>NW_005871055.1:13597640-13643359 GCF_000147115.1 Myotis lucifugus
TACTGTCACACTCGGGGCAGGGCCGATGGAGAGGTTATGGCTCTACCCTGTCACACACAGAGCAGGGCCTGTGGGGGGGGGGCGGGGGTTGGGGCGCTGCACCCTGTCAAACACAGAGCCGCAGGGAATCAGGGGATTGGGGAGCTCCCCCCTATCAGGCACAGAGCAGGGCTGATCAGGGGGTTGGGGCACCTTCCCCTGTCACGAACAGAGCAGGGTGGATAGGGAGGTTGTGGCCCCACCCCCTGTCACACACAGAGCTGCAGGGCGATCAGGGGATTGGGGAGCTCCCCGCTATCAGGCACAGAGCAGGGCTGATCAGGGGGTTTGGGCGCTGCCCCCTGTCACGCTGATCCCGGTGCTGGGAGGCATATTACCCTTTTACTATATAGAATAGAGGCCTGGTGCATGGGTAGGGGCTGGCTGGTTTGCCCTGAAGGGTGTCCTGGATCAGGATGGGGGTCCCCACTGGGGTGCCTGGCCAGTTTGGGTGAGGGGCTGAGGGCTGTTTTCCGGTTGGCAAGTGACTGAAGCTCCCAATCGCTCCTTGTTTTCTTTTCTTTTTTTTTTTTATTCTGGGCCAGCTTTAGCTCTGAGGCCTTGGCTGCTGAAAACATCGATATAATGTTGCGGTCTGGCTGGCTTTCAGTCCGGCTGGTTTCTGGGGTTTTGTTTAGCTTCTTATTTGCAACATAGTACATAGTTGCTTAGAGTTGCAGCTGAGAGGCCGGCAAGTTAGGCAGGGAACGTTGGAGTCCGCAGTCACTGAAGCAAGCAAGCCTCCCTGCTCGCTTCAGTGCATGGCTGCTGGCTTCCATCTTGGCTGACAGTTAATTTGCATAAGGATATGCTGATTAGCCAATGGGAAGGGTAGCGGTCATACGCTAATTACCATGTTTCTCTTTTATTAGTGTAGATATATATATATACATATATATATATATATATATATATATATATATATATGTATATATATATATATACACTTTATATATAAATTATAAAGATTAGAATTTGGCTACAGATTTTGTATTGGTAGGATCTGTACCTGAAAATCAAAAAGTAACACTATATTTTACATAATACTTATCAAGATCTATTACTTCTGTCTAAAGGACAGGGCTGTAATAGTTTAAATGCAGATAGGATGCTCAGAGCAACTAGAAATAGATTCACAGCGGCATATTTAGCTGAGAACTTTGAAACACTAAATGTAATTTTCTATCATCTTGGTAAGAACTACACCAAGTTTATCCTAATCTATTGGTATCACTGCAGTATATGAATGTGAATCGCTTCATAAAACACAATTTAAAAGTAGACTTGTTACATAGTGTCTAAAAGCAAAATTAACTCAGAAAAGCTCTTGAGGTTGGAGTTGCAGACAGCTAGACTGAGCTATAGGTTCTAAAAATGCATTATTATTAGTCTGTAGTCTTAAAAAGCTTTTGTTCCATCATTTAAAAAAATCTAATCAGCATGGATAAAATCTATTACATTAATACAATGAATTCAATATAACTGTAGTTTTTAAAAAATTGAGGATTCTGAGCTTGACTATTCCTGACATCACCTCCTACAGCCTCCAACACATGCAGTAATACAAAGCCACGTCACTAATGACATTTGAAGCTTTACTTGTACCTTCATTTCTGCTGAGTTCAATGTCGGCAAACAACCCAATCTTGATGACTTGCCACAAAAGTCCCAGGACCAGGTAAGGCTTCCCCTCCTTTAAGTCCTCAGCCCCGATGTTAACCACATGGCATCCAATGGCTGAGGCAGAGTTCAGAGCCAGATTCAAATTCTCCTGCAGGAGAAAAAGTATGAAAGTTTTAAAAAAATCTTTATTGTTGAAACTATTACATATGTCCTCCTTTTTCCCCCCATTGACCTCTTCCAGCCCACCCCTCCACCCCAGGCCTTCACCAACCTATTGTCTGTATCCATGGGTTATGCATATATGTATACAAGTTCATTGGTTGATCTCTTCCCACCACCCACCCTCCCCTGCCTTCCATCTGAGGTTCGACAATCTGTTCAATGCTTCTGTGTTTTAGATCTATTTTTGTTCATCAGTTTATGTTGTTCATTATATTTCACAAATGAGTGAGGTCATGCAAGTTTTGTTTTTTGATTTTGCAAATACTAAATGATGATTCCTGATTGGCAGCAATAACAATATTTTGTTTCTGGAAACTTCACAGGTGTAAAGGCACTAGATTTTGACATTGAGAAAAGCAGTGAGTAATAACTGGAAAAGGAAATCCAGTAACCCAGACACAGGGCTTATGTAGTACCTAGTCAATCAAACCAGAACCCTGAGTTGAAGACCCATTCTGGTCAGGATGAAACAAATGAGTCATGTATTTTTCCATCTTGCTATGTGATGGTGCCTTCACACTCAATATCTCCATCAGCCAGAAAAAAGGGGGCACCTTTGAGGGAGAACATACCCTCATTACCTTGTCACTGTCTATCATTAATAACACAATTGTTACCAAGGTCACAAAAGAGAGTAAGAAAATAGCTTTTTGACTTTCAGGTTTTGTATTAAAGGAATAAAAAATGTATAAATCAAATTTGTAGAAAAGATAGAGTGGTTCTTACTAGGACAATTTGTTGAGTATTGGTAATATCTAGGGACCTTGAGCACATACACATCTACACAAACACACACCCATGTGTTCACACACACACATGCACACATGTGTATAGATTATATGTTGTTATCACTAACAACAATGTATATAATGTAACTCACAGTTGGAATACTGTGAGTCAGTGAAATTTTCAGTCTAGAATCTATATACTATTCTTAGGTTCAACAAGGAGAATTTATCAGAGTCAGAGATGTATAGAAGTTGGTTTTATGATAAATTGACAAAACAAAATACTGGCCACTAGTCAAATTGGGAAAGTAACTATGAGAAGAAAAGTATTTTTTTACCCTAGTGTATAGTTCAAATGATGAGTGAAAAATACCAATTCTTCTGACCAACATTATGAGTAAATTTAACATTAAGTTCCTTCATATAGGTTTAACATCATTGTTCTCTTTGGTTAACAATTCCATTTTAAAAGTACACAGGGTTACCAGGCCAGCATGGCTCAGTGGTTGAGCATCGACCTATGAACCAGGAGATCACGGTTTGACTCCTAGTCAGGCCACATGCCCAGGTTGCAGGCTCTATTCCCAGTGTGGGGCATGCAGGAGGCAGCTGATCAGTGATTCTCTCTCATCAGTGATGTTTCTGTCTCTCTCCCCCTCTCCCTTCCTTTCTGAAATCAATAAAAAAATATATATTTTTAAAAGTCTTCAGGGTTGCTTAAATCCAAACAGGATGTAATTTATTGTTCATGATTTAAGAAATGAGACATGGTTTCCCAGCAAGAGAATTACAATAATGTTAAATACTGGAACATAACATAGAAATACAGCTTACTTACTATTGGTTGATTATTATTCCAGTTAATCAACTCACTGAAGGTGTACAAACAGGTTATATTTATCACTCTGGTGGCTGCAGCAAAGAGCACTGTGTAGGCTCTAAGAACACTTGCCGTTTTCACACCCTCACTTTTAGAAAGTCTTATCTTTTCTGCTAAAATGCTATGTATCTGGCATCAGCTCAACGATAAATTGCTGGGGTAAGTTTAAGTTAAAACTTTACCAATGTGAATTTTATTCATAAGCGGCCAAAACAAAGAATTCCCAAACTATTCACACCAGGCTAACCTTCTCCCACTTCCAATACCCCATCCCCCACCCCTGTTATTTTCATAAAAGAACAAACATAAATGTGTTCCTCTATCTGCACTAGTCATGACAATCACCAGTCCAAAGCCTGGGGTTAGGGAATAATGTCTGAGCCCTGAACAAGTGTGACTCAGCACTTCTGGTGAGCATTCATTCCAAGCACAATCCTCTTTGAAAGTAACAGAGGGAAGACATACCTGAATGGTGAAAGGGGTGAGTTTCTTTTTGTTTATTGTTCTTTCATCAATTGTGTCAGGCACTGATAGGTTGATCATTTTACTGAAAGAGAAACAAGTTAAAGAAATCAGGCTTCTAAATAATAGGGCCCAGTAACACTGAATTTAAATTCTAGCAATATCATAAAATGGTAACATAATCGTTGCTATCCGGTGTTTAGATATAAAATCAGTTATGCAATTAAAATTTTTTTCTATGTTTTTATTGATTTCAGAGAGGGGAAGAGAAAGGGAGAGAGAAATAGAAACATCAATAATGAGAGAGAACCATTGATCAGCTGCCTCCTGCACACCCCACCCCTGGGGGTTGAGCCTGCAACCCAGGCATGTGCCCTGACCAGGAATCAAACCATGACCTCCTGGTTCATGGGTCGACGCTCAACCACTGAGCCACACTGGCCAGGCAGTTATGCAATTTTGATCAGATTCAAACCATCTGTAGGAAAGGTTAATATTCCTAAACTCATACTAATATATTGAGCCAAAAAATAAGGACCCCACTTCAGTCACTTACCTTAAAAGCTACAAAATTTTCCTGGTTTCCTTAGCATATTATGAAATTCTGGGAGGAGAGCCAAAGCAAATCCTCCATGAGTACTTCACTTTCTCAGGCATAAAAATTGTTCCACTACATAAAATATTATACACTTTTGAGATTATATGATGTCTCAATTTCTATTTGACACCTGGTCAAACTCTATGCCTTTAATTAGTCACCTGATAAAATTTTTATATCTTCCTGTAGTCATTATTGTATCAACACTTTAGAAATTTCACCCATACAAGTAGCTAATACATTGATTAGACAGCCAAAGCCAGCAGGTATTGTTTATGAAAAACTGATTTTACCCAAGTCAGCATTGATTTAACCTTCAATGGGACATAAAAAATAAATTTCCTTAGTTCACCTCCATCTTATTTTTAAAAAGCGAATTAGAATAAAAATACAAAGAATAACAAATTCAAAGAATATTAAATTAGACTATGACTATTTCTTTTTTTAATGAGATCAGAAATTACATTAACAATTTTTCCAACTACCTTTTTTTTTGGTGGTGGTTGTTTAAAGATGTATTCCTATAACTTTTTCATGTATATATACACATATTTAACTAAAAGGCATTTTACTACAATATAGGCAAAACAAACTCCTAAATTGTAATTTGAAAAAATATGAAATTGGAGTGAACCAGAAGCTCTGGGAGATGGTGCTGCAGAGAGGTGACTTTAAAAGTGGGAGATACCCATGCCATTGAAAAGTGTGTAATCCAATTACAGAGACAAAATATCTGGATATAAAAAGATAGTAATAGTCCAAAGCAGGACATTATTATGGCTTCCAAAGTATTACAAAGAACATATGTTTTAAGATTTCAGTTAAGGCCCTAGCCAGTTTGGCTCAGTGGATAGATTGTTGGCCTGCGGACTGAAAGGTCCCAGGTTCGATTCTGGTCAAGGGCATGTACCTTGGTTGCGGGGACATCCCCAGTGGGGAGTGTACAAGAGGCAGCTGATCAATGTTTCTCTCTCATTGATGTTTCTAACTCTCTATCCCTCTCCCTTCTTCTCTGTAAAAAAATCAATAAAATATATGTTTTTTAAAAAGAATTCAGTTAAGGAAGAAATCACTGGAGGTTGGAATAGACCAGAAACTTACACCATAATTGGATCTGTATAGAAGGAAAGGATGGGGAAGGGCATTCTTAAAAATAAAAGGCAAAGCCACAGTTTCAAATTATAAGCAAGATACTATATGCTTGCTGTCATTTATAAAGCCATGTATTCAGTACCCTGGACTGGGTTCCTGAGTCAGGGGGCATTGGAAGGTAAAACCAGAAGACTGATGGGGGAGGTTGGGTGCCAACCAAAGGAACCAGGACTTGATCCTATAGGCTAGGTTGTGTGTGTGAGTTTTTAGCAGTTAATGTTTAAAAAATGAACTCTAATAAATAAAATATCAAAAGCAGAATTGCTCTGGTCAGAGCAGAGAAAAGGGGCTTAAAGTCTTGCCCACCTATCCCTCCTTTCAACACATGGACTCACCTGAGATTGAGCATTTCAAGCCTCCTCACTAACACCATGTTTTATGATGACAGAGAAGCTGCTAAAGCAAGAGCTGCAGAGGCATTTTCAAAGACACCATCGTGAATTGACCAGCTGAGTTCTGAGACCTCCCAAAGAAGAATACATTCCTCCTTTTCAGGTGCCCTCAGTTGTGTATTTGTGTGCACCACTTCCAACTCCCTTAGCATAGGACTTCCATTGTATTAGTCTGTTATCATGCTGCTATTATTAACTCTGTCTACTCTCACGTAAGCCATGCTCAATGAAGCAAAGTGGCATATATCCCCCAAATAATTGCCTGGACCTTGTATCACTGTATCTCTATGTTTATGTTTGTCTCTATACTGTGCATCCTTCTTCTGCACTTAAAAAATAGTAGTTTCACATTTCTTGTTATAATTTGCTCTTGACAGTAGGTTTCTCTCCTGGACCTGCCAAGTAAAAGTCCAGAAAAACATTTCAAGTCCAGCTGACACCAATAGAATTTGGTTTAGGATAAACACAATTAATTGTTGGTATTCCAGAAAATTCTAGTGAAACCTTCGGAAACCAAGAAGGAAGTGTTACTTACCAAAGGACGATGCCGTCCCCAACGGCATTGAAGAGATCATTCGTGTTTGGATTCATTGGGATGACATGCCGACAGTCAGGGTCATTTTCCAGGGCTTTGTTTATCCAATTAACAAAGGCATACTTCTCTTCCTCTGCAAGTAAATGATTAAAATGGATTATGTGCAAAGTAAAAATCTAATATAAAAATTATACCTGTGGATCTTAGATTCTCATGCTCAGGAGAGACATTGCAAGGTCATCTCACCCATTATCTGATCTTCTCATATTTATTGACATTTAAAAAATCTTCGATGACTTGGGATATAGCACAGACTCTCTGCTCACTCCAAGTCAGAAAACATACAGCAAGTAGATTTAGAAGCTATATATATGTATACATATGCAATTATTTTATACTTAAAAGCAAGTATATAGCTATATTTTATATATGTAAATATATATAAATAATAAAGTATATTTTCTTTATATTTATATATAATTTAAATATAAATGTGATCTAATTCTTACAGAATAAAACTGGGGGCTCTGCCTTTATCCATGCTGATTTAAATGTGGGATGATCACAGGCAATCTTTGCAATATCTCTAAATTTTTTTATAATGAAATTACTATGAAATGAAATAATTTGTGATATAATCTTTCTTTCCTACCAGTAAAGCTGCCAGAGGTCAATTTTAGAAATTTTAATAAAACTTCAAGTTATGCCCAGCACTATGATTGTCAATTTGTGTGTCATTGAAAGCAACAGTATCCCTCAGAAGAATCCTAAGTCACAAAAGTTTGAGAAACACTGTATAGCATATCACTGTCTTGAAGTTTCATAATGTACATTTATATAGCAAAAGGCTATGAAAATTTCTGTATTTCAAAATAAATGGCTAAACTTTGTCTTAGGAATTGCAGATGCTACTTAACCATGAACTTATCTTTAAGAATAACTAATGCTTTGAAGAACTCAGTTTGGGGATTGTTGGATTATTATACTGTTAGAGCTATTATAAGTTTCCATCAAGGTTGTTGGATGACAGCTTTCAGAAACTTCAGAATAAATATGCAACTTTCTTCCAAATCAATGAAAATATAATTTTTTGGACTATTCACTTGGCATTAAGAATAAACATGGCCCTAACCAGTTTGGCTCAGTGGATAGAGCGTCAGCCTGCGGACTAAAAGGTCTCAGGCTTGATTCTGGTCAGGGGCATGTACCTTGGTTGCGGGCACATCCCCAGTAGGGGGTGTGCAGGAGGCAGCTGATCGATGCTTCTCTCTCATCGATGTTTCTAACTCTCTATCCCTCTCCCTTCCTCTCTGTAAAAAAATCAATAAAATATATATATTTTAAAAAGAATAAACATGAAATTTAAATGTAGAAGCCTGAGTAGCTCATTTTGTCCAAAAGATTTACAAAGCAACTTTGGCAGCCTTTAATGTATTTTTTAAATGCTGATAAGATTATTTCGGGGAGAGAACCAAGATGGCAGCATAGGTAAACACCTGTACTTGCTGCCTCTCACAACCACATCAAAATTACAACTAAAAGACAGAACAACTATCATCCAGAACCAGGGGAAAGCTGGTTGAGTGGAAGTACTACAACTAGAGAGGATGAAGAAAGCACATTGAGACTGGTAGGAGGTACGGAGGTGCAGAACGGGCTGGCACCCAGGTGTGTTGTTTTTTTAATCGGGAGGGAGATACAAGCTTCTGCTTGCTCTGCACTCCAGTTCCGGGAAAGACTATGGGGGACCCAGACACATATGGGGAGAAACTGGACTGTCTGGCATCAGGGCAGGAATGCTAGGGTGGCTTTCTTTCAGATGGAGGTGTTCGCAGTGGTCATTGTTCCTGTGCTGGGAACTCTCCGGTGCAGGGCTGACTGACAGCCATTGCTGTTTGCTCCGCCCTGGTAATTCCCTGAGACCCTGCCCCACCCAATTTGCAACCCCACCCAAGTTGTACACAGCAGCTTTTGCATATGAATGGCCTGTCCTTTCTCAGCCTAAAACCTGTCAAACAGGCAGCAGCTGGGTCAGGGAGCCCCAAAGCTACCTAAACAAGGCCCAAGGCTGGCAGCAGCAGCCTGCCTTGCTTCACAGCTGGGCCTCATCTGGGCACTTCCAAACCCGATACAAAGAGGAGGAATCTGAAAATCTCTCTGTAGCTCCTGCTGAGTGGCCCCAGGCAGTGGCTGACTTTGCACCTCCTTGGAGATCCAAGAGCCAGTGTACCCAGTGGTCAGTGTGAGACCATACCAGGTTACAACTCTTCACATTCATAAGTGACACACTCAGGGGGCAGACTCAGTGAGCACCAAAGCCCCACTGAAGCAAATCTTGCCCCATAAGGGTGTCTCCTGCACAGCAGCTCTCACACTGTAGACACAGCTGGTCCTCACAACCAATTGGCCTGGAGGTCAATTCCTCCAGTGATACCAACAGCAATCAAGGCTTAACTACAACAAGACTGTGCACACAGCCCACAAAAGGGTGCACCAAGAATGTCCACCTCAGGTGATTGGGGAGGCTGAGCCTCTGGGCCCCATAAGACACCTACCACACAAGGCCACTCTATCAACTCAAGGAGACTTAGCAGCAACCCAGTACATAGAAACAAACACAGGGAAGCAGCCAAAATGTGGAGACAGAAAAACATGTCATAAATGAAAGAAATGGAAGGAAGCAAAATACTGGATACAGGCAGTCCTAGGGTTACGTCGGACTCGATATACATCATTTTGTGGTTACATTGTCATCTCCTTTTACAGTATTTATATGAAAAAAAGTTCCATCATTTCAACGTATGTACATATGTGCTTTATGTTTTTTATTATTTATTTACCACAAGTAAAGGTCAGGAATTGTTCTTTCTTTTAAATTTTTTTTTTACTGTTTCACTTCATTACTGCTGTATATGTGTTCCATGTGAGTGACGTAGGTGCTCATGTAAGTGGGTTCTGACTTATGGCGAAAATCGCATTACGTCATAGGAATGGATCTCCGATGTAACCCAAAAACCTACTGTATAGAGTTCAAAAACCACAGTTATAAGGTTACTCAAGAATCTTTTAGAAACCTCTGAGAAACTTAGTGAGACCTTCAAGGATCTTAGTCAGAATGCCAAAAAAAAAAAAAAAAGAAAGAAAAAGGACCAGTCAGAAATTAAGCATACACTAACTGAAATAAAGAATAATATACGGAGATTCAACAGCAGACTAGACGATCCCAAGAATCAAGTCAAAGATTTGAAATACCAAGGAGCAAAAAACACCCAACCAGAAAAACAAAAAGAAAAAAGAATCCAAAAATATGAAGATAGTGTAAGGAGCCTCTGGGACAACTTCAAGCATACCAACATCTAAATTATGGGGGTGCCAGAAGGAGAAAGAGAGCAATATATTGAAAACCTATTTGAAGAAATAATGACTGGAAACTTCCCCTACCTGGTGAAAGAAATAGACTTACAAGTCCAGGAAGCGCAGAGAACCCCAAACAAAAGGAATCCAAAGAGGACCACACCAAGACACATCATAATTAAAATGCCAAGGGCAAAAGACAAAGAGAGATATTAAAAGCAGCAAGAGAAAAACAGTTAATTACCTACAAGGGAGTACCCATACAACTGTCAGCTGATTTCTCAACAGAAACTATGCAGGCCAGAAGGGAGTGGCAAGAAATATTCAAAGTGATGAATAGCAAGAACTTACAACCAAGATTACTCTACCCAGCAAAGCTATCATTCAGAATTGAAGTTCAGATAAAGAGCTTCACAAGAAAAAGCTAAAGGATTCATCACCACCAAACCAGTATTATATGAAATGCTGAAGGGTATTCTTTAAGAAGAGGAAGAAGAAGAAAAAGGTAAAGATAAAAATTATGAACAACAAAGTGACAACAAATACATATCTATCAACAAGTAATCGAAAAATCAAATGAATAAAAAATCTGATGAACAGAATAAACTGGTGAATGTAATAGAATCAGGGGTATGAAAAGGGAGCAGACTGACAATTCTCAGGGGAAGGAGGTGTGGGGGGTGCAGGAAGAGATTGGACAAAGATCTTACACCTATGGACAAGGACAATGTGGGGGGAGGTGAGGGCCTGGGGTGGGGTGGGAACCGGGTGGAGGGGAGCTATGGGAGGAAAAAGAGGAACATCTGTAATAATCTGAAAAATAAAGATTAAAAAAAAGATTATTTGGTATTGGGCCCTACCTAGAGCTGGAACTACTGGCCCACTTATGCAATGAAAAATAGGCAATAGTCAATAAATTAATCTTAACTTCTATCTTTCTTTGTATCCCTTAAGTCTGAATACTAAGTTTAGAATCTGTAATCCCAGAAGACATCCTTTCTACATGGTTCCCTCTCCCTCTGCCCTCAGCTCTTACCTCATCCCAATACCCTCTCTACCCCATGCCACACCCATTAGTACAACTTACCTGAATAGGAGTGTTGGGTGTCAACACTAGACTGCTCTGAAGTACCACCAATTGCACAAATCCCTTCCTTCTTATTGATTGCTTTTCTAAAGGTCTTGGCAATGTCGGTGCTTTTTAGGCCATGAAAAACCTGCAAAAATATAATCCTATATAATAAAAGGCTAACATGCAAATAGACTGAATGGCAGAACAACCGGAACAACCAAACAACCGGTCGCTATGATGTGCGCTGACCACCAGGGGGCATGTGTGGAACATGGCAGGCATTGGCCATGGCAGGATGGTGGAGCAGGTGAGCAGGGGTGCCAGACCAAGGCGGGGCACTGGTTGCTGTCATTGAGACGAGCCTCTGGTGGTTACTGAAAATTCTTTGCTCCTGTGCACAGTGGTCTGCCACAGTCCTACCCGGCGCTTGCACCTGCACTGGCTCCACTCACACCTGATGCTGGCACTGGAGCCACCATTCACACTCACTGCTGGTGCCTGGCACTGGTTCCAATAGCTTGGCACCATCAGCGGGTGCAAGCGGCGGCTGCCGGCCATGATCGCCCCTGAGGGCTTCTCCACCACCCCATGCTCCTGAAGGGCGATCGGGGCAGCAGCTGCCGCTCGCACCCACTGACAGTGCTGGCCCCACTTGCGCCCCTCCCGGCGCCGGCCGCAATCGCTCTGCACTGTCAGCGGGTGTGAGTGGAGCCGGTGCTGTCAGTGCATGGGAATGGTGGTGGAGGGAGTGGGGCTGCCAGCAGACAGGGGACGGGGGGAGGGGCTCTGTGGGGGCGTGGAGGATGGGCCGAGACCTGCCCCTGTGCCTACCGCAGCCTCGTGGCCCACAGTTCCTTTCAAGGTGCAGGAATTTGTGCACTGGGCCCCTAGTGTATCTATAGAAATCCAATATGTGGTCAAGAAAACCACAAAGAATACATAATGTTGAAGAGTGGAAATACATTTCTGTATATTTTTTTTAATTAAAGTTCCAAGTTTCAAATGCATCTCCTTGTATTATGCATCATACCTTCATAAACTCATCAAAACTGATCCTCCCATCCTGGTCCAGATCACCTGTAGCCATCAAGTTTTCTGTAATTTCTCTCACTCTGTATCCAGGCAAAGGCAAGCAAGCAGCCTTGAACAGGTCATTCAACTCATTGCAGCTGATGTACCCATTCCCATCAGTATCTGTAAGGCAAATGACAAATTGTAGTTTCAGAGCAATTCAACTAAGAGCATGAAGAAAAGTGAGCGAGGGCTGGGTTAGAAGTGAACAGGCAGCAGAGCAAGCATTCAGGGGTGATGACCTGATCCTGCGCAAGAGTTGGACTCTCATAAGAGGCCTATTGCTATTGGACATGTTCCTTAACATCACTTTCAACATTCAGGAGTCATAATTTCAAAATAGAGGTCTGGCAACAGAATCTAAAGGGTCTCTAATAAAATCAGATGAGAAAATAATAATAAATCATAGGCTTAGAGATAAGGAGTAAGAAAAAGTATGAGAATTCAGAGAATAAACACCACTGAACGCAGGAGAAATGATACAAGGATACAATTGACCCTGCAGCACTTCTGTCTTTCAGCTGACTCTCCTCTGAGTGTAAATCAGAAGTAGAAACATAACAAAGGATACCTTCCTTGTCATTAGGGCGTCAGGTGCCTGGCAACCTACCATGTCTGATAGCTAACGTTTCAAAGATATGCATCGTATGTAGTGCTGTTCCACCTTATGGAAGCAATTTTACTTGAAAATGCATGACAGGGAACCATATTGGTGAACAGAAATTGTTTACATAATTGCTTGGTCTGCTGGTGAATCCAGGCCTTTATTTAGAAGTCATTATTTTATAAACTGTACAAAGGGATTTCCAAATTGTCAAGCTTGGTTTGTAAAAAAATAAATAAGAAATGATATGATAAAAAAGTATTATGAAATAAATAAATTATACAAAAAAACACACATAGAAAACAATAACAACAAAGAAAGTAGATGCAATAAAAAGATGAGACTTAAGAGCCATTTCCAGGAAAAGCTACAGGTAAGAAAGGGCCCATATTTCATGTTTTGATAGAGAAAGAAGCATTTTCTTGAAAGATATCTTTCAGAATTAAATTCCCTAACTCCTTTAACCAATACCATTGTATTCTTGCTACTTCTGCTATTTTTTTTTTCATTTTACCATTTCAATGAATCTGTCCTGAAGTCAATAAAGAAGAGAATTGTGCCACTTGAGGTACCAGATCTACTCACCAACTTTGGCAAAAGCTTCTCTGAGCTCCATCATTTCTTCATCAGACACTGATCCTCTGGCCATTTTTTATTGCTTTAGGCAACAGATCTGCAGAGGGGAAGAACATAAGGAATGACTGTTGTTCATGTTAATTCTTAATGTGCCAATTTCTTTAAAAAGCAATTTCCATTTATTAAGTGAAGAACTATTTCTCTGCATCCCTCATGATTTGTAACTATCTTTTCAAAAGTTTTTTGTTTTGTTTTTGTTTTTTAACCTTCCATATGGTGGGGTCTGAAGATGGCTCTCACCAGTCTCTCCTCTCCCTATTATGTGCTGCTGCTTACATTTGGAGCAGAGCTGATTTCCCTCCCTGGAACCTGGCCTGATCCTGTGACTGCTTTGACCATTTAGAAGGCTAGAAAATCTATGTCTCAGTTAGAAACTTCTGCTTTCTTCCTTTTGGAATGCTCATTCTTGGGATGTTCCCTCTCACTGCCATGCAGTGAGATGTCCAAGTCACATGAAGAAGCCAATGAAGGGGAACTGGATGCTCTGGTTAACAGTTCCTGCTGTGCCTCCAGCTGACAGGCATTTCAACTGCCAGCCACCTGACTAGGCCATTCTGGATGTTTCAGCCCATTTGAGCCCCCAGGTGTCCACAATCTAGTTAACATCACATGGAGCAGAAGAATCACCCAGCTGTGCCCATTAAACCAACAGAGTCAAAAGAGATGATAACATGATTGTTTTAAATCACTAAACTTTGGAGTAGTTTGCCACACAGCAATATACAAGTAAAAAAAAAAACCCCACTTAACTTTCACCTAGATGTCTTTTAGACACATTGTCATGTTCATATTTAAAATTAATATATTTGGCCAGCACAACAGATACACTTTATAACTTACAAGGATGTTATTAAAGTTCTGTAAACATTTAGAGAAAAAGAAAGAAAATTTGACTAATAATCAATATATGGGAATCTGAGGGGCTTTTAGGTGTTCTCTTCTCAGAAAGTCTAGTTTTGCTGAGAAATGTAATGCCAGTGCTAGAGTTACTTCTCTTTTCCCGTGCATTATTGCTGCCTTGGATGGGTAGAAAGAGAATGAAACATAAAATGGATTATATTGGAGAATATAATGCCCCTAGCTAATCCACACCAGTATGTTTCAAATAAGACTTTCACTAAATCTTACTGGATTTCCTGGTGGGGTGGGTGGGAGTATGGAGGATGGGGTATTTCTATAATTATATTTTGGGCATGTTAGTGAAACTACTGATTTTAAAAAATATTTTAAATTTGTGACAGGATGTTTTAAATTGATTTCCTTTTCTACATTTTTACATTATTCTATAATGCTGTACTTGTTCCTAGTGGCAACCAACAAGCACACAAAAATGGAAACAATTTTAACACTTCAATCTGCAGGCCAAAAATGCATTATGCTTAATTTTGTAAATCCACATCCATTAATTCACCAACTTACTATCCTGTTATGTACATATATCAGTGCTTTCAAACGTTTGTTTCCCCATGTGATCCTTTGTTAACAGAAACTTTACATGTAAATAAAAGTGAACAAATGAAAACAAAACCATAAGACCAATTCTGGGAGTCTTTGGTTGAAAAAAACCCAAATGTTCTCCTGCCTCCATTATCCCACCTCCTTGTCACCTTGTGTACCAGTGGAAACTCCAGGGAGAATCATTTAAAAATTGTGGAATTAAACACACACACACACACACACACACACACACACACTCTAGAGGCCTGGTGCACAAAATTTTTGCACTGGGGTGGGGGTATCCCTCAGCCCAGCCTGCACCCTTTCCCCTTTCCAATCTGGGACCCCTTAGGGGATGTCCGACTGCCGGTCTAGGCCCAATCCCTGTGAGATCAGGCCTAAACCGGCAGTTGGACATCCCTCTCATAATCCGGGACTGCTGACTCCCAACCGCTCGCCTGCCTGCCTGCCAGATTGCCCCTAATCACTTCTGCCTGCCAGTCTGATCACTCTCTAATTACTCCCCTGCCAGCCTGATTGATGCCTAAGTGCTTCCCTGCCGGCCCGATTGCCCCCAACTGCCCTCCCCTGCAGGCCTGGTCGCCCCAACTGCCCCCCCTGCAGGGCTGGGCGCCCCCAACTGCCCTTCCCTGCGGCCACCTTGTGCCCAAATGGGGGCAGCCATCCTGTGCGAGGGGGGGGCAGTCAATTTGCATATTACCTCTTTATTATATAGGATACTAGAGGCCCAGATGCATGAAATTCGTGCAAGAGTAGGCCTTCCTTCCCCGGCTGCTGGCACTGGCTTCCCTCTGGCACCCAGGACCCGGGATTCCCTCTGGCTGCCGACAGGCACTCAGGACCTGGGCTTCCCTTGCAAACCTGGCTTCATCCAGAAGGTCATGTGGAAGGATGTCTGGTCTAATTAGCATATTATGCTTTTATTATTATAGATATATAGATAGTTATTTTTAAAATTCCTTGAATATATATTTTACTATCAATAAAAATTAATTTTATTATTATTTACCTTATCTATTTAAAAAGGCCTTGGTCCATTGGGTTCTCAGAAGGATAATAGAAAATGTTGAGGCCTTAACTGTATAAGCAAACACAATCTCATTTATACATCACGATAACCCTCAGAGGTAGGGCCTGGCTATCTGACTGCCTTATCTTCTCTTCACTTCCCTTCCTTCCTTTTTGTCTGCCTGTCTCTCTATCTACCTCCCTCCTGTATTTTTTTTCTTTCTTCCTTCTTTTTCACTGTCTTGTTTCAAAAAAAATTTGAGCCAGGTTACAAGGATATATCCAAATTTGAGAACTAAGCCAATAAGATTATGTAATCTGTGAGGAGAAATAAGATGTTGGCAGGGAAGAGTGTTAATACTTCAAATACATGGTTAGGACTGCATATTTTGCTAGAAGTGGGCTGAAAATCTAGTTCCATGTTCTTCAGAAATTAATGCAAAAAAGAAAACATCATCAATTACATAATTTACTCTAGTTATACGAGACAAACCAATTTTCTTAGGGCTGCAGAAGTAAGGTTGATAGTAATACCATTACCCAGGCCTCAAAATGAAGACACTTGGGGGATGTAGTAAACAGAGTTTTGTGTTTTTTATTTTTATTTATTTATTTTTTTTATAACTTCCATCAATGAAGGTTAGTGGCATAAGTATATATATTCTCATTTTTTTAGGGCAGGAAGCAGAAGCTCAGAGAAATTAAGGTACATTATCCCAGATTACACAGGTAGGTAGAAGAGTAGCCAGGATTCCAACTCTCAATTTTTTCTCCTCTCCCATGATGTCTATTCAGGTTCAATGCCTTCACATTTCTGTTAGACACTCATTTCATCCATCCATTCATTCACTCTGAATTTTTCATTAAGTACCTTTAATATGTATAACCCATGGAAGATTAAAAATAACTGTAATACAGAAAACATATCTAAGTATTCTAACTTGGGAAGCTTTTGCTTTCATGTATTAAAACAGAAATCAAGGCTTCTGTTTTAAGAAATTAGTATATAACTTTGTACACTTTACTAAATTCTGGTGACTAATTTGGCTTGATTCTCTTTTATACTCTCTACCAAAACTCTATGTATGTATTAAGAGAAGGCTCTCCCCCATCATATTTTAACAAGGTTTTTGGTAAAATCTGGTCTAAAGTCCTAGAGCTGGCCGGCCCTAATTTCTAGGCTTTAGGTGTCTTAACATCTCTTGGTTTATGAATGTTCATAAGATTATGAAATAAATTCATCCACTTAACAAATATTTAATGAATGCCTACTATAAGCAAGGCACTGTTCTTCATTTCAGGTGAGGCATGTCTACAATGATCTAATTACCTGGAAAGCATGAAACAATGTGAAAAGTAAAGAGAATGAAGGGGATCTCTAAATTGAAACTTGGCCCTATCCTTTGACATAAGAGTTGTAGATTTTAGACCACTGTAAGAGACTGGTGAGAAACACAAGAAAAGGCAGAAGTACAAGAAATGAGAATACATTTAAGGGTCAAGAGCAGGGCCAAGGAAGAAAAGACTTACATTTTGAGGTGGAAAAAAAAATAAGATCATGCTATCGTGAAAAAGTAGAAACCATTTTAGCCTAAAAATTGCATCACCCATTCAAATAAAGACCTAGAAAGAGAAAAAAAGCACTATTTTAAATCCATGTAAAACAATGCTTTTAAGCCATGCCAGGTAGGTAAAGATGAAAAATCTAAGCATCTGAATAATCACATTTTACAAATAGTTTTATAAATAGGTTCTGCTCAGAGAAGCCATACAGTGAGACAGCCTGCAAATTTTAAAAATCTAAAACACATCAGTGATTTAATAACTAAAAGAAAAGAGAGTAGATTGAAATTGCTTAAAAGGTGACCTGGAGAATGATCGTCAGCAGCCTAAGTTACTATGCTTCCTGTTTGTTTTTGTAGGGCTCAAACACAAATAGAGAAGTTGCCTTTACCATCAGAATGAGCAGAAAGTCTTGGAAACCAACCCCAACTTTTAGAGACAGAAGGAATCTAAGGAATAATCTATACTAATAAAAGGGTATATATGCAAATTGGTCACGACACCCTAATAGCCATGACCGGATATGCTAATTAATCATGACCAGTATGCAAATTGGCCATCACTCCAACCACAAATAATGAGAGGGATATGCTAATTAGCCCTGGTATGCTAATTAGTCATGACCAGTATGCAAATTGACCATCACTCCAACACACAAGATAGCTGCCCCCATGTGGTCAAAGATGGCCACCACAAGATGGCCTGCAGGGGAGGGAAGTTGTGGGCAAATACGCCAGCAGGGGAGGGCAGTTAGGGGTGATCAGGCCAGCAGGAAAGGGCAGTTGGGGGCAACCAGGCCAGCAGGGGAGGGCAGTTGGGGGTGATCAGGCCAGCAGGAAAGGGCAGTTGGGGGCAACCAGGCCTGCAGGGGAGGGCAGTTGGGGGTGATCTGGCCGGCAGGGGAACAGTTAAGTGTCGATCAGGCTGGCAGGGGAGTGGTTAGGGGATGATCAGGCTGGCAGGCAGAAGCGGTTAGGAGCAATCAGGCAGGCAGGCAGGCGAGTGGTTGGGAGCCAGCAGTCCTGGATTGTGAGAGGGATGTCCGATTCCTACAGGGATTGGGCCTAAACGGGCAGTTGGACATCCCTCAAGGGGTCCCAGATTGGAGAGGGCGCAGGCTGGGCTGAGGGACACCCCCCTCGCCCCCCCCCCACCCCGTGCATGAATTTTGTGCACCGGGCCTCTAGTTTTATAGATAAGGAGCCTGAAGGTCCAATGAGATAAAAATGCTTTGTCTATGTACAAGTTCTTAAAGAAATGCCAGGTCAATGTAGTTGCTGGTGAAAAAAGCAGCAAAAGGATGGAGGGACCATTACTAGTAAAAGGGCCATTATAGACCATAACTGAGAAATGATTGAACTGGGTGTGCAAATAGCAGCATTTTCACAAAGTAGAGAAACAGGAGGACAACGTTGTTAACATGCAGATCAGACCATTTCTAAGAAGGACATTACTGGGGTTAGAATCAAATATTAGGTACTTTACATAGTCTATTAATGTGTTAGCCTGGAAAAAATACACCCATTCTAATGCATACATATTTGAAGGTATGAGTTATAATAATGTTGGTAAAATTCATAAAGACAATTGGTGAGTGTTTCAGTTTGCAAATTATGGCCACCATATTGGCAGCAGACTCTAGCGAGGTCATTATAGTAATGGGGCTTGCTGAAGCATTTGGAACCTGAAAAAAGTGAAAGGTATGTGCCTTCCAAGAGCCGTTTCTTCAGCACTGCTCTACTGTTCCTGCAGGAAGTGTGACCTTTTTTAATGAATGCATCATCTGACTATGCCCGGCCTGGAACCATTTTAAGGTCTCTTGTAAATCAGTGGTGAATTTTGGAAATGAATTTTTGAATCACTGTCCAAAACTAAAGAAGTGAAACATACAATAGGATCTTCAACACAAAATCTAAGAAGAAAAATCTTAACCCACTCTCTAAGTCACATCTGGCTTCTAGTTTTTCTGTGAGCAATTAAATTTATTAAGTCAATAGTTATAGAAACCCATGACATTTGGCCAAATAAAGCACTGGTTGTTCATTGTTATAAGATTATTTGATGTCATAAGAACATCAAATAACCCCTCAAATGGCAAAAGTGACAAAACCTATTCATTTCTTTAAGTTGGTAAGTTTTGAGTCCCTACTTAAAGGAGGCTGGTATTTTCCAACTGGTAATGAAAGCAAATTTCTGAGAATGATGTCTTATGATAAAAGCAACTGACTCAAATTCCTGAAGTCTGAATATAGAAACTATTTGCAGGTTCTTACTATAGAATGCAGTGCTATAGAATTTACAAGAGGAAATATGTTCTGTAAAATAAATGTAAAACTGTAAGCTGAATTATCTCTGAGAAGAGAAAACAAATAATGAAAAGAAGCAGAAAGAATTATAGAAGGTGACCTATCCAGAGAGAAATGCTCATGTGATGGAATTGTTTCTGAAAGGTGATAGTGCTGTGCTGGTCAGTGCTTTGACTCAATATATTGATGCCCAATTATATAACTGCCAGGACCAGGGATGCACTTGTAACCTGGCATCATATTGCCAAGGGACTCTTTTGAATGTGCCCTACTTTTCCTGCAACTTGACACAGTGAGTAAAGTAAAACTGGAAACTCAGGACCTAAATTCCTACCTTTATCTCAATAATATCAGTGTGTATCCAGGGGGAAATTGTACCACTTCCGAACACCTCAATGAACAGTGAGTAATCCAAAACAACCTGTAATCTAGAACATGATCAATATTGCAATCTCTAGAGTTAGACTATGATGACTAAAGAAGTAAAACATAAAGTACATAGGACTTCAACACAAAATAAAAGACCTGTAAGTTTTTTAGAAACTTAGATAACAAAAGAGCTTTACTTCCACCTATTCCTGTTCCCTTCATTTCACAACATAGACCATTTTAGGGGGTCTAACCATGAGTAATTTACCATATATTCTTGCCACTTGCCTATAGATAACAGATATACCAAAACTTTTCATAAAAGATGATTCTGAAATGTATTTTTAAAATGACTTTTAAAAAGAAACCAAATAATTATAAATGGTTTCAAATACAAATAACCACTTAAAGGGCTCTTATGAATTATTTTGTCAAGTCAAAATTTCCTTCATATTATCTTTTTATCCCTGCATATTCACTGATTCTTCCAGGGGCTGCTTCAGAGTACAGAATTCTTGTCTCTTCAATCTCAAAGGGAGAGGAGCAAGGCCACGGAAGGCTATTCACAGCACAGACTCAGTGGCCCTTTTCTCTCATTATCTTGGGCCGTATAAACAGTCATGGGAAGCCAACAATCCAGATTACTCCAAACCTGATGTGCCTAATGTTACTCTGGGAGCCATTGTGACTTGATCACTGCATTGAGGGACTTCTGAAGCTGTATATAGCACAGCACACAGAGCCCGGCTCTGTCACCAGCTAAGGAGTGCCACAGCCTCTCTCCTCTCACCCAACATACCCCCAACACCTCTGTTTTCTATGAAGAATGTGATACAAAACAAACCTTTTGCAAGCAAAAGGAATACTCCAGGCTGCAGGTTGTGGAGGCCCTCATTGCCTTGGTATCTCTCTTTCCCTTCGCTGTAAATGATAATACTCCTATTGTTAATGTCTTGAAACTCCACAGCTACCCTTCATTTCACCAGAACTTTGAGATCCAGACTTTCCTCTATTGAAAGCTCAGAGTATGCCTGGATCTTTTAAAAAAGCTGACTTTGAATATGGACTAGTTGATTATCCACTATTACACAATTACTTCAATACCAGATGTCACTCATTTGTTCATAAATTCATTCTTTCACTCCACCCATGAGCACTGCTCTGGTTACTGGGCTACATGCATAAGAGTTATTAAGGCTGGAACTTTCATGAGCCCACAGTTACAGGTCAAGTTTCAAATGGGACACAGAGATTACAGCTCACTTATTGAAAAAAGTTATGAAGATAAAAAAGAATAAATAAAAAGGATAAACACAAGGTTAAAGGGAAAAATATTAGATAAGAGTAAGACATCAGCACAAAAAGCTTATCAAAAAATTAAAATATCAAACATCTAAATCAGTCCACACAATGAAGGCATTCAGGGAACGTATACACTTGTACATCTCCAAGGACACCCTAACTGAAATATCCAGCAGGGAGTGGGAGAAAGTGACGGACTTGTGGGTTGGGAGACCTAGGCTACCACCTGTGTAACATCAGACTCCATTTTGCCTCTCTGGGCCTCATTTCCTCATCTATAAATTGAGAGATGAAATCCCTTCCAATTAAAAAATTCCAAAAGTCGATTCACTAGTTGGCAAGTGTTTGCACAAGTTAGAGTCTGCCTATGGTGTATTTCAAATGAGCCTAGAAACAGGGGCAGGGGCTTTCAGAAGCTGTGGCCTTGGCCCTTCTCCCGGGAGGTGCCTCCTCTGAAATACACCCAACATCTACCATCCCCACCTGGCTCCTGCTCTTACCTCATCAGCAGGTAAAGCTCAGTTCACATGCATTCTTCTCACTGACTGAAGCAGATGGCCACTGCTCAGCTGCTCAGCACAGCTCAGTAAGGTTACTGGAGCAGCTTCTGGGATGTCGCTACATACAGCATGCTGATGCAATTCCCTCCTAGTTTCTAGCAAGACTGTATGCAAACTGTCCCAGAAAGAAAACCATCCACTATTTTCTTAAAAATATCCAAATACAGAAACTCTACACCTCTCTGGTGTCTCATATCCCTACTCTGTAACCTAAATCTATTCTGATACGATTCAAGCTCCCTCTCTCTTGGGCTATTCTCAGAGGGAATAATAGAAGCTGCTCAATTCATAAAAATTCTGTCACATGCCTTGATGACTGCCACGGGGCTTCTAAAAATTTCTTTTAACCTGGTTTTGGAGGCTTACTTTCCAAATCTGTAATAGTTTTCTTTGCTATATTCTGGGTCTGTGCCACGTTCTTTAAGTGATAGTTTAAGAATAACAGAGTCATAGAATGTAGAGGTGAAGGGACCTCAGAGATTATCTGTCTGGACACTTTTCTTCTGTCACAGAAGAGTGAAATGACAACCAAGCTAAAGGATATGCCTAGTGTCACAGACCTCATTGGGACTGGAATTCAGGTCTCCTCATTTCTTCTCTGTCCTTTATAATAAGTTTTCAAGTCTAATAGGAAGTGCTGTTCTTTAAGACCTGCTCAACATATAATAAGTATAATTCCCTCATGATTTCATATAGCTTATGAATATAATTTCATGTATGTTTCCTGTATATGAAGAAAAACTGAATCTAGGTATTGAGAAGGTATTGTTTAGGTTCAGGCTACAAACAACATATGCCAAATCTATATGCACATACTATTGGCACTGTAATTTACAGTGATCAAGGCAAGATAATGTCTCCTGTATTCATCTGTATATTAATTCTTAACTTTGCATGATGGCCTTCTGAGTTTCCTGAGCAATCCAAATCAAACCACATTAAAATAACTTACCCTCAGGCACAATGCTTCAAAAGACACAATGCCAAATTCACAGGCGAATACTAAAATCCCACCCACAGACTTGTAAAAATAATCAGCATGGGTTCAGACATTCTGGTCTTCTGGCTGTTGGGTGGGGATCAGTGAGCCCTTCCTCCTTTGAACTCTGGTTCAGACCTCTGAGGCATGGCACCTGTGCCCACATCCATGTCTTCCAGCACATTATTTAATCACAAACTGTAAGTCACTGAACAGTGTCTCCTCATTTACCTGGCATATAGCAGGTGCTCAGGAAGTGAGTTGTAGACATGAACAAAGCAACCCATAAACTAATGATATACAGGGACCTACAAGTCTATTGTCACCTTCTCTGAGGAGTTTAATAATTATATTCTTGTTGTACATACTTATAACACCCCTCCCATTGAAAGGTACAAACTCCTAGGACAAGGCAAGTGAGTGCTTCAAGTTTACATGAAACCACTTGGCTGGAGAAATGACTGATGAATAGTTATGGGGACTAAAGAGCAGCAAGTGTCCTTAGGCAATCTTTAAACTAGCCATGGAATGCACCCTGGTCCCACCCTGATGAGGACTTGAGATTTCTGGCCAAGGTGATACAACCTGGGACTGGGCTTCTTCGAGCGGTTTCTGTAAACACTGTTGGCTGCCGGTGATGCTTGGCGATGGGTCTCTAAGGACATAGTGTCAGACTTTGAGCTGAGTCCTGCTGAGGTGGAAGTAAAGGGACTGTGAAGATGGAGCAGTGACTGAAAGGAGGATAAAACCAAGCCAGGATGCATGAACTCAGTGTCCAGGTAATAACTGGGAATGGGTGCTCAAGTTTATCTGAATGCAATTTACAGATCACTGTCTGGACTATGACATTCATCCTCTGGAATTTCTAAATGTCTAAATTCTTATGTCTAAATTGGCCATAAGCCAATTCATATATTGTACATTTCTTCTTTCAAGAAAAATCTGTCAAATACCTCCCATATATGTAAGGCCTTATGTTAGATGCTGGTGACACAAAGATAAGATGTGACTCTGACTATTTAGTAGGGGAGAGAGACACCAGTCACTGGAATACAGGGGGACTTTTTAGATCCACAGAAAGGGGGAAAATAGCTCTTCCTTGGACAGCCATGCATGGTCCTCCACAAGGGACATTTGACTTGGATTTCCACAGATGAGAAGGAGATTGCTTAAAGATCAGTCTTTGTCCTTATTCATGTAGGATGATTAATCCATATTCTCTCTGTAGAAAGGCTATCTATACTGGAGTCAGAGGAAACAATAGCTAAAGGACAAATGAGAAGACCAGCTAATGTTTACTGAATGGTACTCAATGCTAAACGTTTTATATACATTACTAGAGGCCCGGTGCACAAGATTCATGCACTAGAGGGGGGGGGGTCATCCCTCAGCCTGGCCTGCACCCTCTCGCAGTGCGGGACCCCTTGGGGGATGTCCCCCTAAGCCAGCAGTCAGACATCCCTCTCACAGTACTGGACCCCTCGCTCCTTACTGCCCGCCTGCAGTTGAGGTGGGAGAGGCTCCTGCCACTGCCACTGAGCTCGCCAGCCATGAGCCTGGCTTCTGGCTGGGTGGTGCGCCCCCTGTGGAAGCACACTGACCACCAGGGGGCAGCTCCTGCATTGAGCGTCTGCCCCCTGTTGGTCAGTGCGCATCATAGGGACCAGTCTTTCCACAGGTGGTTCCACTCTTTGGTCGATTTGCATATTAGGGTTTTATTATATAGGATCATATTTAATTCTCACCATAATCCTATGGAGCATTATTAGGATTTCCTCTTTATAGATGAGGAAACTGAGGTTTAAAAAAGTGGCCCAGGGTCACATTGCTATGAACTGGGGAAGCTTCCTGCTTATGCCAGAGCCTAGTGGTGGCAATACCTATACTGCCTGCCCACTGCAGGCCAACACAGATGTGGGCCTGGCTGGTGGCACCTTTCTTAGTGCCTCTGGCCATTGGATTTCTGTATCTCAAATTTCTCTGTTCTCCTTTGGGGTTACTCAGGCTACTGAGCTCTGACCTCAAGTTAGTTAAGAAAACCCACTTCTGCAAGATTTTACTTACAACTGGGGCTCTTCCTAAGCTCTTTTGAGAAATTTTAAATGTCTCTTTTCACCAGTTCCTCAACACCTTGAGGGAAGAGTTAAGAAGAATATGGCCCTGGCCAGGTGGCTCAGTTGGTTGTGTGTTGTCCTGTACTCCACTGAAAGTTTGCTGGTTTAATTCCCCATCAGGGCACATGTCCCAGTTGTGGGCTTGATCCCTGGTGGAGGTGAGGGGCAAGAGCAGGAGGCAGCTGATTCATGCTTTGCTCTTGTACTGATGTTTCTCTCTCTCTCTCTCTTTCCCTTCCTCTCTCTCTAAAAATCAATAAAAATATTTTTTAAAAAAAGAAGAATATGAACACCATCGAGCTTGATCTTGACCACTCCTGCCTGTGTTCCCCGCCTCTGGTGGACAAAGAGATCCTCTTCACTAGTAGCCGCTACATCTGTCATCCACTCATATTTAATCAAATGCTGGACTTTTCCTAGATAGTGGAGATAGAAAGATGAAGATATCTTCACTCTAAGTAATCCAAATACTCTTTATCTTCATCAACCCTTGCTTTTGAGGGACATACAGTCCTGTGGATGAAAATGGTTACACAACTTAAATATTTCACTAATCCGAATATTTTAAAGCAGCACTTTTCAACTGATGTGCTGCAAGATTTTTTAAAACATACAATACCTGACTACTTAGTCAGGGGCACAGATATCTTTTCCCTTAGGTTGTCAAATAAAAAATTGACAACAGCCAACACAGCAATAGCCATCCAGTGTGAATGAATAAAAATTACATTTTTTTGGTCAGATCGGCAAAAAAAATATTTCTTTTGGGTGCCGCAAAAGAAACTAGTTAATTTTAGTAACTAGTTTATGCATGCCATGGGATAAAAACAGTTGAAAACTGCCGCTTTAAAGGTATTTTTACCATGGTGCTATAGGAGCACAGAGAAGGAAGTGCTCAACTCTGCCTGAGGAGAGAAGGGAAAGCTACCTCTTAAAGAACCAGTAGGAGTTTTCCAAAGAAACAGAATGGTGAAGGGCACTCCATTTCTCCATGTAAGAGAAAATATCCCTGCAAAGTAAGGAAACAGGCTAGAGCACACCAAGGGAGCTCTTGAGAGCTTAGCATGACTGGCCAGGGATGCAGGAGGTAAAACTCCAGAAGAGTTTGGAGAAGTGGCATTGTGGTTTCCTTTCTCATTAGCTCTTACTTCCAGAAGGGAAACCTTGGTGATTTAGCCTCTCCTTGATATCTTCAGTTACAATGCTTTTTGCATTCATTAATGTCTATAGATGCAAACCTCACATATCAAGTCTGGTTGCCCAATTTTAAAAGTAGACCTTTTAGTGATATATCTGGGTTTGTAAAGACAATTATGGTAACTTAAATTTGTAAATATTCCAGCACATATGGAAGAAATGGGGATGGTTTCCGTTTTGGAAGCGTAGCATGTGGCTGGTTAAAACACTCTTTATCTTCTTCAAACAACAAAATGATTCTGCCTAAAAGCCATGTCTATTTGTTCATATGTACATGTCTTCCTCCTTTTACTACCACTTCCCATTTAGAAAATACAGACCTGAAAAATGAGGAGAGAAGTGGACATATTAGAAAACTAGAGGCCCAGTGCATGAAATTCAGGCAGGGGTGGGGGGAGGTGTCCCTCAGCCCAGCCTGTGTTCTCAGGGGATGTCTGACTGCTGGTTTGTGGGAGGCAACCGGCAGGGCACTCACTGGCTGGCCCTGTCCCCTGATTGCTGCTGCCAGTCACCTCCCTCTCAGGGGGCAGATGCTCAATGAGTGTCTGACCCCTGGTGGTCAGTGCGCATCATAGCGGCTGGTCGTTCCGCCATTCGGTCGATTTGCATATTAGGGTTTTATTATATAGAATGAGAAAGTGTGGGCCCTGCAAAGTGAAGTTTCTCCTCAAAGTCTCAAAGTGAGTCAGTGACTAGTTTGAAAAGAGAAGTAGAGTCTCTAAATCTTGGTTTGGCCTTGGTATGGGAAAAACAGAAGTAAATTAGTGTTAAACAACCTAAGAATTAAAATGCCCCTTGAGATATATAGTCAATGAAATGCACTTTATATCTTAGATATATGGATGAACAGGAGAAGAACAAGAGGAGTTTCTTCTTCCTCATGTTTCAAGACCTTCCTCCCAGTCTAAGCCAGTGGAAAGGCATTTCAGGCATCCCACAAACCTCACCCAAATGCTAATGATCTTACCTTCCTTTATAAATTAGGCTTATATACATATATAAAATGAACTAGGAAAGAACATGGTATGTAAAAAAATTGGATTTTCTAGTGCAACTGCTTCTTGCTGTGTGTTTTTTACATGTTACTTCAATTTTCTGAGCTTTAATTTCTTCACAGGTAAAAGGAGAATATTAATAATCCAACTATAGTGCTCAGTCCACAGGGTTGTGTTAGAATTAGATAAGACAAAGTGTTAAATTGCACAAAACTGTGCTTGGCAAAGGAAGGAAGGAAGGGAAACAGGAAGGGAGGGAGGGAAACATAAAGAACTAGAACTTTTACAAAATAATCTTAGGGAACAAACCCAATTTCCACTATAAATTGTATGAAATATTATGTAGCATCACCATCTAAAATCCACAATTACATGTGTGTTATGGGTTTGTGGGAGACATAAATTTTGATTTCATATCTGTGCTCTATCTTCAAATGTTTTTAGCTTGGCTTGTTTGGGCTCTGGTGCCAAGTTTCTCATCAAGAATCCTAGAAGTGAGTCTCAAAAAGATATTGAACAATTGGTAGATGATACCAACTAGAAGCCAGCAGTATTGGTATTGGCTGATCTCATGTTGAGTGGTCAAGGGGCTCTGGACTTAGTCTTACCTAATATACTGATGGTGGAAACTACCTTCTAAAAGTTGAGAAAGTATGGCCAGAGGGGGAAAATTACAGCAACGTTAAGAAAAGCCTGACCACATCCATTATGAGTCATGAAGAGAAAAGAGATCTTTGGATATCTGTGATGAGAACCACGGGGCAATAAGGCCTCCTCTCTTGGGTGCACCAGTGCTCGGGGACTGATTCTGTTAGCCTTTGCTCTACATCTATCTGCTCTTCACTTCCTAACTCTCCAGGCATTTTCTCTATTGTAGTTTGAGCTAGAAAACCACTGAGACAATGTGCAGCAATGTTTGTATATTAGCAATGACAACAGAAGCTTCTATTTATTCTTAATAATGTGACCTCATTTTCTATAGGCTTCTTGGAGTAGTACTTTGAGAATCTCAACTGATAAGCTCATTCACAGAAAAAAACACACACAACAAAATGAGGAGTTACGGATAAACTAAGGCAGAAAATTTTAATTTGATGGGCTATACTTACCTTCACTTTGTTTGAAGCCACAGTTTGATTGGCAAGTATTACCAATAACAACTTACAATGGAATGTGCTATGACATTTTTTGGTCAAAAATTTAAATAACTGAATAGTCTAATACTTTCATAACCCTAGTTTTAAGGCATTTGTACCATAAAATCATCAAGCATTTATTTGCTTATTTTTAAAATATGTTTGGTAGCCCTAACCGGTTTGGCTCAGTGGATAGAGCGTCGGCCTGCAGACTCAAGGGTCCCAGGTTCAATTCTGGTCAAGGGCATGTACCTTGGTTGCGGGCGCATCCCCAGTAGGGGGTGTGCAGGAGGCAGCTGATTGATGTTTCTCTCTCATCGATGTTTCTAACTCTCTATCCCTCTCCCTTCCTCTCTGTAAAAAATCAATAAAATATATTTAAAAAAATATGTTTGGTATATCAGAAAATCCATCAAAAGTAGAGTTGGGAAATGTGACATTAGGAATAATTATCCAATAGTCAATTACAGAAAGGAATATTTAGATTTATTAGAAAGCAGTTACTGGATGAATTTAGAAGAGACAATGTCATTTAAATTCATGTGTTTGCACCTTTAAGAAACTGAATATATAATGGGAAAAAGCAAGGTGTAAATCTTGGCTCTGGCACTTACATTGGACTTGACCCTCCCTAAACCTTAGTTTGGTCATCTATTATAAGATGATGATAACAACAACCTTATGCAGTTTTTATATGGAAATATAAGACTAACATATATTAAGTGCTTAGCAAATAGCAAGGACTCAATGAGTCAGCAGGGATGGCGAGTGTAGAAGAGTGAAATATACACATAGATTGATAAAATGGGGTAATGAAAACAGGGGAAAATTAAACCAAGAACAGACCTGAGAAATAGATAGGACTTTCCCTTATTTTATAGAGGAAACTGAGCTTCCAAAGGCTTAAGACATATGCTCAGACTCTGCATATAGTAAAAGGCTAGAAATAAATCTAAATTTGCCTCAAAATTTGATCTCTTCTTTATACCATATCTATTTGTTTCATGAACAGAAATTGCAGACACACACTCAGACTCACAGCTTTAAGAAAACTGACATTACGCCTGGCCGGTGTGGCTCAGTGGTTGAGCGTCAACCTATGAACCAGGAGGTCACAGTTCAGTTCCCGGTCAGGGCATATGCCCAGTTTGGGGGCTCAATCCCCAGTAGGGAAAGTGTAGGAGGCAGCTGATTGATGATCCTTTTTCATCATTGATGTTTCTATCTCTCTCCCTCTCCTTTCCACTCTGAAATCAATAAAAATATACTTTAAAAAACTGACTACATATATTACATACATTACATATTATATACATTATACAGGGTTGGGCAAAAGTAGGTTTATAGTTGTAATACAAATAAATAATACAATAATTAATAAATAAGAATACAAGAATAAATTGTGTTTTGAGTACTCACAACTGTAAACCTACTTTTGCCCACCCTTGTATATGACCACCCAATAGATTGTGTTGCAATTGCCTTTTTCTATGATCACAAGAAAGAAACAGAGAATCAGGAATATTTTGATGAAAAATCTCAACTTGAAAGACACTGAGGGAAGAAAAAAAATCTGAAAAACTCCCCAAGGTTGCCTATAATATCCCACCTATCCAAAGGGAAAAAATGTTAAATGTTTATAAAGCATTGGAAATGACAGGGAAAGCTCATTTCACATTTTTTAGATGACGAAAGAAGGCTCAATAATATAACACTGACTACTTGTTTCTCATTTTTTTTTACTTTCACTTTGCACGATTACATAGCTTTTTCCATAAGGAATGTCTGGTCCACTCTTTTTAATCTGGCCTTCTTGGTGAAGGAAATGTGAGCTGATAATGCCAAGGATCCACATTTTAAAATGCTACACCCGAGGCTAACAAAGATGTAGTTCTAATTCTAAATTTAGCCTGAGCAAAAAGGGAGAAGATGCAAATTTTATACAAATACATTTGTGCACCTCTTCATACATTTGGATACACAGTTTGGATAAATTTTAGTGATAACTACAAGACAGGGATCAAAATGTAGGATATTATTTAAGTGCAAAGTAATTATTCCATTAATTCACTTCCCTCAGGAAAGTGCAACCAGAGAAAAAGGGAAAACAAATTATCTGGAAGATAGCAATTCACATGCATAATTAATTTGCCTACTGAGTTTGGTGTTTTGGCTTTTCTGCCTGTGGAGAACATAATCTCTTTTTCATTTTAGCTCAGCCAGTCAAGATGTGTGTGTGTGTGTGTGTGTGTGTGTGTGAGTGTGTGTGAGAGAGAGAGAGAGAGAGAGAGAGAGAGAGAGAGAGAGAGACCATCTATCCATCCACCCATCCATGTAACTGGAACTGGACTAAAACAAGAATCAATGCTGCAACCAGAGAATGGTGAGTTTGCTAGTTCCTTAATTCCACATGTTAGCTTTTCTTTCCACCAGAAAAAACAACCAACCATATTTGAGAAACAAGCCTCCTTATAACTTACTTGCAAGTAGGGAAGATGTAGGCAGGACTCTGAAGTTGAGCAAAACTTATTTTAACTCAATAAGTGGGCTTTTTACCTCTATTCCTCAACTAACAATTAAAACAATCTTTCATTCTTTGGTAGTTTTTAGAATAATTGTATTTGGCCATTATTATATAATTACTAGAGGCCCAGTGCACGAAATTCGTGCAAGGGGCTCGGCCCTCACAGCGGCAGTGGCTTGCCTCGACCCTCGCAGCCCTGGCTTCGTCCTGAAGGTCGTTTGGCTGTCTGGTCTAATTAGCATATTACGGTTTTATTGTTATAGATAGACATGTATATTTGGGTCTAAATACTAAATTGTTTAACTTATTTCTATCTATCAGTCAACAATTAGAAAATGTACCACTTTACTAAAAGTATTCTAATCTTCCAAGACTGATAATAGAGTTTTTGAGGGTAGAGATTATGTTTTGTGACTCAGGCAGAGGTCAATAAATTGGTAAAAACCAAATACTCAGTTAAGTGCATAGAGGGGCTAAATAAATGGTGATGATTATGATAAAGAATGGACTGTTTAATAAAAGCAATTATAATACAGATGTATTTATTTGGGATAAATTATGATTATTTAAGTTCAGCTCGAGGGCTTAAGTGTAAAAAGTGCCATGGTCTGCTGCCTGTTTACTCCAGGAGGTTTCCCCTGGAATTCAGCAGTTAATACAAAACTGATTCAACTGTAGAAAATTAATCAAATACATATTTGAATGAATTAAGTAATCTTGGGTTGTTGTGATGACTACATGCATTAATATGGTTAAAATATTCAATTCAAAGTGAGTAGTAGTACATAAGTATTAGCTGCTATTATTAAGCTGATAAATTGAAAGTCTTTTTTCCACCTCTGCTGTTTGTGGTATCTTACAAGATGGAGTGATTATGAAATTACAGGGAAGACTATGTAATGACTGAAATTGACAAACCAAAAGGAACAGTCAATAGCACAGTATAAGGAAGTTGAATCAGGAGGAAACTGAGGGAAGCAATCTGGAGATGCCATCTGGGAGCCAGCAGTTATAGCAGCTGTATGGAGATGCCCCTGAAGACGAACATCTAATCAGGTGGTAACTTGTAGAACTTCAAAATGAAAACAATGTGAAACTGCAACACTTTTTATTTGAGAAGCACACTGCCATCTACCAAAATGGGGAAACTTGAACATCTTGAAATCTGCCAACACTAATTAGTTTTATATTTTGGTGAACTCTAATTCTAATTTTTATTTCTGCAGGGTTCAACATGCAGATGGAATAGCATTATTTCATTGATAGAGAAACTAGCACACAAAAGAACATTAGGAAGACCATTAGATTAATCTAAATGTCACTCTGCTATAAAATCTGCTATTAGTCATAAAGTCCAATGCCTTTATAATCTTAGTTCAAAAATCTTTTACTTCATAGCTATAAGCTTATAAGAAAATTTATTTATTTTATCTAACTTGATTTTAAAATTTGTTTGGTATATCGCCTATACACACAGAGGCTGGCTTCTCTTTAGGAAATAAAGAGAAATTGACTTGAGAATTTTCTGAGAATAATCTAAAGTGACTAAGTAAAAGTTAATGATATACAGTCCTTTGCTCTTTGTCATCAAAGAAGCTCATTATCAAGTACATAGCTTGGTAAGGGTAGCCAAGTTTTAGCTCAATGAATATAGTTAGACTAAGATAATGAGATTATGATTTTGCCTGTTTTCAATGGTCATCAAACAATTTCTTAAATTCCTTGAAGTCAATGTCTGTTTAGTGCTTTGAGGCCAAAATAAAGAATAGTGTTTTGGCAAGATGGAAGCAAGGTAGAATGCAAAATATATTATTACTGTATCTCCTTTTATAGCAGTCACTGGAGAAACTCAGTAAATATTAAGTTAATAAGTGAAATCAAAGAAAAGGCTCTGAGGAATACCTAAGGAGTTGAGAAAAAATACTTGTGACAAATTTGCAATTTAATAAATATCATTAGCAGTTACTGTGTGTTAGGAGAAATAGAGAAGGAGCTCAGGTTGTCAGGAAATAATACCATTGCTGCTATACGTACTCTATGATCAAAGCATTAAGCAAACACACACAGAAGAAACTTTGTGAAAGAAAGGGGGTGAGGTTCAGTAGGAAAAATTAAAGGGCATACTTCTTGATGTGAGCCTTGAAAAATAACCAGAAGTTTTACAAATAAAGGCAAAAGTAATTGGAGAAACAGTTGGAGCAAAAAAAAAAAAGTGAAATAACATAGAACTTTCTGGAGGCTTGTGGTCTTGTGCACTCAGAATGTGAGTAAGTGAGGGGGGTGGGGGGATCAGAGAGAGCAGAAGGAAGTGACAAGAAATAAGACTGGGGAAGTGGTTGAGGCAAGTTTGTGAAGGCACACAATTCTTTAGTAAAATTATGCATTAATTAAAAATACTTTATTTTACTATTATATGAAACCTGCAATGATATCTCTTATTATAAAAATAGAAATGTTTCTGGGTTTACTGCAATTATTTCTCTTTCTCTCTCTCTTTTTCTCTCTCTCTCTTTCTCCCTCCCTCTCTCCCTCTCTCTTTTTCTCTCTCTCTCTTTCTCCCTCCCTCTCTCCCTTTCTCTCTTTCTCAATCCCTCTGTTTCCCTCTCTCTCCCTTCCTTTCCAGATTCCTTCCCTGCCTCTTAAATTGAGTGCCCAGACCTCTCCAGTCAGTTTTGGAAATAAAAGCCTTTAATTATCTACATCTGGTGGAAAAAAATATGCTGGTGTGGAAGAGAGAATCTGGAATAGACACACATGCTTATAGAGAGGTAGCACGAAGCTGGAAACCCTGGCTACTTACAGCCCCTGGCCCCCTCCAACTGCTCAGTAATCTTAGGCCAGTTTCTTTATGATCTCAGCCCACTCCTCTTCTGTAAAGATGATTAAATGATGAAATGCGTGAAGAGTGGCTGCACATGGTAAGTAATTATAGATGTTAAGTGTTATTATTACTTGTCCCATCCTCTCTCATTTAAATAGATACATTTGAATGAGACTTTACTTGTTAGCCTCCCCTTCCCCAAAGGATTCAGAAAACAAATTATAAATGATGTTAAAACACTAAAACTGTTTCCCAAATTACCAACTATTTCAAGACATAATTTATGAAAAAGACAAAATTTAAAATTTGACAAAGAAAAGCATGCCTGAGATTGCTAATGAAATGTCCCCTCAGCACAACTCCATCCCACCACAGCAGTGCTTGCTCAAAGGACAAGACCCAGAAGTTGCTTCTCTGATGTTACTGGCAGTGAGCTAGAATGAACAGGAATGAATATTTTATAACATAGCATGTTGATGCTTTAACAAGCTAAACTTGATTTAAATCAAGAGACTTTTTGCTACTTTAAACTAACTTTTTCACATTCCATTTTATTGCCTCCAATGTAAGGAAAATGCTGACATACTTTACATCCTAATTTATTTTATTCTCATCAATATTTTTACTTAACACATAGCACATTTTTTTTATTTGTTCTTTTGGGAGGTTCAAGTCTGCCTCTCTTAATTCCACATTTTTTTTCAGGTGACATGTGTAAAACAATACTAATGGTCACATTTTGCAATGTTCAGAAATTCACATTTATAGTTAAATAGTTAATTTCATTCAAAATTGCCTGTGCAGATATTCTTTAAACAAGTTTATTTAATAGAAACCAATTATGATTTGTATAAAATTAAAATCAAAATGTGTGTGGATAAACCACCTTTGTTTAATGATTTTTTTGAAGGTTTTTTTTTAAGTGGTCCTGATGGAGTAATTATAGAACACAAGTTGCTATACTTGATTAAGAAAAATTGGGTTTTGCTAAGTATGCTGAAAAATGAATCCATTTCTAGTCTGAATGGCTTTTATGTTTATCATCTGTCAATGGTTCTTAATATTGTTGGATAATGATAAATAAATAAAGGCTGATATTACAAGATCTAAAGTCTGTTTCAACAAAGTTTCTAGAATAAATACCCCCGTCAACTTTATAGGAATTTCTATTGTAGACAGAAACATTTCATCCAAAATTTAATAGTCATTTGTCTGGTCATAAGCATAATGAATAGTTCAGACAAATCTGTGAAAAAGTACAATTAGGCAACACAAATTGTTTTTAATGTTAGAGAATAAATGGATAAGAGGTGGCCTCTAACTCCATGTGGTTATTAAGCACACCCATTAAAAACTGTTGGCATCAAAATCACTCGAGTAACCAGTAACATATTAACATGTGATTCAAGATGTTAATATATCCACTAAAGTATTGTAAAGAAGTTTTGTTTTTGTTTTTATTTTTAGAAAAAAACAGGACCACAGTAGCAAAAATTAAACCACCCCCAATTAGGCACAATCTAAATGATCAATATGCACTTTTCTAAAAGCTTTTTTAAAGCAGATAAAATCACAGTAAATAGCCTCCCTCAAATAAAGCAATAAAAATAAATCAGAACATGATTTAGTTTTAAAAAGAGAAAAAAAATCATAGTTTTTTTTGGGTCATTACAGTGCATAATTGGAGAAGCCACCCAGAGAGCTGAGGGGTCCCACTCTAGACAGCCACCTGATGTGGCTGCAGCATTGCTGAACAGTTTAATGGTGGCAGGGCTCACAAAGGGCTCAGCTGACAGGTGTCCAGATCTCTAGTCCTCTGAAAGCAAAATCCAAATCCACAGAAACAGAGCCACCCAATAAGCAAAGCATCACAAGCACTTAGAAATGACAAAAAGGCATGAAGAAAATTTACCTTGTAGAAAAACGGTCCTCAATGGTACTGGCGTGTGACCAGAAACTCCCTTCTTTCTGATTTGCAGAAGAACTTTGTCAACCCTGAGTGTGTGGTCACAAGGCAGGAAGTGACTAAAATGACAAATCATCAGCCAAGAAAGAAATAGATTTTGTCTTTATAAGGACATTTTACTTAACTTTCTTCATGTCTCCTCCCCCACAAAAATCACCTAACAGAACAGGTCACACTGAAATTCAGAAGCCTCTCACCACTTCCTCTTTATAAGCATTTTCCTCTTTCCTTCCTTTTTTTTCTTTTCTCCTCTATCTGTTTGTAAGGTTCTGGGCTACTTAAACCTGTCTGAAACCTGTCTGATTTCAGATAACAAGCAACGTCAGCCTGCTGCCTTGCCTTCTTTCTCTGATCCCAGTTGAAAATGCAAAGCCCAGGTTTCTGGCTACTTACAGTGTTACCAATTGGGGTTACCAGCTAGGACCTCAGTTCTCATCGACTCAGAAAAGATTTTAAGGTCAACGAAAATGAAAGTAAAGCAAAGTGGGGTTTATTGAAGATACACTCCAAATGAGGAGCGGGCCAGTCAAAGAGACAATGGCCGGCCTGCTGCCAACTCACTGGGAAGTCAGAGAAAAGGGGGCCTTGAAAACAGGTTCAGGGGGTTAGCACAGGACGAGCTGCCGCTGCCCATTGCTCCCCTGATTGCACGTCTCATGGGGTCCTTTAGAGATTGGGGGTTACATGCCTGTGGGGGAATGACACGGGTGTGTTCCTTGGAGGAAGAGCACGCCCTGGGTCCTTTGTCCTGAGTGTATTTATCTCTCTTGCAGGTGGGAACCTTAGGGGAGGTCTCAAAGGAGGGTCTTAATAGAATATTCATCAGCTTTCCAGGTGTGCTCTTTCAGGGTCGTGGTGTCCACTGATTGGTTGGTACCAGGGCAGGGGGTCATTAGTCAATGTAGCTGGTCCTGAGGCAGCCACGGAATCATTTGTCTGGTTTTGCTGCTTTTCTGGGCCTGGAGCTGAAATACAACTGAGGCCTAGATGTTATCTTTGGGGAGGAAAAGGTTAGGGGGGTGTCTAAACCACCTGACCAGTGATATGAAAGATCAGGGGTCCAAACTGCAAGAACAGTGATATGCTAGGGGAAGAAAAGTTACCGGCTAGTTCTGAATCTGCTCTCTGGCGATCTGCTGGCTGCTGGGCCACCCATAGAGAGGCAGTCTGAAGGCAGTGTTGGTAGAACCCCTGTTCAGGACCCCAGAGTAGGCCTCCCCCCAATTGCTCATGTCTAACTTCCTACCTACAACAGCAGAGATAAACAAATTATTCATTTTTAGTTAAAGAGCCAAGGGGGAAAGTGGCAGTATATCTGAAACAAACTAAAAGGGATTTTCTTGGGAAAGCCCACCCCAGCCTAAACCAAATCCCTCTCAAAAGTCCCCAAACAATGTTATTGGTGCAAACAAAACAAAATAACCTCTTTAAGGGGAAGGGCTAGAAAAGCTAGACCACTATATTATTTACTCATTCTTCTATTTATAGAACACCCAATGTGCTAAGGATCTCTTTAACCCAATTAATGATTTCAATTATTTAGACATTTCCTATAAAGAGCACCAGTGGATAACTTAGGCAGCTGTTATGGTTAAATGGGCAGCTAAATTCTTCATACAGACCAGATTTATTTTTTGAATGCACATTTAATAAAATTAGCAGTAGAATAAAAAAGCTCTATTCTATACCCAAACCCCTGATGCTTGTCTTGAGATCAAATTCCTATCTTCAAATGTAAGTGCTCAAGTGCTCATGAAGGGTGTGAAGGGTGTGTAGTGCTCTGAGTAATGTTGACTGAGCATTAAGCATAGTCTCCACATTGCCTAGAGACTGTGCGTGGCTCCACAGCCAGACTGCTATTGAGGAATCAGATATATGGCTGTGCTCCAGATCTGACTGAGTTGAGGATGCTTGATTATTCCATTCACTTCTGTATTTACTAAGGGCCTGGAACCCTGTCAGTGGGGCCACTGGTTGGGGGACTGCCTTTGTACTTCTTTTGCTTCTTTGATTTCTTTAGAAAGGTCCTACTTCTGACCTCAAATGTTAAACCAAGCTGTTCTGATTTATCTAGTCCATTAGCCAGTGGTGGGCAACTTCTTAGAACCCCACAGTGGCTCCCCTGGGGTTAGGCAGAAGAATAGGAAGAGATGGTGGAGATTCATCCATTTTAAAAGTAGTTCACTTCACAGAGAACTGTCAGCTTCTTGTGCCTCCCCAGGGAAGTTGGAGGAAGTGAATCGAACCCTGTTTTCTCCAGTAATAAGTTGCAAAGGGGTTTCAAAAAGCACCTAAATTCTTTTGGGACACCAGAGAAATACCCATGCATTGCTGTGACAGGACTAATCACGTTACAACGCAGCCAAATGCTGGTGGTTTCCACGCTGGTGGAGACAGTCATCATTAAGGGGCCCTACACAGGGCTCTCCATGGTCTTTTGGATTAAAAAAGTGTGAAGTTACTGCGAACCTCCCTAAAAAAATCTGGTTCTGCATCCTGTGATTTCAGGATGGAATGAAGGTCCAGCAGTAACTCTTCATAAATGGAAAGAGACTCAGTTCATGTACCTGGGAGAAGGAAAGCAGCAGCATTCTGTAGATACTATTGCCTGGTCACCAGAGAAATCTATAAAGAAGAGCAATATATAGAGCAAGTGTTGGGGTGCCTATCTGTAGGCATTGATGATTCAGGAATGAATAAGACACAATTCCTGCTCTTAAGGAGTATATAATCTAGTAGGAGAAAGAGACATGTAATAAATGCCATCTATTATGAAAGGGGTGAAAAAAAGTGCAGATTTGAGTGAAGCTAACTTTTAAAAAAACTAATTACTAGTAATTCTTTTATTTTTTATAATTTTTAAAATCTTTTTTTATTTGTTAAAAATTTTATCTTTATTGTTGAAAGTATTTCAGATGAGCCTTTTTCCCCCCATTACCATTAACACCCCCCCCCCCCAACCACAGGCCTTCACCACACTATTGCCTGTGTCCATGGGCTATGCATATATGCATATACATTCTTTGGTTAATATCCCCTCCCCGCCACCCCCGCAGCCTTCCCTTAGTGAAGCTGACTTTTGAAGACAGTGAAACCTGCTTAGTTATGACTGCTAAGCAAGTAAAAGCAAGATTTAGGATTTCAGATGACGTCTAGATTCTAGGAGATGAAAGCCATTAAATTGTGCTGCTTACAACCACCAACAGTTGAAGGAGTCTTTATACTCTAGCACCAACTCAACTTTGGCTGCACATCAACTACCCACCATCACCTCACCCACTTCCTGGACCACTCCCTCCATCCTAATCTCTTTATCTGCCTCTCAGTGGCAGAAGTCTACCCAGAGGCAGGCAACTGTTTAGGTCTTAGACCAAGGCTTTTCAAAGAGGAGTATTTTACCACTTTCAGCGTTTAGAATTTCTTGTTCATCATGATAATAAATAGAAGACTGACTTTTGGTTTCATTATTATTTTTACCTTCTCTATAGTCAGTGCATCCCTGATGACCTGCACCCAGAGTGGACCTCTCCCACCTCCTACCCCCACCCTCCATGTGCCTCTACTGCCCCTCTGTCACTTCTTTTTTTTCTTTTTAATATATTTTTATTGATTTCAGAGAGGAAGGGAGAGGGAGAAACATCAATGATGAGAGGGAATCATTGATTGGCTGCCCCCTGCACGTTGGACCGAGCCCGCAACCCAGGCATGTGCCCTTGATCGGAATTGAACCTGGGACCCTTCAGTCTGCAGGCCGATGCTCTATCCACTGAGCCAAACCGGCTAGGGCCTCTGCCACTTCTTCACTGGCTGATACTTTGCTTTCCTCTGCCCCACTGCCCTCCCCTACTTTATCCCCCACCCTCCCACTGCTTTGAAACCCAGAGCCTCAATCCCTAAAACTGCATCAGCTTATTACCCTCACAGAAACAGACTTGCAATGCTGCCAATTCAAGCTGCTTGCCTCCAAATTACTCCTCAGAAAATACTGTTATTCAATTTCATTAAGTACTGAGAGCAGGCATTCTCAACCTGGGGTCCATAGATCCCTAAATTGTATATATAATTTTGTGTGGATGTGATTTTTTTCTGGGTCCATCATATTATTTATCATACTAGAGGCCCAGTGCACAAAAGTTGTGCATGGGTGTGGTCCCTAGGCCTGGCTGGCTATCTAAGCGTGAGCATCTGGCATGGAAGGGCAGGTCCCAGCGACCTCTGGGCCCTGGGCAGCACCTGAACCCCCAGGCCCCCATGCACCCCCTCCACTTGAGTCATGGCACCTGAGTCCCCACACAGAGATGTGTTGAGTGTGGCCTGATGCTGTGGGCCAGGGCGCAGCGTGGGCCTCTGGGCCGCCCAGCAGTGCCACACCAAAGCCAGGCAGGCAGCATGCTCTCTCCCGACCAGCCTTGCAGCCTGGCTCCTGTGCGAACCCACGGGGAGCCTGACTGGCCCTGTGGTCCTGGCGGCTGTAGGCTCACACAGAAGAGGCCCCGTGGGTGCAGGCCGGGCTCCTCATGGGTGCCCAGCACCTGAGCATGAGGGCTTCCCTGGTGTGTGAGCCCTGGCGTCCTGGGGGAGGGTAGCAGGCGGAGGGAGAGCATGCTCAGTGGACACCCTGCATTCTCATTGCACCTCAGTCCCCGTCACCCCTGCCCCCAGGTAGCTGGTGAGAGGTCACAGTCCCCCGCCCAGGTACTGCGCAAGGTTGGTCGCCACCCCCTGGTGGTCAGCACACGTCATAGTCAGCGGTCTAACTCCCGGTCTCCTGGTTGACCTCCTGGTCGAACGACTGCCCAAGTGGACAATTTGCATATTAGGCTTTTATTATATAGGATTACTACAGAGATGACAAAAGTTCTTGCCACACTCAATCTATTTCACTCTCCGCATCCTTCCCTGGCCCCAAATTCCTGCCGCTTACTTATCAAGATGATCAAATCAACTGGTATGAGCCTCCTCTACTCTCACAAGATTCATCATTTACTAGTACTCCTCTCCTTCAGTCTTAAAGGAGATGTTCTCCCAACTTCTCAAGGTCAATAGTTTCTCATTATAACCTTAATCTTATACCTTCTGCTTCTTTAGATACCCTGTTCCATCAATTATCTCATATTTTTCTAGAATCTTTAGTCAATTATACTCTGCTACTTCTCCTTCATTTACTCATGGGATTTATAAAAAAAATACTTCTGCTTCACTCTACTGCTTACCCCCCAACATTTGATAAGCATGGAATGACAGTCCCTGCTTTTGTAGAATGTCCACTATAGTCAAGGACACAGACAAGTGAAAAGGCAGGTGGTACTCAGAACCATGACAGATGTAAAGCAAAGTGCCGGTGGGAATACACACCACTAACCCAGACTTGGAGGGAGGGTCTGGGAGGCATGCAGAGGGAGCACCATGGAGTGGTTAAGAGTAAAGAGCTCAGCTCTAATATTGTACTAGTTGTGGTAGCCTTGGACAAAGTATTTAATTTCACTGGCCTCAGTTTTCTCACCTAGAAAATGGTGCTAAGTATAGTGTCTATTTTATACAGTTGCTATGAGAGGTAAGTGAATTGATGTATGTAGGAAACTCTGAAGAGTGTCTGGCTATATACCTGTTCATCTGTCTTCTAATATTTATATTAGGATTGAGACTAGACCCTTCACACACATTATTTCATTTATTCCTCACAACAACCCTATGATTGCTTTTTTCTTTGATATTTAAATAATGGTATGATTCTCATATTATAAAATTCACTGTTCAAAAGTGAAATTCAGTGGATTTTGGTATATTTACAGAATTGGGCAACCATGATATGATATGATTACAGAATAGTTTCATCTTTCCAAAAAGAAACATTGTATCAATTAGCAGTTATTCCTCATTTACCCCACATTCCAACTCCCCAGCTACTAATCTATTTTGTCTCTGTACATGTGCCTGTTCTGAACATTTCATGAAAATGAAATCATATAATATGTAGTCTTTTGTGACTAGTCTATTTTACTTAAACAGAATATTTTCAAGGCTCATCCATGTTGTAGCACGTATCAATGCTGAATCCCTTCCTATAGAATAACATCCCATCATATCTATTTACCACATTTTATTTACCCATTTATTAGTTGATAGACATTTGAGTTGTTTCCACTTTTTAGATTATAAATAATGTTGCTATTAATATTCATTTACATGTTTTTGTGTGGATGTATGTTTAATTTTTAATCAAAGTAATACATGCATATAGCTTTAGAAGTCAAATATTACTTCAAGGTTTAGGTGAAACACCAGTGTCTTGACACACGTCCTCTCTACGTTCAATTCCTATTTCCCTGAAACAATTATTTTCAATAGTTTTAGCTATTTCTTCAGCTACTCCATATTTTTAGATGCTATGCTCATACTATGTCCTGATTGTTCAGAACCAGGTTTTTTGTTTATTTTTATTTTATTTTATTTATTTATTTATTTATTTATTTATTTATTTATTTATTTATTTTTACTTCTTACTTGGGAGATGAAGATTTGGCCCTTTCACTCCACTAACATGCATACAATAGCCCTCCCACCATCCTTCAAAATATGTTACAACACCTTTTTAATTAAATTAACATTCCAATTTTACAATGACTTGTAAATACTCACATCTGAGTTATGTAGAGTACTATGTTTATATTTCATTTTGGTATCTTTTTTTCATTTGTTAGGTTTCTATGTACCTATTACTAATTCTGTACTAAACACTCCAACAGAGATAAAATATTTTTTAAAAATCAAGAGATGGGGGGGGGTGTCAAGGGGGAACAAAGGGGACATATGTAATACTTAAAAAAAAGATAAATTTTAAAAAAATTAAAAATCAAGAAATGAATCCATTTCTCTTTTGGAGGGGTCCTCCCTATAGTCCTTCATCCTCCTATCTGGCCTTCCTGCCATAGCCATCTAGAAACTTCCCTTCACCATCATCCTGGGAATCCCCTTTTTTCCCCTGTAGGTTGGATCTCCTGTTTCTGGACCGCATGTCTTCCACTTTCTTGGTCTACTTCCTTGTTTTAATAAGCATATCCTAAATTCCTGGGAAAGATTTCTTGGGTCATAAAATTTTTGAGACATTTTATAATTGGAACCATATATAATCTCAGAAGTCCATACTTGAAAATCATTTTCTCTCAAAATTATGAAAGAATTGTTCTATGTTTCAGTGTTGCTGTTGAGAGGTCTGGTACCATTCTGAATTATGGTCCTTTCCATGTTATTTTTTTTTTAATTTCTAGAAATATTTAGAATTTTCTCTTTATGCCTGGCATTTTGAAATTTTATATGTCTTAGAGTGGGTCTGTTTTTATCCACTTTGGCTGGGACTCATTGATCTCTTAATCTCTTAATAGAAAGTGAAATATTTCAGTTCTGGGATCTCTCTCTCTCTCTCTCTCTCTCTCTCTCTCTCTCTCTCTCTCCTTTCCATTGTTTATTATGTTCTCTTTCCTTGGGATTAAATTTATTTGTTGGATCTATTAAACTGATTCTCCAATTTTCTTTAATTTTTTTCCTACTATTTTCTGCCTTTTCGCCTTCCTGTTCTACTGTCAGGTTTTTCGACTTTTTCTTTAAAACTTATATTGAACATTTTATTTCTACTATCATTTTTAATAGCCAAAACCTCTTTCTCTGAATCTTCCTTTTTTTTTTAATAGCAAGGTGGGGATAGGGTGGGGTAAGAAATGTCTCACTACTCCTTATATAAACTTCTACCAACCCTTCCATTTTTCAGCTCCATTTTGCACCCCTGTTTTCAAAGGCATGTCATGCCACAGAGTTCTGAGCTTTGCTGAGTGTCTGTGGTGTGATTTGAATTGCTTCTTGTTGGCTTGTCTCATTACAGGCCTGGGGTTCAGCTTCGTTGTGTATCCTTAAGCACTTTTCACTATCCATCTATTTTATGGCCTCCAACATTTTGCTGACATCACTTGTCTCCTGTTGCCTCATTGGATATTGGGCCCCCTGCTAGACTGGGAATCCCCTGAGGTGATGGGTTGTTTGTTTTGTTACTTCTAAACACTGTACCTGGCATTTCAAAAATATTTGTTAAATATTCCCAACACCATTTATCAAAGACACTTTCTTGACCACATTGTATATTCTTGCCTCCTTTGTCATAGATTAATTGACCATGTAGGTATAGGTTTATTCTGAGTGCTCTATTCTGTTTCATTGATCTATATATCTGTTTTTATGCCAGTATCAAACTGTTTTAATTACTATAGCTTTTTAGTATAGTCTGAAAATCAGCGTGACAGTAGAGACATTCCTAAAAAAATTTTAAAAAGAACTACCATATGACCCAATAATCTCACTGCTGGTTATTTATCCAAAGAAATCCAAAGCACTAATTCAAAAAGATATCTGCAGCCCTATATCATTGCATCATTATTTACCATGGGCAAGATATAGAAGCAACCATTGATAGATGACTAGATAAAGAAGATGTGGTACATATATAAAATAGAATATTAGTTGGCCATTAAAAAAGAAGGAAATATTACCCTTTGCAACAACATGGATGGACCTAGAGGTTATTATGTTAAATTAAATAAGTCAGTCAGAGAAAGACAAATGCCATATGAGTTCACTTATATATAGAATCTAGAAAACAAAATAAATGAGCAAACAAAACAGAAACAACCTCATAGATACAGAGAACAAACTGATAGTTGCCAGAGGGAGGACAGTTGTGGGGCTTGGTGAAAAAGGTGATGGAATTAAGAAGTACAAATTGGCAGTTACAAAATAGTCATGAGGATGTAAAGTAAAGTATAGGGAATATAGTCAATAATCTACACTAATAAAAGACAAACATGCAAATTGACCCTACCTTCGCTACTCCTTAAGCCACGCCCACCAGCTAATCAGAACGACTATATGCAAATTAACCCAACCAAGATGGCGGCCGGCAGCCACAGAGCTGGAGCAAGCAGGAGGCTTGGTTGCCCCAATGATGGAGGAAGCCAAGCTTCCTGCCTGCCGCAGCTGGCTCTGAGCTCCACTCAAAGCAACAAAGTTTCAATTATAGAAGGTAAATAAACCCCAGATACCTGCTTTCAGTAGGCTGTGGCCACGGAGCTGGAGCAAGCAGGAGGCTTGGGTTGCCCCTGGCAATGGAGGAAGCCAAGTTTCCCTCCCGCCCGCCCTGGCCGGCTCTGAGCTCCTCTCAAGGATACAAAGTTTCAATTATAAAAGGTAAATAAATCCCAGAATAAAAAAAAAAAAGGAGAGGCTGGGAGCTTCCGTTGCCAGGGGGGCTTGGCCAGCCTGAAAACGGCCCTCAGCCCCTCACCCAGACTGGCCAGGCACCCCAGGGGGAACCCCTACCCTGAAGGGGCTGTGGCCAGACTACAAACAGCCATCAGCTCCTCACCCAGGCTGGCCAGGAACCCCAGTTGGGACCCCCACCCTGAAGGGGGTGTGACCAACTGAAAACAGCCATTAGCTCCTCACCCGGGCTGGGCAGGCACACCCCCACCCTGAAGGGGGTGTGGCCAGCCTGCAAACAGCCATCAGCCCCTCACCCAGGCTGGCCAGGCACCCCAGTGGGGACCCCTACCCTGAAGGAGATGTGACCAACTGCAAACAGCCATCAGCCCCTCACCCGGGCTGGCCAGGCACCCCAGCGGAACCCCAACCCTGATCCGGGACACCCTTCTGGGCAAACCAGCCGGTCCCCACCTGTGCACCAGGCCTTTATCCTATATAATAAAAGGGTAATATGCAAATTGACCCTAACAGCAGAAGGACTGGGAATGACTGGTCATTATGACACACACTGACCACCAGGGGGCAGATGCTTAATACAGGAGCTGCCCCCTGGTGGTCAGTGCACTCCCACAGGGGGAGCTCTGCTCAGCCACAAGCCAGGCAGTGGTGGTGGTGGGAGCCTCTCCCGCCTCCTCAGCAGCACTAAGGATGTCCGACTGCAGCTTAGGCCTGCTCCCTGCTGGCAAGTGGACATCCCCAGAGGGCTCCCAGGCTGCCAGAGTGATGTCTGACTGCCAGCTTAGGCCC
>NW_005871055.1:13643707-13661218 GCF_000147115.1 Myotis lucifugus
GGTGATCAGGCCGGCAGGGGGTGCAGTTAGAGGTGATCAGGTCAGCAAGTGGGGGGCAGTTGGGGGTGAGAAGGCGGCGAGGGGTGGGGACAGTTGGAGGCAAGCAGGCTGGCAGGAAGAGTGGTTAAGGTGATCAGAAGGCAGGAAGGTGAGTGGTTAGGAGCCAGCGGTCCCAGATTGTGACAGGGATGTCCGACTGCCAGTCGTCGGACATCCCCCAAGGGGTCCCAGATTGGAGAGGGTGCAGACAGGGCTGAGGGACAACCTCCTCCCCCCGTGCATGAATTTCATTCACCAGGCCACTAGTATGTTAAATAAGTGCATAAAGAGGACTAAGCTGAGACTTTTGAAGGATGAGATGAAAAGAAAAGGCAGAAATATACTCTAACCATTAGGGAATGGCATGTGCAAAAGATTATAGGTGAGCAAAAGCAATAAACATAAAGAACCTGATAAGAGCTGAGTATTCCTGCAGTTAAGAGTGCAAGGAAGGATGGAAGTGAGGCAGGGGGGGCGGGGTGCAAAGAAAGAGAAAGGCTGCAGACTAGCAGAGACCAGATCATGGTGGGTCTTTTAGCTGGGTTAAGGAGTTTGGATTTTAGCCTAAAAGCAATGGAGGGGAGAGGGGGGTTATTTTAGGGTCTGTATTAATTACCTAAGGCCACTGTAACAAAATACCACAAATTGGGTTGTTGAGTAAGTAAGTTTAGTAAACATAAATTTAGTATCTCATGGTTCTGCAGACCACATAATGGATTCAAAATCAAGACATCAGCAGGGTTGATTCCTTCTGAGGGCTGAGAGGGAGAATCCCTTTCATGCCTTTCCCCTAGCTTCTGGTGGCTTGCTGCAATCTCTGGTATCCTTGGCTTAATCCAATTTCTCCCTATCTATAAGGAAATAGTCATGTTGAATTAGGGTCCACCCCAAATGAGCTCATCTTGCTGTGATCATCTGCAAATATCCATTTCTAAGTAAGGTAATATTCATAGGCACTGGGAGTTAGAACTTCAATATTTTTTGAGGGGAACGCAATTCATAATAGGGCTGTAAACAGAAAGTGACACAATCAGAACTGTCTTTTAGAAAAATCTCTCTACTTTTAATAAAAGGATTGAAATGGCAAGGGTTGGAATGGACTAGGGAGGATAGAGATCAGATATTCCAGAGGCCTTTGCCTTTAGTGCCTTATAAGGTGATGATAAGTGGTGGTGAGATAAAGAGAGGTAAGTAGATTCAAGGGTAACTTGATGGCAGAAAGAACAGATTGAATACAGAGCAAGAAAAAGATTGAATAAAGAAGGAGGAGTCAAAGATAACCCCATTTCTGGATGGAAACATGGTGGTACCATTCAATGAGACAGGGAATGCAGAAGTGAGTTTGCAGAAGAGAAATTATGAATTTAGGAAATGCTACCTTATTTCCTCAATTCCCACACAGTCTTTTTTGGGTGGCTCTTCTCATTGTTCTTCTAAAATTGTGATCTAAAAACTTTACTCAGTCTTCAATGTTTTTGCCTTTATGCAACATTTGACACAGTTAACCATTTTTTCTTTTTTCAAACTCTCTTCTCCATGAACAATTATTTTTATTTAATTGCAAATGAACAATTTTATTTTGAAATCCTGCTATCATATTAAATATCTAAAATTGAACTCACCATTCCTCTGACAAATAAGCTACTACACCTTATCCCTTACTTCCTTAGTTCAGCTGGCCCATGATTATTCAGAGTACTCCTTGACTCCCAGTCTTTTCTCAATTCCTACATGTGATCAAAGTTGCATCTATTTTTCCCTCATAGTTTTCCCCAAATTTTTGCTTTTCTGTGCCTCTTCTACCTTATTTAAGCCCTATTATCATACCCCTAGGCTTTGAATCAGCTTCCTGATTTCATTTCCTGCCTCACTTCTTAATCCATCTTGCATACTGTCACCACACAAATCTTCATAAAGCTACACTTCCCGCCAATCTCCTGCTTCTAATCATCTGAAATTACTCATCACTTCCAAGATAGTATCCAAACTCTGCCTTAATTTATCTTTCAAGCTTCATTATAACAAGGTAAGTCCTTTGGTGTTCTTGAGCTGGTCTGTTAACCCTCTAACATGCCTATGCATTTCGCATTGTGTCTATCAGATTCTTACACTCTCTCTTGTTGCCTGTCCTCCCCACTCCCCATTCCTATAAATCTGAATAATTCTCCTAGAACCAAGAACAAGACTAATTACTTAACTTGTGTATCCCACTGCAAAACTAAAATGAAGGTTCCTTTGTTCATAAATGATTGAGAATTTTTAGGTGGTGACAACAGAGCTTTAAGCCAAGTGTAGAGCCCTTCTGAGTATAGAACCCTGTGAAACTGCATGGGCTATACACCCTTGAAGCCGGCCCTGACCAAGAATCCTTCCTTCATTAATGAGAAAAAAGAATAATTCTGTAAGAATCACACACCCTCACTTCAAACTATACTGCAAAGTTATAGTAATCAAAACAGTATGGTATTGGCAGAAAAACAGAGATACAGACCAACAGAAGCAAAATAAGAGCCCAGAAATAAACCCACACATATATAGACAACTAATTTATGAGAAAGAAGCCAAGAATATATAATGGATAAAAAAAAGTCTCTTCAATAAATGATGCTGGGAAAACTGGATAGCCATAATCTATACAGTATGGTACTGGCATAAAAATAGACACATAGTTTAATGGAACAGAATAAAGAGCCCAGAAATAAACCCATGCCCATATGACCAATTAATATATGATAAAAGGGACAAGAACATAAAATGAGTTAAAGACAATGTATTCAATAAATGCTATTAAAAATTGGACAGATAAATGCAAAAAAATGAAACTAGACAACATTTTTACACCATACACAAGAATGAACTAAAAATTAATTAAAGACTTACATGTAAGACTCAAAAACATAAAATTTCTAGAAGAAAATATGGGCAGTAAAACCTCTCACATGTCTCTTAGCAACATTTTTTCTAATATATCTCCTCAAACAAGGGAAACAAAATAAATTAATGGGGCTATATCAAACTAAAAAGGTTTTGCATAATAAAGGTACCCATTAACAAAATGAAAAGACAATCTACTGAATGGAAGAATATATTCACCAATGAGAAATCTGATGAGTTAAAATTCAAATTTTATAAAGAACTCAGACAATTCAACACCAGAAACACAAACAATCCAATTAAGAAATGGGCAGAGGACCTAAATAGATACTTCTTTAAAGAGAACATACAGATGGCCAATAGGCATATGCAAAGATGCCCAACTTCACTAAGAAATGCAAATTAAAACTATGAGATATCACCTTACACTTATCAAAATGACTTTCATCAATAAATCCACAACAACAAGTGTTGGTGAGGATGCAAAGAAAATGACACCTGCATGCACTGTTGGTGGGAATTTAGGTTGGTGCAGCCACAATGGAAAACAGTAGAGGATCCTTATGACCCAGTGATTCCATTTCTGGGTATATAACTAAAGAAACCCAAAATACTAATTGGAAAAAATATATGCACCCTATGTACATTATAACATTATTTACAAGAGCCAATATATGAAAGCATAAGCAACTGGATAAAAATAAAAGTGGTACATATATGCAATGGAATATTAATCAGTCATAAAGAATGAAATCTTACCATTTGTGACAGCATGTTTGGATTTAGAAGGCATTATGTTAAGTGAAATAAGTCAGTTAGAAAAAGACAAATACCATTTGATTTCACTTATATGTGGAATCTAATGAGCAAAATAAATAAATCGAAACAGACTCATAGACACAGAGAATAGACTGATGGTTGCCAGAGGGGAAGGGAGTTGGGACTGGATGAAGAAGATAAAAGGATTGGAAAGTTACAAATTGGTAGTTACAAAATAGTCAAAAGTATTAAAGTACAGCATAGAGAATATAGTCAATAATATTATAATAACCATGTATGGTATTGGGTGATTACTGGAAATATCAAGGGGGACACTTTGTAAAGTATATGATTGTGTAAATACTATGCTGTGCACCTGAAACTGATAGAAAATAATTCTGAATGTCAACCATAACTGAAAAATAGAATTTAAATAGAAAAAAAACCCTGGACAGCCTTATGTAAAAGAATGAAATTAGACCATTATCGTATACCATACACAAAAATTAACTCAAAATGGATTAAAGACTGGAATGTAAGACCTAAAACAATAAAATACAAAAAAGAGGAGCTAAATTCTCTTTGCTAGACAGGATGCTGCCCAATACACGAATCATTTAATAAAGCCAATTAGATTTTAAAATTTAAAATAAAATAAAATGCAAAAAAGAAAATATAGGCACTAAGCTTCTGGACATTGGTTCCAGAGGTGTTTTTGTAAATTTGACTCAAAAAGGAAGGGAAATAAAGCAAATACCTCCAAATTAAAAGCTTCTGCACAGCAAAGGACACTACGGTGTCAGCACAACAAAAAGGCAGCCAACTGAAGGGGAGAAGATTTTGAAAATGACACTTCCAATAATAGCTTAATATTCAAAATATGTAAAGAATTCATACAACTGAACAAGAAAAAATACACAAACAATTTAATTAAAAATTGGGCAGAGGATCTGAATAGATATTGTTCTAAGAAAGACATACAGATGTCCAATAGACATATGAAAAAATGTTCCACATTACTAATTTTTAGGGAAAAAATTAGCAAATCAAAACCATAATGAATGGGTCACAGCCTGACACCAGGCTCCATAGACCATGGTTCCAGTGCCTGGAAGAAAAGTCCCTATAAATTCTGGCTGTGAAAACCAGCGGGGATTGTGGCTGATTGAGACAGAGGAAGACTTGAGTCCCAGGCATTCCTCTTAAAGGGCTTATACACAGATTGACTTTCTGAAGCATTGGGGCACCAGCTTGAAAAGCACCAGGATATATGGGGAGGAACTGAATTGTCTGCTTTCAGGATGAGGGCTGGAGGGGCAGCTTTCTCCCATACAGAACTATTGGCAGAAACCATTGCTCCTTTGTTGAGCCCTCCCTCCACCCAACCTGCACATGCAGACTGGCTCCAAGTCTGAGTCTCCATCAGCATGGATAACACTGTTAGCCTCACTCTGGTGATTCCACCAAAATTGCTGGCCCACACAACCCATTTCCAGTGGCTATTCCATACACACGGCCTATCTCTGCTCAGGCTGCAAACTTTTCTAAAATATCTCAAAGGTTCACAAACCTGAACAAGCAGCATCTGGGCTCAGCATGCCTCATACCTCTAGCCCAGGGATAGGGGACCATTTGGGTATTTAGAACTCATCTGTGGGCCATACAAAATTATCAACTTAAAAATTAGCTTGCTATGTTTGATCAAACATTTAATTAACTCACCTTGCAGGGTCAGGCAAAATGATTTTGAGGGTCTTATATGGTTCCAAGTCTAGTATTAGTGGCAGCCAGCCTCAGTTCACAGCTTCTTTAGCCTCTCCCAGGAGCCTCCAAGCCCAGCATAAGCAGCAACCATCTGCAGATCACTTTAGCTCATACCAGGAGGCTCTGTGCCAGGCACAGGAAACAGCTGACCTTGGCCTGCACCAAAGCTCCTCCCAAGAAGCCCCAGAATCAACATACCTGGTGACAAGCTACAGAACACACCAAAGAATCACAAAATCATGTCCACAAACCACACACACAAAGGGTGGACTCAGCCGGTACCAGAGTCCTGCTAAAGCAGATTTTGCTCTGTGGGGTCAGCTCATGCACTAAAGATCCTCTGCTGTAGTCATGGCCAGTCCTCACAGCCAATCAACATGAGAGTCAATCCCTCCCATTGATGTGGAAACAGCAATCAAAGATATAGAACACCAAGATGGCGGCATAGGTAAACACCGGAAATTGCTGCCTCCCACAACAAATTCAAAAATACAACTAAAAGACAAAACGGACATCATCCAGAACTACAGGAAGGCTGGCTGAGTGGAAATTCTACAACTAGAAGGAAAGAGAAAAGCACACTGAGACTCAGAGGAGCTGCGGAAGTAAAGTGCAGAGGTATGGAGGCTGGAGCTCGCGCGGAAAGGGGCTGGCACCTGAGGACACGGCTGTCTTTTTGAATTGGGAGGGAGTCACAAGCTCCCAACTGCTCTGAACTCCAGTTCTGGGAAGTCTCTGGGGACCCAGGACTCATACGGGGAGAAACTGGACTCTGGCAGCGGGCAGAACTTGGAACTTGAGAGCGGCTTTCCCTCAGAGGTGCTTGCAGCGATTACCAGGACACTGAGACACGGGGCCCCTTAGGGCAGGGCTGAGGATCAGCCATAGCTGCTTGCTCCACTCTGTTGATTCCCTGAGACCCCGCCCCACCCAGGCTGCGGCAGAGGCTTTTGCATATGAATGCCCTGGTCTTTTGCAATCTGAAAATTGCCTACCAAACTGCAGCTGGGCCAGACAGACCCAGAACTTCCAAGAGAAGGCCCAAGGCCCCACAGCAGCTTGCATTGCTTCACAACTGGGCTTCATCTGGGCACCTCCAAACCCCCCAAAAGGAAGGGGAATCTGCAGATCTCTTTGTAGCTCCTGCTGGGTAGCCTCAGACAGAGGCTAAATTAGCACCTCCTTAGATCCAAGAGCCAGTGTACCCAGTGGTCAGAGTGGGGCCATCCAGATTATAACTCCTCAGATCCATAAGGGACACACTCAGGGGGCAGACTCAGTGAGCACCAAAGCCGCACTGAAGCAAGTCTTGCCCCAGAAGGGTGTCTTCAGCACAGAAGTTCTCCCACTGTAGACACAGCTGATTCTCACAGCCAATTGGCCTGGAGGTCAATTCCTCCCAGTGATAACTACAACAATCAAGGCTTAACTACAATAAGATTGTGCACAAAGCCCACAAAGGGGTACACCAAGAGTGTCCACCTCAGGTAATTGGGGAGGCTGAGCTACTGGACCCTATAGGACACCTAGCACACAAAGCCACTCTACCAACAAAGGAAGCATAAAAAATGCAGAGACAAAGAAACAGATCACAAATGACAGAAATGGAGGAAAGCAAATGACTGGATATAGAGTTCAAAACCACGGTTATAAGGTTTTTCAAGAATTTTCTGGAAACCGCTGATAAATTTAGTGAGACCCTGGAAGATATGGAAAAAGACCAACTAGAAATTAAGCATACACTGACTGAAATAAAGAATAATATACAGAGATCCAACAGCAGACAAGAGGATCTCAAGAATCAAGTCAAAGATTTGAAATACGAAGAAACAAAAAATACCCAACTGGAAAAGCAAAAAGAAAAAAGAATCCAAAAATATGAAGATAGTGTAAGGAGCCTCTGGGACAACTTCAAGCTTACCAACATCAGAATTATAGGGGTGCCAGAAGAAGAGAGAGGGCAAGATATTGAAAACCTATTTGAAGAAATAATGACAGAAAACTTCCTCTACCTGGTGAAAGAAATAGACTTACAAGTCCAGGAAGTGCAGAGAACCCCAAACAAAAGGAATCCAAAGAGGACCACACCAAGACACATCATAATTAAAATGCCAAGAGCAAAAGACAAAGAGAGAATCTTAAAAGCAGCAAGAGAAAAAAGTCAGTTACCTACAAAGGAGTACCCATACGACTGTCAGCTAATTTCTCAACAGAAACTATGCAGGCCAGAAGGGAGTGGCAAGAAATATTCAAAGTGATGAATAGCAAGAACCTACAACCAAGATTATTTATTCAGCAAAGCTATCATTCAGAATTGAAGGTCAGATAAAGAGCTTCACAGATAAGGAAAAGCTAAAGGAGTTTATCACCACCAAACCAGCATTATATGAAATGTTGAAAGGTATTCTTTAAAAAGAGGAAGAAGAAAAAGGTAAAGATAAAAATTATAAACAGCAAATACATATCTATCAACAAGTGAATCTAAAAATCAAGTGAATAAAAAATCTGATGAACAGAGTAAACTGGTGAATATAATAGAACCAGGGACATAGAAAGGGAGTGGACTGACAATTCTTGGGGGGAAAGGGGTGTGGGGGTGCAGGAAGAGACTGGACAAAAATCGTACACCTATGGATGAGGACAGTGGGAGGGGTAAGTGCAGAGGGTGGGGTGGGAACTGGGTGGAGGAGAGCTATGGGGGGAAAAAGAGGAAAAACTGTAATAATTTGAACAATAAAGATTTAATTAAAAAATAAAAGAAACAGCAATCAAAGCTCAACTACAATAGGAGAGTACACACAACCTACACAAGGAACACTCCTGGAGCCCCTGCGTTAGGTGATCAGGGAGACTATACCATGGGCCCCCACAGGATACCTACCACATAAAGCCTTCTGCCAAGTCCAGGGGATGTAGAAGCTCTACCTAATACTACAAACACAGGGAGGCAGCCAAAATGATAAAACAAAAAAACATATCCCAAATGAAAGAACAGAACAAAAATCCAGAAAAAGAACTAAACAAAATGGAGACAAGCAATTTACCAGATACAGAGTTCAAAACACTAGTTATAAAGATGCTCAATGAACTGAGGGTAAGAGTGATTGAACTTGGTGAGAACTTTAACAAAGATATAAAAACAAAAAATAAAGATATAATACAATAAAAGAACCAATCAGAAATGAAGAATGTAATAATTAAAATGAAGTATACAATAGAAGAAATCAACAGTAGATTATATGAAGCAGAGGATAAAATCAGTGATTTGAAAGATAAGGTAGCAGTAAATACCTAATCAGAAAGCAAAGAGAAAAAATATTTTAATACATGAGGATAGTTTAAGGATCCTCTGGGACAAAAATGAAGCTTGCAAACATTTGCATCATAAAGGTGCTAGAAGGAGAAGAAAGAGAGCAGGAAATTGAAAACCTATTTGAAATAATAATGACAGAAAACTTCCCTAACCTAGCAAAGGAAATAGATAAACAAGCCCAGGAAGTGCAGACTCCCAAACAAGATAAACCCAAAGAAACCCCCATCACACATCATAATTTAAATGCCAAAGGTTAAAGACAAACAGAGAATCTTAAAAACAGCAAGAGGAAAGCAGTACCACCTACAAGAGAACTCCCATAAGAGTGTCAGCTGATTGTTCAGTGACACTTTTCAGGTCAGGAGGAATTAGCACAAAATATTCAAAGTGATAAAAACCAAGGACCTACAATCAAGATTATTCTACCCAGCTATGCTATCAGTTAGAATAAAAAGACAAAGAGCTTCCCAGACAAGAAAAAGCTAAAGAAGTCCATCACCACCATACCAGAATTACAAGAAATGTTAAAGGGTCTTCTTGAAGAAGAAGAAGAAGAAGAAGAAGAAGAAGAAGAAGAAGAAGAAAAAAGATAAAAAATATGAATAATAACATAGCAATAACTACATACCTATCAACAGTTACTTTAAGTGTAAATTGGTTAAATGCTCCAATAAAAATACATAGGTGGCTGAATAGATAAGAAAACAAGACCCATACATATACTGCTTAAAAGAGACCCACTTCAGATCGAAAGACACACACACACCCTGAAAGTAAAGGATGGAAAGGATATTTCATGCAAATAGAAATTTTAAAAAGCTGGGGTAGCAATACTTATATCAGACAACATGGACTTTAAAACAATAGCTATAACAAAAATGGGGGGACTATAACAATAAAAAATGAAGGACCAGCAATTCCACTTCTAGGTGTTTATCCAAAGAAACCCAAAACAATAATTAAAAAAGATATGTGCATCTCTATGCTCATTGTAGCATTATTTACAGTGATCACAACGTGGAGGCAACCTAAGTGTCCATTGAGAGATGAGTAGATGAAGAAGAGTGTTACATATAGACTATGGAATATTGCTCAGCCATAAAAAATATACAATCTTGCCTTGTGCAACAATATGGATGGAGCTTGGAAGGTATTATGCTAAGAGAAATAGCTCAAACAGAGAAAGAAAAATACCATATGATTTTACTTATATGTGGAATTTAAAAAACAAAATAAACAAACAAAAAAGAAACAAACTCATAGATGCAGAGAAAAAATTGATAGTTGCCAGATGGGAGAGGGTATAGGGGATGGTGAAAAAGAATAATAAACTAAGATGTGCAAATTACTTGTTATAAAAACAGTCATGGGGATGTAGAGTACAGCATGGGGAATATAGTTAATAATATTGTAATAACTATGTATGGTGTCAAATGGGTACTAGATTTATTGGGGTGATCACTTTGTTAAGTTATCTAAATGTCTGATCACCATGTTGTACACCTGAAACTAATATTTTGTTAAGTGTAATAAAAAACTTTTTAATTTAAATAAGACAACAATGAAATATCACCTCACATCTGTTAGAATGGCTATTAACAAAAAGACAAGAAATAACAAGTACTGGAGAGGATGTAGATAAAAGGGAACTTTTGTGCACTATTGGTGGGATTATAAATTAATGCAGCCATTATGAAAAGCAGTATGGAGGTTACTTAAAAATTAATACTGGGACTAGAGATTTTCAGTTTCAGCAATCAGATCCTGAGAAACACTACAGTACAGAAGACTGGGATCTTAAGCCAGCCAAAGGAACACTTCGCTTTTTCATTTTTATTTTATTTTATTTCTTTTTAATTACTTTTTTATCTCTTTTTTTCTTTGTTTTCCTGTTTTTGTTTGTTGCTTTATTTTCTATTTTTTTCACATTATTTTTCCATCAATCTATTTTATTTTATTTTTATTTGCTATTTTTATACCATTTTTGAAATCAAATTTTTTGTAAATTTATTATTATTATTTTTTCTCATTCTCTTTCCTCTTATCCACCCATCCCCTTTCTACTTCCTCTATATTGAACTGAGATCCTCCCCATATTCATCCAACTCTTAACCTTATCTTCTATATATAAGCTCAGCATCTACAGATTCTGCCCCCACCCTCTTTGCTGGGGGTTTGGTGTTTGTATTTCTTTCTGTTGTTCTGGCATCCCTATTATTCCTATGTTGTTTCATTTCATGTTGTGCCATAGCTCCCTTAGGCTCTCCTCCTGTCTTAATTTTTTTCTCCAATTGCAGTTCAGTTTGGGTGTGTTTTGCTTCCCTGTCTTCTATTTCACTAATTCAGTCCTCCGCTTCTTGTAGTCTACTGTTGAAACTTTCAATGGTGTTTTTTATTGCAGCTATATCACACTTCATTTCTTCTTGGTTCTTACCTAAGCTATTGATTTTTTCATCCATTTCTTTTTGATTCTTACATAAGTTGTTGATTTTTTCCTCCATCTGGTTTATGCACTCTAGGACCCTTAATCTGAATTCTTTTTCTGTCATGTTGCATGCCTCTGTTTCACTTAGCTGCTTTTCTGGTGAGTCCTCCTTTTCTTTCCTTTGGGGGTTTCTTTGTCTACCCATGTTTGATCTCACTGACATATCTAGATGTTGAGTCGTTCACTGGCTGCTCCTTGGGTGGCAGTGGCTCCTCGGGCTGCAGTTGCTCCTCGGGTGGTTGTGGTAGCAACTGCTCCTCAGTTGGGAGCAGCTCCTCTGGTGGGTGCTGTTCTTAAGTGACTGTTAAGGTGGAATGACGGGAATGACCGGTCGCTATGATGCACACTGAGCAGGCAGGCAGGTGAGGGATTAGGGACAATCAGGAAAGCAGGTAGGTGAGCAGAGCTGTTAGGGGCAGTCAGGCAGGCAGGCGAGTGGTTAGGAACCAGCAGTCCCGGATTGTGAGAGTGATGTCCAATTGCGAGAGGGCTCAGGCCAGGCTGAGGGACTACTCCTCTTCCCCCCCGTGCACAAATTTCATGCACCGGGCCTCTAGTAAAAACATATTTAAATTATAGTAATAAAAAAGAACAAAATCCTTCCTTGACCACCAATCCAATTTTTCTTCCCTTAAAAGCTATAGCACTTGTTTGTAATCCATTCTTGAAATTTATTCCATGCCACTTTTCTTTGTCAATTAATCTCTATGACCATATAACTGCAGGTGATTGTAGCACCTTTTAGGTAATATACCTAAATACTTCATGTGCAGGCCTTCAGAAAACAAAACTAACAGACTTATGCACACAAGGATTTCATAATCTGGGAAGTTACCAAACATATTAACAATTATAATACTCTGTGATGAACACATTTTCAAGGTACTAATGACTTGGAAGTGGGGGCTGTAGAGAGGAAGGCATCTTAGCAGATGTATAAGTGAACCTCAAAAAGTGGGACCCAGCAAAGAAAAGGAAAGAGAGTGATGAAGGCCTTTTAAGAATGCAAACCTAAATAAATATAAAAAACTAACCAGAAAAATATTTAAGGAGGATGGTACATGGGAAAAGCAAAAGATCTGATATTGGAACTCTTACAGACCAATCTTGATTCCAGCATATGTGAATGGATCTTATGCAAGGCATTTTTACTTTCCCTAGCTGAACTAATATGTAATTGGAGAAAATGCCACTTGTATCACAGGGTTACTTTGAAGAATAAATGAGATAATATATACTAACACATGTAACACAGCAGTCATAATGCCAAAATTTTATTGAATCTGAATTAGCAAATTGTGATTTATATAAAATACCTAAATATTCCATTATGTTAGTTCAAATTCACTCATTCCATGAACCTCTTTTTAAGATTCAACTAGAATTTATTTGCATCTCCTCATGTTCTGTGCTGGATGCCTTAAAACATCACATTTAATATTTGCAGCAAGCCCATGATATAGGTGGCATTTATTCTAAGAAAACTGAAGCCCAGATGAAAAGTTTTTGTTTTCACTGTTTATCTGCAGCTGCAATAAGGAAATGTTTCTGGTCAAGTTCTCCATTTTTAAAATAGAGATATGAATCAGCTGCCAATTCTCTGCATATTAGGCTAAAGGACAGCTTTGGTGAATTCATATGACACAGCTTCCTCATTTCAAGCACTAATTTATTAAGCAAGTATTTATTGTGTATAATGAAGTGGCAAGGAAGACACAAAACAAACACAGGTAAAGAGAATCATACAGACCTTATGCAGTAGAGAGTATAACAATGAAATAGATTATTTTTAGATTAGTCTGTTGGCAGAGAAATGGTATGGAATGGGAAGTGACTGAAAACAAGCAAGGTTAGGAAGCTATGGCTATTGATGAGGTGTAAGGCAATAATTGCCAGATCTGGGATGGGCACCAGGCAATAGGAGAAAGAGAAACATAAGAGGTGTTCCAGAGGTTGACTTTATAGAGAATAAATGAGAAAGGTGAGTCAAGGATGACTGAGGTTAATCACTTAAGGAATGCAGGGAAGAGTGATGTCCTGGATTGAAACGTGGCATTTAGGGAAGACAAGGATGAAATCTACTGGCCCACAATGAGATTGAGGTAGCACTGAAAAGACTCAGGAGAGCTGGCCTGTGCACAATGCAAACTGTGTGACTGTAGCTGTGGGCTGAGTCAAGGCAGAAGACATGGGCTTGAGCTGCAGCAGCATTGACTATCCAATCAAGCTATTGGATAGTCAACTCTAGAAGAAAGCACTTACTAGTAGAAGCAAATGAGCAGAAATTCAAGGACTGACATCTAAAATAAAGAGGGAAATAAAGAACAAAGGCCAGTTTAATTAAATAAAATTTTGATACCTATTAAAATAGAATATATTTAGATAATATATTAAATTTTAGATTATGTTATATTAGACAATAAAGGAATATACTTTACTCTCATTTTTCTATGCCAAATAAAATGTAAATATCAATAAAGGAGAAGGCATGTGCACTTCAAATTCTGTCCATTTTTAAAAGAATCATTCAGGGAAAGGAAGTTATGGCTAAAAATGAATTCCTTGAACCAAATAGGTAATATTAATAATGGAATCATAAACACCAATGTATAAGATAGCTTCTACCAGCAAATTGGAATGATCACAAAATCCTAGAATGATCATAACATGCAAATTCATTCACTATTTTCCTCATTCACCCTTCCTTCTGCAAGTCTTAAGCAGAACCATGTGAATATGTCAAACAGATAAAAGTGTAGCTTCTCTTCTTGGAATTGCAGTGGAGGGAAGAATAAAGCTCTATAATCTGTCTTCCCCATGGCTCCTGAATAGAGCTGGACACCATAGCCTCTTCCCTTGGAGAATATTACTTCACCTAGAATAACTGGCAGAGTAACTAAAGGAGCTTTCTCCTATCAAGGCAGATGACTACCTGGGACAGGTTGAAGAGAGAAGCAATGGCCTGGAATTTATTAATTTCAACCCTGATAAAATCTCTGACACCAAAACATAAAGGTGGGGGGTTGGTGTTGTTGTATATTTTGAAGGAGTGTCTAAAGCATACTAACCTCACTTTGTGATGTTGACATATTCCGAAGTCTGGTGTGCACATTAGAAAAAAACTGAGAAAGATTACGTGTTTGTGGAATACCTTTCCCTCTAGCCACTCAAAGGAGGGTCACTTGCAACCCTTTAACCTCTTCCACCTTTTTTAGGCTTAGCTGCCTCAAGAATGCTGAGAACAAGGCAGCTTTTATCCTTGGGTCAATGGCTGAAATGCATCATGGATTCAGTCTAGCTCAGTCAATACTAACAGGAGCTCACAAACTCAATTCATGTGAAGGACAAGTCAAGGTTCCCTTACTTAACATCACAGTACTTGAACGCTTTCAGACATAAGCTGTCTCATAGGTCCTCTGTGGCCCAGGGGGTATAAAGACCAGTGACAGAATTAGGAACGAGAGCATGGCACTTGTTTCACAATCTGAGAGCTCAGGAAAAGTCAAGTACCCCACCCTAGGGTATATAGCTTGCCCTACCCTCAGAAAACTGGCGTCCACACATTGCATCTCGACCCCTGAAGAGGAGACAGCAACAGAGGCCAAGCCTACAGGTTTAAACAGCCTCAGAGAGCGTCAGTGACTGGCTTCAGGATAGGACCATCTGCCCCTTTTCCTGGAAACCTGACAGGTACTCCCCCATTACAGGAGAGCTGATAGAAACTCCTGGTTTCCAACTGTCCCACTGAACTGCATAGGAGGATCTCCATCCAGCTGAGGACAGGGAAATATTGGGACACTCTCAGAGGAGTGCTCTGAGATGATGAAACACACCCACCATTTCCCTTGAAATCTGAAAGGCACCTCCCCCTCACAGGAGACCCGTAGGTTTTATATTCCCAATTCCACCAAAAACTCTCTCAGAAACAGCATTTTCAGTGATTAAGATTGACAGCTGGCCAGAAGGTGAAGGCGAGCAGAGGCAGAGCCTGGGGAACCTGGGGAAGTTTGCTGACCTGTCTGTGAGTCCTATGCTGCTAACAAACAGGCCTTAGAGTGAAGGTTGGCCTTTCCTGCGTGCAGCCATATCCTGTGGAGACAGACACAAACTGGATCGCTTGAAGCTTATAACAGGTTGCTGAGAGCCAAACGTGGAGAGCTTCTGACAGTGGCTAGCACCAAAGTACCTCCCAGGAAGCCCAGAATTGGCAGACAAAATAGTCACCCTCAGTCAACAGAAGAACAAGATCAAAGGGGAGCTCCCAGGAGGCACTATACTCTGCTAAGACAAATGTCACTTCACTATTTTTTGGTGTGTGTGTTTTTTGCATTAGTCAAACCTCAGTTATTGAATATATCCCATCTCAAACAATTAGGTTCTTGACCAAGTTACTCATGGAAAAATGTCTCAGTCTTGAACAAAACTTTGGTCTTCAACCTGGTAACTCTTTCATGCTGATGTATCAGCATGACAAAAGGTGTCTCTCACACCACAAACAAAGGAGAGAATGTGAGTCATTTTACCACTAAACCTCACATAGATAACATCTCAGGATATTGTATTGTGAATATTTTTGTGTTTTTCTTCTTCTTTGCTTTTGTTGCTGGCAAAATGGATGATTAACACAATTTTAAAACATGAAGAAGCCAACAAGAGTGATAATGCTGCTAAGGGTGTAAAAGAAACAATGATCACAGGCAATTGAAGAGGTAGAAAAACTGTTATTGATTTGGATAAAGGAAAAGCAGTTAGCAGTGACAGCATTTTGGAAGCAGTGATATGTGAAAATACTGCATACTGCCTTCCTAAAAATCACCCCTGGAATGAATGCTGAAAATTATTAATTTAAGGCTCGAAGGGGGTGGTTCAATAAATTTAAGAAGTGTTTGTTTATAGATTAAACAGTACATTAGATATGTACTGTATATAAGACAGATTAAAACAAGGAATTATTTGGTGGTCTGGAGCAAATTAATTCATTTACATTATTTATAATGGGAAAAAGTAATTCTTTTTTAAACAAATTGCTTCTGAACAGCCTTCCAGAAAAAATTAAGTTCAAAAACTGAGGTTTCACTGTCTCTTCTCTATTGCTTTATTAATTTAGTCTCTCTTTTTTCTTTCTTTCTTTCTTTTTTTTTTTGCATAAACACATTTATTTACTAACGAAATGGTCGATCTTAATTAAACCAATTCAGAAATAGTTGCATGTAAAATGGTTGTGATAACTGAACACCGTAATGGGAAAAAAAGTGTGGAGAGATTTGCTCATTGAACTGAGCTTATTTATCCTCATGGCTAATTCCCATCTGGAAGGATGATGGAATTTTTACTCCATTTTCTCATAGATCCGAGTACAGTTGACATGACACATTCCACCACTAGCTTCCCGCCCTCCAGCCGCCGCGTGATGGTGCTCTCCTTCCCGTCCCACTCCTGGTGCTGGACCAGCGCGCCATTGACAAGTGGCAGACGGTCTGCGTTTTCCTGCCATCTGCTGTGATCTCTTCAAACTTCTCTCCCAGGTTGCATGAGAACTGGGTGGTCTTCAGCGTGCTCTCGGTTTTGACAGTGAGGTTTGCTGTCGGAAGTGATGACACAATCTGGCTTGGCCATGGCGCCCATTTTCCACAGAGCCATTCCCACGCCTAATTCCTTCATGGACTCGTCGAAGCCTTTGCTCTCCACTAAGTGCTATCTCCCTACCAGCTGCTGGATGGAGGCCATGGTGGGCACGGAGTCATGCGAGACCGGAGTGGAGTGCGATGATGGGAGTGTGGCCTCTTTTCTTTCCTATCTCTAACTTTTCTCACTCTGTTTTTCTTCTTTCTCCTGCTTTCTTGTCTTTTTCACTTTTCCTATTTTTATGTCTTTCTTCTTTCTTGTCTTTCCTTATCATAAGTTTTTTTCTTCCTGTTTTCTTCCATATCATTTACTTTCTCCTAGTTTTTATTCTTACTTGTTTTCTTCCCTTCTGCCCTTTCATATTCCTGTTTCTTCCCTTTTCTTTTCCTTCTCATATTATTTCTTTTCCTTTAGTAATCTTGTCCTATTTTCTTCCTCCTAATTCTCTTTTCTTCTATGGTTGCTTTTGTTGTTATTATAGGTAGTCTTTTCTATGTTTTTGTTTTGTTTATTGTTTTTGGTTTTGTTTTGTTTTTTTCTGTTAGCATCTGCACAACAGCTTACACAACGTGGTCAGGTTGAGCCTACCAGTCAGCCTGCCTGACAAGAGATCCCACCCATGAATGGGACAACAACAATTAAGACACAATTA
>NW_005871055.1:13661318-13674352 GCF_000147115.1 Myotis lucifugus
GGCCACCCTATGAAAAATGCAAGGTATAGCAAAATGATCTAATACATAGAAACAAATACAAGGGACAGCAAAAATAGGCAGACAAAGAAATAGCCCCCAAATGAGAGAAAATGAGGAAACTTCAGAAAAGGAGCTAAACAAAATGGAGGCAATTTATCAGATATAAATTTCAAAGTAATGGTTATAAGGATACTCAAGGAAGTTAGTGAGAATTACAAGAAACATAGCGGAAACTACAATAGCATGAAAAAAGAAATAGAAACCATGAACAGGAACCACTCAGAAATGAAAAATAACATGTCTGACATCAAGAATGCACTGGAAGGAATCAAAAGTTGAGTAAATGAGGCAGAAGATTGAATAAATGACTTGGAACACAAGATAGAAAAACATCCAATTGGAACAGCAAAAAGAAAAATGAATTAAAAAGCAGAAAGGGAAAAAAAAGCAGGAGGATAATTTAAGGAAACTTTGGGACAACATGAAATGTAACAATATTCACATCATAAGGGTACAAGAAGGAGAGGAAAGTGTGCAAGGAATAGAGGATCTATTTAAAGAAATAATGATGAAAATTTCCTAACCTGGTGAAGGTAAAAGTCACACAACTTCAGGAAGCACAGAGAGTTCCAGTCAAGATGAACACTAAGACACACACTCCAAGACACATAGTAATTAAAATGACAAAGAAATTAATAGTAATTAAAGACTTAGTGGATAGAGCATCAGCCCACAGACTGAAGGGTCCTGGGTCCAATTCTGGTCAAGAGCATGTACCTTGGTTTCAGGTTTGAGCCCCAGCCCTGGGCGCATGCAGAGGGTGGCCAATCAATGTGTCTCTCTCACATGGACATTTCTCCTCTCTCTCTGTCTCTCCCCTCCCATCCAGTCTTTGGAAATCAATGAAAAAATATCCTCAGGATAGTTCCAACTAGAGAATATAACCCTGGTAAATATATATGTACACAATATAAGAATATCTAAATATATATAAGAAATTCTAGGAAGACCTTTAGGGAGACATCAATAGCAATGCAGTCATAGCAGGGGACTTTATTTACTATTTTATTTTTTTATTCTCACCCAAGGATATTTTTCCCATTGATTCCTAGAGAGAATAGAAGGGAGGGAGGCATGAGAGAGAGAGAGAGAGAGAGGGAGACATTGATGTGAGAGAAATACATTGATTGGTTGCCTCCCACATGTGCCCCTAACTGTGGCTGGGGAACCTGCAACTGAGGTACATGCCCTTGACTGGGAATCAAACCCATGATCCCCTGGTATGCAGTCCAACTCTATAATCACTGATCCAACCCAGTCATGGCAATAGTAGGGGAGTTTAACACCTCACTGTCATTATTCACTGATGACATGATATTGTACATAGGAAACCCTAAAGATTCCATCAAAATACTACTATAAAAAACCCTACTATATTTAGTAAATAAATTCAGCAATGTAGTAAAATACAAAATTAATACCCAGAAATCAATGGCATTTTTATATACTAATAATGAACTCTCAGAAAGGGAAACTGAAAAAACAATCCCATTTACTATTGCAATAACAACAAAAGATACCTGGGGATAAACTTAACAAAGAAGGTAAAAGACCTGTACTTGGAAAACTATAGGACATTTTAAAAAGGAATAGATGAAGTTACAAATAAATGGAAGAATGTATTTATGGATTGGGCAAATCAACATCATTAAAATGTCCACACTACCCAAAGCAATCTATAGATTCAATGCAATTCCTATTAAATTACCAATAGCATATTTCACAGATCTAGAACAAATACTCCAAAAATTTTATGGAACCAAAAAAGATCCCAAATGGCTGTAGCAATCTTGAGAAAAAATAACCATATTAGAGGGAACACAATACTGGATAACAAACTATACTACAAAGCCATTGTAATCAAAACAGCCCGATACTGGCATAAGAACAAGAATGTAAACCAATGGAACAGAACAGAGATCCCAGATTGGCCCAAGCCATTATGCTCAATTAATACTTGACAAAGGAGGTAACAGCATACAATAGAGTAAATATAGTCTCCTCTATGCATGGTGTTGGGGAAATTAGACAGGTACATGGAAAAAAAAAGAAAAAAGAAACTAGACCACCAATTTACACCATACACAAGAATAAACTAAACTAAAAATGGATAAAAGACTTAAATATAAGTTAGGAAACTATAAAAAATTCTGGAAGAAAACATAGGCAGTAAAATCTCAGACATCTTTTCTAGCAATATGTTTATGGATACATCACTTAGGGCCCTGGTCGGCAAACTGTGGCTTGCGAGCCACATACGGCTCTTCGGCCTCTTGAGTGTGGTTCTTCCACAAAATACCACGTGCGGGTGCGCACGTACAGTGCGATTGAAACTTTGTGGCCCATGCGCAGAAGTCGGTATTTTGTGGAAGAGCCACACTCAAGGGGCCAAAGAGCCGCATGTGGCTCGCAAGCTGCAGTTTGATGACCACTGACCTAGGGCAAGGGAAACAAAGGGGAAAAACAAACAAATGGGACTACATCAAAATAAAAACCTTCTGCACAGCAAAAGAAACCATCAACAAAATGAAAAAGGATCCTACTATATGGAAAACTATATTTGCCAATGATACATCTGATAAGGGTTTAATTTTCAAAATATACAAAGAACTCACTTAACTCAACACCAAAAAGACAAACAATCCAATTTAAAAAGTGGGCAGAGGACCTGAATAGACATTACTACAAAGAGGACATACAGATGGCCAATATACATATGAAAAAGTTCTCAAAAGTCACAGTCAACCAGTCAACCAGTTGCTATGATGTGCACTGACCACCAGGGGGCAGACGCTCCAACCAGTATGTTAGCTTGCTGCTGGGGTCCGGCCAATCAGGACTGGGTGAGACAGGCCCGACAAGCCCTGGAGCCCTCCCACGGTTCCTCCCTGGCTAGCCAACCTCTTCCATCCCTCCCCCACCCCGATCATGCACTGGTGGGATCTCTCAGCTTGGCCTGTGCCCTCTCACAATCCAGGACCCCTCAGGGGATGTCAGAGAGCCGATTTCAGCCTGATCCTGCAGGCCAGGCCGAAGGACCCCACTGGTGCATGAATTCGTGCACTGGGCCTCTAATGAGGCTATAAAAAAGAAGAAGCTCTTACCCTTTGAGATAGTATGGAGGGATCTGGAGACTATTATGCTAAGCAAAATAAGCTAGTTAGAGAAAGACAAATATCACATGATCTCACTTATATGTGAAATATAATGAACAAAATGAACTAATGGACACAATAGGTCCAGAGATAGGGATGCATGGAATAGAATAACAGATTATAGTGGAGTAGGAGGGGACAGGAAGAGATTAACAAAGAACATATATGCATATATTAGTAACCTAGGGACACAGAAAATAGTATGGGGAAGGCCTCGGTTGGGGCTGGGGTTTAGTGGAGGGGGGCAAAATGGGAGAAATGGGAGTCACCTGTAATACTGTCAACAATAAACAAAACAAAATAAAACAGAAAAACTTCAGTTTGTTATAATTATAGATTTAAAAAAAGCCTTTGAAAGTGAATTAAAATTTCACTCAATATCTAAAATTATAGAACCTCAAATGAGTCTTTATAAATTGTTTTAATAGAGTTTAAAGTCTAGCAGCTACCAAAATACTTTATGCATAGTAGGTTTCCTATGAAATTATTCTGGAATGAGTAACTGAATTCATGAATATGCTTTTGAAAAGTAGACATTTGTCCCTTCATTATGTTTGGAAGGTTTGTTTTTATTTTTATTTTTTTATTTTTTTTCTTTAATTAAATCTTTATTGTTCAGATTATTACAGTTGTTCCTCTTTTTCCCCTCATAGCTCCCCTACATCCGGTTCCCACTCCACCCTCCGCCCTCACCCCCCCCCCCACTGTCCTCGTCCATGGGTGCATGATTTTTGTCCAGTCTCTTCCCGCATCTCCCACACCCCTTTCCCCCTCTAGAATAGTCAGTCCACTCCCTTTCTATGCCCCTGATTCTATGATAATCACCAGTTTATTCTGTTCATCAGATTATTTATTCACTTGATTTTTAGATTCACTTGTTAATAGATGCATATTTGTTGTTCATAATTTGTATCTTTACCTTTTTCTTCTTCTTCCTCTTCTTAAAGAATGCCTTTCAGCATTTCATTTATACTGGTTTGGTGGTGATGAACTCCTTTAGCTTTCCCTTATCTGTAAAGCTCTTTATCTGACCTTCAATTCTGAATGATAGCTTTGCTGGATAAAGTAATCTTGGTTGTAGGTTCTTGGCATTCATCACTTTGAATATTTCTTGCCACTCCCTTCTGGCCTGCAAAGTTTCTGTTGAGAAATCAGCTGACAGTCGTATGGGTATTCCCTTGTAGGTAACTGACTGTCTTTTTCTTGCTGCTTTTAAGATTTTCTCTTTGTCTTTTGCTCTTGGCATTTTAATTATGATGTGTCTTGGTGTGGTCCTCTTTGGATTCCTTTTGTTTGGGGTTCTCTGTGCTTCCTGGACTTGTAAGTCTATTTCTTGCCCCAGGTAGAGGAAGTTTTATGTCATTATTTCTTCAAATAGGTTTTCAATATCTTGCTCTCTCTCTTCTTCTGGCACCCCTATAATTCGGATGTTGGTATGCTTGAAGCTGTCCCAGAGGCTCCTTACACTATCTTCGTATTTTTGGATTCTTTTTTCATTTTGCTTTTCCGGTTCGGTGTTTTTTGTTTCTTTGTATTTCAAATCTTTGACTTGATTCTTGTGATCCTCTAGTCTGCTGTTGGAACTCTGCATAATATCCTTTATTTCAGTCAGTGTCTGTTTAATTTCTAGTTGGTCCTTTTTCATAACCTCAAGGGTCTCACTAGATTTCTTGAGGGTCTCACTACATTTATCGGCGGTCTCACCAGACGTTTTGAGGGTCTTACTAAATTTATCGGCGGTTTCTAGAAAGTTCTTGAAAAACCTTATAACTGTGGTTTTGAACTCTATATCCAGTCATTTGCTTTCCTCCATTTCTGTCATTTGTGATCTGTTTCTTTGTCTCTGCATTTTTTATGCTTCCTTTGTTGATAGAGTGGCTTTGTGTGCTAGGTGTCCTATAGAGCCCAGTGGCTCAGCCTCCCCAATTACCTGAGGTAGACACTCTTGGTGCACCCCTTTGTGGGCTTTGTGCACAGTCTTGTTGTAGTTAAGCCTTGATTGTTGTAGGTATCACTGGGAGGAATTGACCTCCAGGCCAATTGGCTGTGAGAATCAGCTGTGTCTACAGTGGGAGAACTTCTGTGCTGAAGAGACCCTTCTGGGGCAAGACTTGCTTCAGTGCGTCTTTGGTGCTCACTGAGTCTGCCCCCTGAGTGTGTCCCTTATGGATCTGAGGAGTTGTAATCTGGATGGTCCCACTCTGACCACTGGGTACACTGGCTCTTGGATCTAAGGAGGTGCTAATTTAGCCTCTGTCTGAGACTACCCAGCAGGAGCTACAAAGAGATCTGCAGATTCCCCTTCCTTGGGGTTTGGAGGTGCCCAAATGAGGCCCAGTTGTGAAGCAATGCAAGCTGCTGTAGGGCCTTGGGCCTTCTCTTGGAAGTTCTGGGTCTGTCTGGCCCAGCTGAAGTTTGTTAGGTAATTTTCAGATTGCAAAGGGCCAGGGCATTGAATGCAAAAGCCTCTGCCGCAGCCTGGGTGTGGCGGGGTCTCAGGGAATCAACAGAGTGGAGCAAGCAGCTATGGCTGATCCTCAGCCCTGCCCTAAGGGGCCCCGCATCTCAGTGTCCCGGTAATCGCTGCAAGCACCTTTGAGAGAAAGCCGCTCTCGAGTTCTGAGTTCTGCCCACTGCCAGACAGTCCAGTTTCTCCCTGTATGAGTCTGGGTCTCCAGAGACTCACCTGGAACTGGAGTTCAGAGCAGCCGGGGGCTTGTGACTCCCTCCCGATTCAAAAAGACAGCTGCGTCCTCAGTTGCCAGCCCTTGCCGCATGCGCCTCTGTACCTCTGCACTTGCGCACCCCCTCTGAGTCTCAGTGTGCTTTTCTCTTTCCTTCTAGTTGTAGAATTTCCACTCAGCCAGCTTTCCTGTGGTTCTGGATGATGTCCGTTTTGTCTTTTAGTTGTATTTTTGAATTTGTTGTGGGAGGCAGCAATTTCCGGTGTTTACCTATGCCACCATCTTGGTTTCTCTCTGGAATGTTTGTTTTTCTGTTTTAATCTATGATATAGCTTGCATGACATTTTCTTATTAGTAATGTGTGTGTATATGTTTTTAAGGAATCCAAGGATAACTCTCCAGTTTAAATAAAGGAAAGGAAATAACTCTCATCATGAAAGACAAAAAGAAATGACTAAATACCTGGCCAAAATATAATTAAGAACAGAAACAAAGTTTTTGTGTTTTCAGTAAGATATAGGGTGTCCCCAAAATTCATGCAAGATTTGCAATTCAATTCAATTGCAAATCTTGCGTGAATTTTGGGACACCCTATATAAGCGGTAAAAAGAAAAGGAGCTTATTAACTTTTAAGAAAATATAAAACCCTTCTCTATGCAGCAGAATGAAAACACACAAAATAAATATATACATTTCAGCCTTTATGCTGGTGAAAAGTAAAGACATTTCCCAGTATACATCTATATATATAAAAACCTAAGCGACAGTTATGAAGGAACAACTGGAATGACCAGAATGACTGGTTGCTATGACATGCACTGACTACCAGAGGGCAGACACTCAATGCAGGAGCTGCCCCCAGCCGCTTGCCCTGGTCGCCGATGGGGCCTGCTGGCCAACCTCCCAGCTCCTTCCCCATGACCAGCAGGTCTCGATTGCCTGATGTTGGCCAGGCCCCTGGGCTGGGCTTGGAAACTGGGGGTGGCAGTTGATGGGGTCCCTTTCCCAGGGGGCTGAGGGCTGGCTCCCTACTTGGGGCCAGTGGCTACCCTCCTGTGTTTCTCCCCCTGGCCGGCAGGCCCCAATTGGCCCACCACCCACCTGCTTTGGTGGCATTTGGCCCTTCCTCCTGGCCGGCAGGCCCCAATCGCCTGGCCAGGGCAGGGATGAGTGGCGGTGGATGCAGGCGGTGGGGGAAGGAGGAGGTGGGAAGGTGGGGAACCTGATCGGCCCTGATCGCTGGCCAGGCCTAGAGACCCCATCCATGCATGAATTTCATGCACCAGGCCTCTAGCAATTAAATAATCAGATAAATTCAAACCAAACAAATACCTCTTTCTCAAAAGCATTTTTGTGTCCTGGGTTACCATGGCAACTCAGTTTAACCAGTGTATACTCAAAAAGAACTATTCATTTTTAGTTATTCTTTTATTTCTTATTTTTAGTGTGTGTGTGTGTGTGTGTGTGTGTGTGTGTGTGTTTACAATAAACTAAAGTCTATATTTAGAAATTCAGGTAAAAAGCACAGCAGTGCCTTTGACTATAGAAGATAAATTAGAAATATAAACTAGCAATGAGACAATTTCTTTCAAATAGCAGGAAACACGTTCTTTACTACCATTAAGTAAATCATTATTTGTGTTCATCTATTAATTTTGGATTTAAGAAGAAAAAAAACAACTTTGCTAATTATGACATCTGACCAGATAAGCCAATCAGTATATCTTAAATAATATAGCATGAAATAAAGGGCCATTTAATTTTTGATGACTTGAACTCCTTAATGACATTTCAGTTTTACATACTGTAGAATGGTTCAAAAACCTTTGCAGATTTGCTTAAAAACCCTGCTGGTATTTAGGAAACTTTTAAAAGTAATGTTCTTATTCATTTGTTAATACACATTATTAATGTAAAATTCTTAGTCATTTACAAACAGATATTTAAATCTTGGGTGCTGGAGTGATCTGTTTTAAGATCTCAGGGATGCTATTTGACTTATTTACTCCAGAGCATCATAAGTTTCCTTCCCTCCCTCCCAAGGGGAAAAAAGAAGTCTGCAGAATGGAGGCAAATTTCTGGACTAAAGAAAACTAAGATTCTTCAGGCTTGGAATATAATCCATAGTTAAAAGGAATGCCAAGTATATATATGCAACTTTTACAATTTTTATGAAACAAAAAGATGAATTTCAGCTGTCATATTCTTTCAGAATGAATGAGACATGAGATGTTACACACTATCATCCTATATAATAGAAGGGTAATACGCAAATTGACCCTAAAGCCACCAGAACGACTAGTTGCTATGATGTGCACTGACCACCAGGGGGCAGATACTCAATGCAGGAGCTGCCCCCCTGGTGGTCAGTGCACTCCCACAGGGGGGAGCTCTGCTCAGCCACAAGCTGGGCTGACAGCTGTGAGCCCAGCGGAGGTGGTGGGAGCCTCTCCTGCCTCCTCTGCAGTGCTAAGGATGTCCTACTGTGGGAGGAGCAGGCCTAAGCTGGCAGGTGGACATCCCCAAAGGACTCCTGGGCTGCCAGAGGGATGTCTGACTGCCAGCTTAGGCCCCATCCCGCTGGGGGCAGGCCTAAGCCACCAGGTGGAGATCCCCCAAAAAGTCCTGGACTGTGAGAGGGCACAGGCTGGGCTAAGGGACCCCGAGTGCACGAATTTTCATGCACCAGGATTCTAGTCTATAATAAAAAACTTCAATTTTCTGCCTGAAGTTGACCTGGAAAGTGGTACAAAGTCTATAGCTGCTTTAAAAAACGGTAAGATAACAGATTTTAAAAGCCTGTAAACCACTGAAAGCACACACACACACACACACACACATCTATATATTTGTCCACTGTTTTTATATCTCACTATTTCTTTGTTCAATATTCCCTTATTCCTACACAATTCCCTTTTATCCAGGACCTTTAAAGGATCAGAAAGACAAAACCATTTGCATCAAATGAACAGAAAGAAAACAATGTTGGTTTTTTGGGGGCACAGCAAAACCAGCAAGGGACAACTACGTGGAAGCACAGCATTAAAGAAAGCAGGCTCAGCTCTTAGACACCGAGTGTAATCGAGAAAAGTAAATCCCTGTAATTAAGAACAAAATAGTAAAATGGCTTGTCTTCACGGGGTTCCGTGCAGTAGCTGCACGTGGAGCGGGCTTCTCCTCCAGCCCTCATTGCCCACCGCCTCCCAGGCAGCCCCACACCGAGGCTGAAAAAGGCAACCCAGCTCCACGCCCATGCACTTTGGGGCGAGCCGGCCATCAGGAAGCTGCTGACACACGCCCCGCCTGTTCCTCCCCTCCCGCACCATCCTGCTCTCAGCGTTCCAGTTGCTAGGGCCTGTCTCCTGGACTTTTGACTGCACCTGCGGTGAGGGTGGCCTGGGTTCTTTCTTTATCGACTGCATCTGGCCAGCAGACACATCGCCTCCCTTGGCCAATATCTCGCTGCCTAAATTCCGAGGAAAAAGAAATAAGTAAAGAGGAAAATTCGGTTGTTTTGAGAAGCAGCTGATTGCCCTAAAGGATAGCAGAAGTCCAATGTTTCCAAGCACCTCTTCAGATAACACGGAGGGAAAATAACCGTCATCAAGAGGGAGGTACTGCCAGGGAGCATACCTTTAACGCTTATGTTCACAGTAATCTTTTGGGGATAAAACGGCCCACTTTTGTAGCTCCAAAGCGTTTCCTTTTAGACTGTCAACAGAATTGTGATGTTCTAGGCACTTTGACGTTGCCCTGATAACTGAGTGCACATTTTGGGGGTCTACTGGCATCATTTCTAAACAGTACTAATTGGGACAGAAATCCTGGAAAATCTCATTACACTGAAGACCATCTTATTTTTGGATTAAATAGTTATGGCCCAACTATAGTGTTTGAAATGTAAAATAAGTCATTGTTACAGAAAGAAAACAACTCAGATACTGTGGGTCTTCAGAGGCTATCACGAAGTGGTGACTTTTTCATCTTTTGACCAAAAACTTTTTCCAAATTTATAGTGATAACATTTTGGAGGTAGAGGAAAAACAGAAGATCATTTTTACTGTTCTGTATTTACTAGCTGAAAGAGCACTGGCAGATTGAACTTTTTGCTAACATGGGAAATTTTAGAATGATTGGCATAGCATATGTATTTTGAAATTCTGCATTAATTATAAAGCTAAATTTTACCTAGATTCTCTATAGAAGTTTTGAAGAATTATTTTCTTATTTTTCTTTTATAGGGATTCTGCTTGGATTGAGTATAGTGTTCACACAGAATGATTTTCATTAAGATGTAATTTAGATTCAAATGAATTATTTTTCAACAATAATTCAAACATATTCCAAAGCTTTTCAATTCTCAACTAATAACTGTGAAAAATAGTGCTTATTATTAATTAAAATGCAAAACCACCCACAACTTCTCCGAAGACCTTTACCTCCAAAGCTCCCTAAGCTGCTGTTACGTAAGACTAAAATCCATAGAGGTATGTATATTCATCAGATATGTTATTAACTATTTTTCATAGAAAGTTCTCAATTTGCACAGCTCAGAATCACAATAGTTAAAAGACATTAATAACCAGTAACTGACAATTGTTTGTTGTATTATGGTAGCATTCAATTTAATTCTACAAGTATAGTTGATTTTCATTATTTGTGGATATTGTAGGGATGAATTTACCTAACTGCTAAAATTTATTTGTAACCTTCAAATTAGTATTGTTCTGCGTTTTCTCTTTTTAACAACACTATATCATGAAGGACACTGCAGAGCAGCATACAGAGCTGCTTCTCACTCCTTGTGAAGCTGTGTGCAGGAGGGGCGGGCGTATGTATGGTGTATATATGGTAACCCTCAGTCATTCTGGATATGCTCAGGGCAGTGAAAACACATATGTTCCCAGCTGACATATTCTGACTTGTAAACAACTGTACTTTCCCCAGTCTCTTTAGTGCCATGTTTTTTGAATATTTGTGCTTCTTGTTGGTGATTTTGCTGCCTAAAATATCCCCCAGGCACAATGCTAAAGTGCTGTCTAGTCTTCATAAGCATAAGAAGGCTGTGATGTGCTTTACAGATAAAAATATGTTAGATGAGCTTCCTTTAGGCATGAGTTACAGTGTTGTTGCCTATGAGTTCAATGTTAATGAATCAATAATATATGTTAAATAAAGTGTCTTTAAAATAGAAAAACATATAAAACAATATTATGTATTGATTAGTTGTTGCTAATGTTGAGAAGCTTGCAGGAATCTAATCCTATTTTCCCTAGAAGCTATGGCTCTGTTGGATAATTCAGTGTTCACTGACACATTATAGAACAGTTTGGCTATAAATAACATGAATTAACTATTTATAAGCACAGGACTAGGAACTGGGGATATAGTGAGTAGAATAGGCCCTGTGAATCCTCTTCATTAGTTACTCTCTGGTGAGATCAAATAATTACATATGTAAATGTAAAATTGCCCTGTGATAAATGCTGCGAAGTAAATATGAGCCACTTTTATAACTATAACTTTATATAATACCCTTAATCTTCTTTTTCCCTATATAGTATCTATTGACTTGATAAAATTGGCATATCCCTCTTCTTTCCCATATTTTGGTTTCCTCTACCACCTGATTTTGGCTGATTATATTAATTATTTTAATGTCAATTTATACTTTTAAAATGTGCTTAGTCTATAACTTGATTTACAGTGTTAAATTATTACCTTTTGATCCATGGCTATTAAAGATGTTTAAATCAACACACCTATACTACCACCAATTTCCTTTTCCACTTGCCCTACCAACTTTTATTATATCATTTCTACATTATCATTTCTACATTTTTATAATTTTCTACTTTTACAGAATGTTCTGTAATAGTAATACCCACAGTTATGTAGATTCACTGCTTACTACCAGATCTTTTGTTGTAGTTTTTCCATTCATCTTTTGATTAAAATTTATGCCCCAGTATAAAGTTTCTCATTATTGACATTTTGGGGCAGAATAATTTTTTTCAGTAGGAGGTGGCTCTTCTGCTTTTGGTACCTTGGAAATTCTATGACCTTGACTATTATTAATCCTATTCTCCAAAGGCTCTTGGCAGAGTGCTTTGCACACAGTAAGAGTTCCAAATATTTGTTGAATGGGTGAATTAATATTTAAAATAACTGAAATGTAATTTATAAAAATGAATACTCAAACACAAATAAAATTTTGAAATAAATTTCTACAATTTGCATGCAGTTCTACATGCCATAGGGGATTAATGACATGATTGATCTAGTCCCTGCATTTCAGGACCTTTCAAGACCATTAATTAAGCTTTAAAGATGAAATACACACAAAAAGAACCTTAAGTAGCCATACAAAGCGGCATAAAACTAATGTCCAATTAATAGTAGAGACAGTATAAGTTAATAGATGTGAGAAAGTACCTGAGTAAGAATTCTGCTTGAACTAAGTCTGGAGTGATTAGTAAAAGTGGAATGAAATGTGTTTATTTATAAAGGACACCTGTGTAGTTTTTGGTGGCCAAGGAGAGTCCATTGGAAAAGTAGACATTTAATATATCAGAAAAAAGAAGTCATGGGGAAATGTGTCAAAAATAAAGAAGTATGGAATTGAGAAGACATATCATTTTCATTAGGAAGATTTTCCTAAATACCTCTTTCCTCTTCACCTAGTCAGAGTGCCTTCAGTTATGCTTCCATAGTATCCCATCCTTTACCCCTATTGAGCAATTATCATTTGCTAGTATAATTGTTTACCTGCCTAGTTTCTATACTAAATTGTAAGATCTTTGATTGTAGGATAGTTCTGTGTGATTGTACCCTCGGCACTATGTGTACACTTGGCACATGGTAGGTGTTAATTGATTGTTGAGCTAACAAGAACAGTAAGTGTGGGTTGTATTAATCAAAAAGATGGATTGAATAAGGTTTAAGGTAAATTTCAAAAGAAGAAAATTTTTCAATTTGGTTAGTAAGAGAAAATATTCCACACAGTTTTATCAACATGAGAAATAAAGTTATAAATGAGCAGCGTGCCCTTTGTGATTGTCAGTAATATTCGGAGTACCTAAGGGTTTTCATTGGAACTTAACAAGTCATCACACAACAAGGTTAGGAGAAATGG
>NW_005871055.1:13674452-13698799 GCF_000147115.1 Myotis lucifugus
TATATATATATATATATATATATTACTAAACTAAGAATTCTGAATTGTCATTAATAAGACGCAGATACTTTGATGAAAACACTATAAAGCTATGTCAGAAAAATCAAGGGGAAATTTAAGTTGATGTAGACTAGGATGATGGCAGTGAATATCAAAAGGGAAAATCTGGGTTTTTTTGAGCACTTAACTATGAGAGAAGGTTAAAATGCAATAGCCTGTGTGAGAGTACCTGATAAACTGTAAAACCACTCTATAGCTCTAAATGTCATAATACTTGTAATATTTCTCATTTGGCCCACAATTATTTACTGACTTGCAGCAACCTGAAATTATGTAAAAGTTGACTAGAGCTGTGTGAGAGTACAAGGTTGGGGGCTCTGAGGTTAGAGCTCGGAAGACAGCCACTGGGTATTCTGCAGAGGACATCTTTCTCAGGCAGACCTTTACCATCCAGGCAATTTTTGCCAGAGGTGGTGGGGAAGAAATTGTCCTACCCCATTGGAAAACCTCTTGCATTACCCTGCAGAAGCTCAGACTCATTAAGAGATTGAGAATAACAATCAACCTTCAGTCAGAGGCAGATATATGGAGTATTTTTATTTATTTATTTATGTATTTATGTATGTATGTATGTATTTATTTATTTATTTATTTATTTATTTATTTAATGGCTTTATTGCTTAAAGTATTACAAAGAGTATTACACATGTCTCCTTTTTTTCCCCCGCCCTTAACAATCCCCTGGCCTCCCCAACCCCCCAGTATCTTTTGTCCATTGGTTATGCTTATATGCATGCACACAAGTCCTTCGGTTGATCTCTTACCCTCCCCTCCTGCCCCCAACCCTCCCCGGCCTTCCTGCTGTAGTTTGACAGTCTGTTCGAGGCTGCTCTGCCTCTGTATCTATTTTTGTTCATAAGTTTATAATGGTCTTTATTATCCATAAATGAGTGAGATCATGTGCTTTTTTCCTTCATTGACTGGCTTATTTCACTTAGCATAATGCTCTCCAGTTCCATCCATGCTGTTGCAAATGGTAAGAATTCCTTCTTTTTTCCAGCAGCATAGTATTCCATCGTGTAGATGTATCACAGTTTTCTAATCCATTCATCTACTGATGAGCACTTAGGCTGTTTCCAAATCTTAGCTATGGTGAATTGTGCTGCTATGAACATAGGGGTGCATATATCCTTTCTGATTGGTGTTTCTGTTTTCTTGGGATATATTCCTAAAAGTGGGATCACTGGGTCAAATTGGAGTTCCATTTTTAGGTTTTTGAGGAAGCTTCATACTGTCTTCCAGAGTGGCTGCACCAGTCTGCATTCCCACCAGCAGTGCACAAGTGTTCCTTTTTCTCCACATCCTCTCCAGCACTTGTTGTTTGTTGATTTGTTGATGATAGCCATTCTGACAGGTGTGAGATGGTACCTCATTGTTGTTTTGATTTGCATTTCTCGGATGATTAGTGACTTTGAGCATGTTTTCATATCTCTCTTGGCTTTCTGAATGTCCTGTTTTGAAAAGTGTCTATCTAGGTCCTTTGCCCATTTTTTGATTGGATTGTTTATCTTCCTCTTGTTAAGTTGTATGAGTTCCCTATAAATGTTGGAGATTAAACCCTTATCAGTGATAACATTGGCAAATATGTTCTCCCATGCTTTCTTGTTGTTTTGTTGATGGTTTCTTTTGCTGTGAAGAAGCTTTTTATTTTGATGTAGTCCCATTTGTTTATTTTCTCTTTAGTTTCCAATGCCCTAGGAGCTGTATTGGTGAAGAAATTGCTTCGGCATATGTCTGAGATTTTGTTGCCTTTGGATTCCTCTAGTATTTTTATGGTTTCCCGTCGTACATTTAAGTCCTTTATCCATTTTGAGTTTATTTTTGTGTATGGTGTAAGTTGGTGGTTTAGTTTCATTTTTTTGCATGTATCTGTCCAATTTTCCCAACACCATTTATTGAAGAGACTATCTTGACTCCATTGTATGTTCTTGCCTCCTTTGTCAAATATTAATTGAGCATATTGGTTCGGGTCGATTTGTGGGCTCTCTATTCTATTCCATTGATCTATATGTCTGTTCTTGTGCCAGTACCAGGCAGTTTTGAGAACAGTGGCTTTGTAATACAGCTTGATATCTGGTATTGAGATCCCACCTACTTTGTTCTTCTTTCTCAGGATCGCTGCAGCTATTCGGGGTCTCCTTTTTTACTCAGATGAATTTTGGAGAGTTCATTCTAGGTCTGTGAAATATGCCATTGCTATTTTAATGGGAAGTGCGTTGAATTTATAGATAGCTTTGGGTAGTATGGACATTTTAATTATGTTGATTCTACCAATCCAAGAACATGGTATGTTCTTCCACCTGTTTATGTCTTCCTCTATCTCTTTTTTCAATGTCCTGTAGTTTTCTGAGTAGAGGTCTTTTTCCTCTTTAGTTAAGTTTATTCCTAGGTAACTTAATTTTTTGGTGTGATGGTAAATGGGATTGTTTTTTTAGTCTCTCTTTCTGTAAGTTCACTACTGGTGTATAGAAATGCCATAGATTTCTTGGTGTTTATTTTGTATCCTGCTACATTGCCGAATTCTTTTATTAAGTCTAATAGTTTTTTGATGGAGTCTTTAGGGTTTTTTATGCATAATATCATGTCATCTGCAAATAAGGACAGTTTTACTTCCTCTTTTCCAATTTGGATGCCTTTTATTTCTTCTTCTTGTCTAATTGCAATGGCTAATACTTCCAGTACTATGTCGAACAGGAGTGGTGAGAGTGGGCATCCCTGTCTTGTTCTTGTTCTTAGAGGAAATGGTGTTAGTTTTTGTCCATTGAGTATGATGTTGGCTGTGGGTTTGTCATATATGGCTTTTATTATGTCGAGGTATGATCCTTCTATTCCTACCTTGCTGAAAGTTTTTATCAAAAATGGGTGTTGGATTTTGTCAAATGTTTTTTCTGCATCAATTGATATGACCATGTGGTTTTTTTTCTTTCAATTTGTTTATGTGATGTATCACGTTCATTGATTTGCGGATATTGTACCATCCTTGCCTCCCTGGGATAAATCCTACATGGTCATGGTGTATGATCTTTCTGATGTACTGCTGTAACCGATTTGCTAAGATTTTGTTGAGGATTTTGGCATCTATGTTCATGAGGGATATTGGCCTGTAATTCTCTTTCATTGTGTTGTCTTTACCTGGTTTTGGTATTAGGGTGATGCTGGCTTCATAGAATGAGCTTGGAAGTGCTCCTTCCTCTTGAATTTTTTGTAGTAGTCTGAGGAGGATAGGTTTTAGTTCTTCCTTGAATTTTTGGTAAAACTCCCCTGTGAAGGCATCTGGCCCCGGGCTTTTGTTTGCTGGAAGCTTTTTGATGACTGCTTCAATTTCTTCCATAGTTATTGGCCTGTTGAGATTTTTAGATTCTTCCTGATTGAGTTTTTAGAATGTTGTATTTTTCTAGGAATATGTACATTTCCTACAAGTTGTCTAGTTTGTTGGAGTAGAGTTGTCCATAGTATTTTTTAATAATCATTTGTATTTCTGTGGGGTCTGTTGTTATTTCACCTCTATCATTTCTGATTTGGTTTATTTGGGTCTCCTCTCTTTGCTTCTTGGTGAGCCTGTCTAGAGGTTCATCAATCTTATTTATCCTTTCAAAGAACCAGCTCTTGGTTTCATTGATTTTATGTATTGTTTTTTTGGTCTCTATGTCATTTATTTCTGCTCTAATCTTTATTATCTCCTTCCTTCTGCTCACTCTGGGGTTTTCTTGTTGCTCTCTTTCTAATTCTTTGAGTTGTAGAGTTAGATGATTTACTACCATTTTTTCTTGTTTTTTGAGATAGGCCTGTAGAGCTATAAACTTCCCTCTAGGGACTGCTTTCATTGTGTCCCATAGGTTTTGGATTGCTGTGTTTTCATTGTCATTAGTTTCCAGGATGTTTTTAATTTCTTCTTAGATCTCACTGGTAATCCAATCAATATTTAATAACATGCTATTCAGCTTCCAAGTGTTTGAGTATTTTGGGTTGTTTTTATTGTAGTTTATTTCTAATATTATGCCATTGTGGTCTGAGAAGATGCTTGGTATGATTTCAATCTTCTTGAATTTGGGAAGACTTTGTTTGTGACCCAATATGTGGTCTATTTTTGAAAATGTCCCATGAGCACTTGAGAAGAACGTATATTCCGTGGCTTTGGGGTGAAATGTTCTGAAGATATCAATTAAGTCCATCTGATCTAGTGAGTCATTTAGGATTGCTGTTTCTTTGCTGATTGTTTGTCTAGAGGATTTATCCAGTGATGTCAGTGGTGTATTAAAGTCACCTACTACGATTATGTTGTTGTTGATCTCTCCCTTGATATCTTCCAGGAGTTTTTTTTATGTATTTGGGTGCTCCTGCTTTGGGTGCATATATGTTTATCAGGGTTATATCCTCTTGTTGTATTAATCCCTTTTGTATTGTGAAGTGGCCTTCCTTATCTCTTGTTATGGCCTTCACTTTGAGGTCTATTTTGTCAGATATAAGTATTGCTACCCCAGCTTTCTTTTCCTTTCCATTTGCCTGAAAGATATTTTTCCATCCCTTCACTTTCAGTCTGTGTGAGTCCCTTCTTCTGAGGTGGGTCTCTTGTAGACAGCAAATATATGGGTCATGTTTTTTTATCCATTCAGCCACTCGATGTCTTTTGATTGGACCATTTAGTCCATTTACGTTTAAAGTTATTATTGAAAGGTACTTGTTTGTAGTCATTTCTATTTTTTGTGCCTGTTTTCTTTCTTAGCTTTTTATTTCTTCTTTTTACACCAGTCCCTTTAGCATTTCTTGCATTGCTGGCTTGGTGGTGATAAACTCCCTTAGCCTTTTTTTTGTCTGTGAAGCTTCTTATTTCCCCTTCAATTTTGAATGATAGCCTTGCTGGATAGAGTATTCTTGGATTCATTCCTTTGCTTTGCATCACTTTGTAAATTTCCGTCCATTCTTTTCTGGCCTGATGTGTTTCTGTTGAGAAATCATTTGATAATCTAATGGGAGATCCCTTGTATGTAACTTTCCGTGTCTCTCTTGCAGCCTATAAGATTCTCTCTTTGTCCTGAACATTTGCCATGGTAATTATGATGTGTCTTGGTGTGGGTCTTTTCGGGTTCACCTTGTTTGGGACTCTCTGTGCTTGAGTGACTTTTTTCTTCCCCACCTCAGGGAAGTTTTCTGATATTATTTCTTCAAATAGGTTTTCTAACCCTTGTTCCTCTTTCTATTGTTCTGGCACCCCTATTATTTGTATGTTGTTTCATTTCATGTTGTCCCATAGCTCCCTTAGGCTCTCCTCCTGTCTTTTAATTTTTTTCTCCAATTGCAGTTCAGTTTGGGTGTGTTTTGCTTCCCTGTCTTCTAATTCGCTAATTCAGTCCTCCGCTTCTCCTAGTCTACTGTCGAAACTTTCAATGGTGTTTTTTATTGCAGCTATATCACTCTTCATTTCTTTTTGATTGTTACATAAGTTGTTGATTTTTTCCTCCATCTGGTTTATGCATTCTAGGACCCTTAATCTGAATTATTTTTCTGTCATGCTGAATGCCTCTGTTTCACTTAGCTGCTTTTCTGGCGAGCCCTCCTTTTCTTTCCTTTGGGGGTTTCTTTGTCTACCCATGTTTGATCTCACCGACATATCTAGATGTTGAGTCATTCAGGGGCTGCTCCTTGGGTGGCACTGGCTTCTCGGGCTGTGGTTGCTCCTCGGGCGGTTGTGGTAGCAACTGCTCCTCAGTTGGGAGCAGCTCCTCTGGTTGGTGCTGTTCACAGTTGTGGTGGCTCCTCTGGCTGGTGGGGGGAGGCTTCACACACAGTTGCTGTTCCTCAGACAGGGGGTGTGCTGATCACAAGGCTGCCGTTCCTTGGATGGGGGCGGGCTACACACGGAGCTGCTTATCCTTGAACTGGGGCAGACTGCTCACGTGGCTGCTGATCCTTGGATGGGCCTGGCTGCATGCTGCTGTTGCTCCTCTGATGTGGTGGGCTGCTTGTGGGGCTACTGCTCCTAGGACTTGGACAGGTTTATTGTGAGTCTGTTGCTCCTTGGATGGGGGTGGGCTGCTTGCGAGGCTGCTGCTCTTTGGACAGGAATGAGCTGCACTCGTGGCTGCTCCTCCTTGGATGTGGACGTGCCACTCACCCGGCTGCTGCTCGTCTGACAGGTGCAGGCTGTTGTGGCTCTGCTCCTCGGACCGGTGTGTGCTGTGCAGGGCTGCCACTCCTCGGACATGGGCGGTCTGCTTGTGTGGCTGCTGCTCCTCGGACTGGGGTGGGCTGCTGCTGTTCCTCAAATGGGGCCGGGCCACTTGCAGAACTGCTGCTCCTCGGATTTGGCAGGCTGCTCGTGCGGCTGCTGCTGCTTGGATGAGGGCAAGATGCTTGTGCAGCTGCTGCTCCTCGGACTAGTGCAGGGTGTGTGCAGTTGCTGCTCCTCAGATGGGGGCAGGCTGCACAGGGCTGCCCCTCCTCAGACGTAGGAAGACTGCTCGTGCAGCTGCTGCTCCTCGGAAAGGTTGGACTGCTCGCGTGGTTGCTCCTCCTCGGACAGGGAAGCGGGCCTCTCACACAGATGCTGCTCCTTGGACAGGGGCAGGCCACATGAGGCTGCTGCTCTTAGGCTCGAGGCAGGCTGCTCACGGGGCTGGAGCTCCCTGGATAAGATCATGCCGCTCAAGTATCTGCTGCTCACGTGGTTGAAAAAAATAATGTGAAAAGAGGTAGGAAATAAAGGAACAAACAAAAAAAGGAGAACAAAAAAAAGCAAAAAAAAGCTAACAAAATAATAATAAAAAAGTAAAAATGAAAAATGGAAATGTCATTTCTTTAGCTGGCTTAAGATCCCAGTTTTCTGGAATGTCTGTGATTTTTTGTTGTTGTTGTTGTTGTTGTTGTTGTCATTGCTGGGACTGTGGAGGCTTTGAGTCTTTGCTGGATATGCTTCTGGACACAGTGCTAGGAAAAACAGATGTTGGTACATATCTTGTTCCTTTCTAAAGGCAGCCAGCCCCAGCAGAGGGAGCCACAAGCTGAGGATTACTGATGCCTCCAAACAGGGTACTCAGGGCCAGTCACAAACAGTGTCTGACATTGTCTTGCACCAGATACATTCCCAAAAGACTAGATATAGCAGATCTACCTAATACATAGAAACAAACCCAAAAAGGAGACCAAAAAAATAAGCCTCAAATGTAAGAACAAGAGAATTATCCTGAAGAACTAAATGAAATGGAGATAAGAAATTTATCAGATATAAAGTTTAGAATAATGATTATAAAAATGATCAATAGCATAAGAGATATATAGAAACTATGAAAAATGACCAGTGAGGAATGAAGAATGATATAGCAGTGATAAAGAACACATTGAAATGAATAAACAGCAGCTAGGGGACACCAAGGATCACATCAGTGAGTTAAAAGACAGAGTAGAAAAATATCACTCAATTAGGAAAACAAATTAAAAAAAAACAGATCATATCAAGAATCTTCTCATATCACAGTGGAATGAAATTAGAAATCAATTACAGTAAAAACACCCCAAAACATTCAAAAACATGGAGGCTAAATAGCATGTTATTAAACAACTAGAGGTCCGGTGCACAGATTTGTGCACATTGAAAGGAAATTAATTAGAAGGTGGCCGGCTGGACGGGACTGGGCAAGATGAGCCGGACATGCCCTGGAGCCAACCTCCCATGATCCCTCCCCAGCCAGCTGCAACTGAAGTGGCACCGGGGCTCAAAGGCATCTGCAGAGTGAGTGCGGTCCCTCTAGCAGGTGGAGTTCCTTGGCCTGGCCTATGGGGATCAGGCCAAAACCAGTAGTCTGACATCCCCCGAGAGGTCCCAGAGTGAGAAAGGGCACTCTTCAAAGTTGCTGTCACTTGGCAGCTCCTGCATTGGGTGTCTGCCCCCTGGTGGTCAGTGTGCATCATAGCTACCGGCTGGTTGGCTGGTGACTTAGCCATATATATATATATATATATATATATATATAAATGGATTACCAACAAGATCAAGAAAGATTTAAAAAACTTCCTGGAAACAAATGAAAATGAACCCACAACAATCCAAAATCCCTGAGACACAGCAAAAGCAGTCCTAAGAGGGGAAGTTCATAGCACTACAGGCATACCACAGAAAATAAAAATCAGCAATAAAATATTTAACCCTACAACTTAAAGAACTAGAAAGAGAACAACAAGAAAAGCACAAATTAAGTAGAAGGAAGGAGATAATAAAGATTACAGCAGAAATAAATAAACATAGAGACTAAAAAACAATAAAAACAATCAATGAAACCAAGGGCTGGTTCTTTGAAAGGATAAATAAAATTGATGAACCATTAGCCAGACTCCTCAAGACACAAAGAGGAGACCCAAATAAATAAAATCAGAAATGAAAGTGGAGAAGTAACCACTGACACCACAGAAATACAAAGGATTGTAAGAAAATATGATGAACAACTATATGCCAACAAGCTGGACAATGTGGATGAAATGGATGAATTCCTAGAAAAATACAACCTCTCAAAACTGAATCTGGAGGAATCAGAAAACCTGAATAGGCCAATAACAACTGATGAAATAGAAGTAGTAATCAAAACCTCCCACCAAACAAAGCCCAGGTCCAGATGGCTTCACAGGTGAGTTATACCAAACATTGAAAGAAGAACTAACACCTAGACTCCTCAAACTATTTTAGAAAATCCAAGAGGAAGGAACACTTCCAAACTCTTTTTATGAGGCCATTTTTATCCTAATTCCCAAACCAGATAAAAACACTACAAAGAAAGAGAATTATAGGCCAATATCCCTGGTGAACAGAGATGCTAAAATCCTCAACAAAATATTAGCAAATCAGATCCAGGAATATATTAAGAATATCATACACCATGACCAAGTGGGGTTTATTCCAGGGATGCAAGGCTGGTACAATATTCACAAGTCAATAAGCATGATGAATCACATAAATAAATTGAAAGACAAAAATCACATGATCATATCAATAGATGCAGAAAAGCATTTGACAAAATCGAACACCCATTTTTGATAAAAACTCTCAGAGGTAGCATATCTCAACATGATAAAGGCCATATATGACAAACCTACATCCAACATCATAATCAATGTGCAAAAACTAAAACCATTTCCATAAGTACAGGAACAAGACAGGGATGTCTGCTTTCACTACTCTTGTTCAATATACTACTGGAAGTCCTAGGCACAATGATCAGACAAGAAGAAAACATAAAAGATATCCAAATTGGAAAGGAGGAAGTAAAACTCATTAGTTGCAGATGACATGATATTGTACATAGAAAACCCTAATGACTCCATCAAAAAACTACTAGATTTAATAAATTAATTTGGCAATGTAGCAGGATACAAAATCAATACCCAAAAAACAGTGGCTTTTTATACACCAACTAGAGGCCTAGCGCATGAAATCGTGCGTGAGTAGGGTCCCTAGGTCTAGCTTGCGATCAGGGCCATGTGCACTACCCTGGAATGCTTGCTGCCCCGCGATGCTCCACGACGCTCCCTGCCGCTGCCTCATGATGCTCCTCGATGCTCCCCACCCGTGATGTTCCTTGATGCTCCCCGCCCCATGATGCTCACCTCTGCCACCCCGTGATGCTTTGCTAAGCTCCCTGCCCCAGGATGCTCTGTGACGCTCCCTGCCGCCTCCCTGCAATGCTCCTCGATGCTCCCTGCCCTTCAAAGCTCTGCGACACTCGCCTCGACCGTATTGCGATGCTCTGCAAAGCTCCCCACCCCATGACACTCCTTGACACTCCCCACCCTGTGATGCTCCACGACGCTTGCTGCCACAGCCACCCTGTGATGTTCACCGCCACTTGCTGCTGGAGGCTCACTGCTGCTTGCAGCCTGCCACCCGCCGCCCACCACGCATCACTGCTCAACAGTCCCTAGTCCTGCCCCGCTGCCACTCCACTCCCCGTTTGCCATGGTTCCCCATTCACCATGCTGTGATCGGAGCCTGTGGAGCAGGGGGGAGGAACGAGAGGTGGTAAATGCACCTCATGGTGACTGGTCGAGCGGTTGTTCTGGTCATTACCCTTATGGTCCTGGCCTTTTATTATATAGGATAATGAATTCTCAGAAAGAGAAACTAAAAAAATAACCCCATTTACCTTTGCAACAAAAAAATTAATATACTTAGTAATAAACTTAACCAAAGAGGCAAAAATCCTGTACTCGAAAAACTATAGGATGTTGAAAAAAGAAATAGGAGAAGACATAAACAAGTGGAAGTATTTACTGTGTTCATGGATTGGTAGAATCAACATCATTAAAATGTCCACACTACCCAAGGCAATCTACATATTCAATGCAATCCCTGTCAAAATACCAACTGCATGTTTCACAGAGCTAGAAGAAATACTCCATAAATTTATATGGGGAATAAAAAACGACCCCAAATAGCTGAAGCAATTTTGAGAAAGAAAAACAAAGTTGGAGGAATCACAATACCAGATTTCAAGTTATACTACCAAGCCACCACAATCAAAACAGCCTGGTACTGGCACAAGAACAGGCATAAAGATCAATGAAACAGAACAGAGAACCCAGAAATCGACACAAGCCATTATGTTCAATTAATATTTGACAAAGGAGGCAAGAGCATACAATGGAGTCAAGATAGTCTCTTCAATAAAGGGTGTTGGGAAAATTGGACAGATAGCTGCAAAAAAAAAAATGAAACTAGACCAACAACTTACACCATACACAAGAATAAACTCAAAATGGATAAAGGACTTAAATGTAAGTCGTGAAACCATAAAGATCCTGGAAGAAACCTTAGGTAGGAAAATCTCAGACATCTCTCATAGCAATATGTTTACAGATACATCTCCTAAGGCAAAGGAAACTAAGGAGAAAATAAACAAATGGGACCACATCAAAAGCTTCAGCACAGCAAAAGAAATCATCACTAAAATGAAGAGATCCCACTGTATGGGAGAACATATTTGGCAATGATATATCTGATAAAGGGTTAATATCCAAAATATATAAGGAACTCATACAACTTATCAAAAGGAAAACAAACAATACAATTTAAAAAATGGGCAAAGGACCTAAATAGACACTTCTCCAAATAGGACATACAGATAGCCAAGAGACATGAAAAAATGTTCAAAGTCACTAGTCATCAGAGAGATGCAAATTAAAACAACAATGAGTTATCACCTCACACCTGTTAGAATGGATACCATCAACAAATCAACAAATGACAAGTGATGGTGAGTGTGTGGAGAAAAGGGAATCCTAGTATACTGTTGGTAGGAATGCAGACTGGTGCAACCATTATGGAAAACAGTATGGAGTTTCCTCAAAAAACTAAATATGGAGCTGCCATTTCACCCAGTGATTTCACTTCTGGGAATATACACTAAGAAACCTGAAATTCCAATCAGAAAGAATGTATGCACCCCTATGTTCACAGCATCACAATTTACAATAGCTACGATCTGGAAACAGCCCAAGTGCCCATCAATAGATGAGTGTATAACAAAGTTGTGGTACATTTGTACCATGGAATGTTATACAGTGGTAAAAAAGAAGACTCTCTTACCCTTTGATTCAGCATGAGGAACCTAGAGAGTATCATGGTAAGTGAAACAAGTCAGTCAGAGAAAGACAAGAATCACATGATTGAACTCATATGTGGAATCTAAGTAACAAAATAAACTGATGAATGGAGTGGATCCAGAGACACAGAAGCATGGAACCGAGTGAAGAATCTCAGAGGGAAGGTGGTAGAGGGTGGGTACTTGGGAGGTAATCAACCAAAGACCTTGTAAGTATCCTATATAATAAAAGCCCAGCAACTGAATGGTGGAACAACCAGAATGACCAGTTGACCATTCGCTATGATGCACACTGGCCACCAGGGGGAAGACACTCAACACAGGAGCTTCCCTCTGGTGGTCAGTGCGCTACCACAGTAGGAGCACTGCTCAGCTGACTGGGATGAGTGGCTCCTCCCACTGTGTACTCCAGGCTCACGGGCAGGAATCTGGGCTGCGATTGTTACCTCCTTGCCCCAGGCCCCTTCTCCTCACTCTCTGACACCTCCTCCAGATGCCCACAGACCATGCAGCGCCGCCGCCGGGCTCACAGTGCTAACCCCAGAGGCTGGGAGGCAGGTTTATGGCCACTGCGGGACTGAGGCCTACTTTGCTGCCTCTCAGTGCTTTGTCCCTGGGCCTGGACCCAACCAGGTCCCCTGGAGAGGTGAGTGCTTGGCTCCATGGAAGATGCCAGACCAGGGAGCAACTGCTCAGAGGGCTGGTCCACAGCTGCTTGGCTGACTGGGATGAGCAGCGCTCCCACAGTGGGCTGATACCTGCAGGCCATACCCCCCCACCAGTGCACAAATCTCATGCACTGGCCCTCTAGTATATGCATGATCCATGGACACAGACAATAGGGTGCTGAAGGCCTCATGCAGTGGGGAGGGGGGGGGGTTGAAGGGGATCAATGGGGGGAAAAGGGAACATATTTAATACTTTTAACAATAAAGAATTATTTTTTTAAAAATCATTAAAGGCATATGAAAAACTGAAAAACAAAAACAAGAAAAAGCACAGGACAGCTTAAGGGAGCTGGGGGACAATATGAAATGTAACAATATTTATAACATAAGAGTCCCAGAAGGTGAAGAAAGTGAGCAAGGAATACAGAACCTATACCTTTTACTAAAATGGTAGTAAATAAGAACCTATCAATAATAACCCTAAATGTAAATGGATTACATGCTCCAATCAAAAGACATAGCTAATGAATAAGAAAATATGACCCAAATATATGGTGTCTACAAGAGACCTACCTCAGAACAAAAGATTCACGCAGGATGAGAATGAAGGGATGGAAAAAAATATTTCAATAGAAATGGAAGTGAAAAAAACTGGGGTAGCAATACTCATATCTGACAAAATAGACTTCAAAATGAAGGCCAAAAGAGGAGATAATAAAGGTAACTATAATAGTAAAGACATCAATCCACCAAGAGGATATAACCTTGTTAAACATATATGCATCCAATTTAGGAGCACCTAAATATATAAAAATAACTTCTAGAGGACTTTAAGGGAGAGATTGACAGCAATACAGTCATAGTAGGGGACTTTAACACCCCACTAACTTCACTAAATAGTTCTTCCAGACAAAAAATCAATAAGGAAACAGTGATTCTAAATGACAGACTAGATTAGATAATTTTAATTGACATTTACAGAATATTTCCCCTCAAAGTTGCAGAATATACACTTTTTTCTCAAGTATCTGGGGGTCATTTTCAATGATAGACCACATGTTAGGACACAAAACAAGTGTCTACAAGTTCAATAAAATCGAAACCTTATGAAGCATCTTCTTGGATAACAATGGCATGAATTAAGAAATCAATTACAGTAGAAACACTCAAAACCTTTCAAATACATGGAGCTAAATAGCATATTATTAAACAATGAATGGGTTAACAATGAGATCAAGAAAAAAAATTAAAAACTTCCTGGAAACAAATGAAAATGAACACACAACAACCCAAAATCTATGGGACACAGCTAAAGCAGTCTTGAGAGGGAAGTTCATAGCACTACAGGCTTACATCAAGAAACAAGAGAAAGCTCAAATAAATAATTTAACCCTACAACTTAAAGAATTAGAAAGAGAACAACAAGAAAAGCCCAAAGTAGAATGAATGAAATAATGAATATCAGAGCAGAAATAAATGATGTAGAGACTAAAAAATAAAAATGATCAGTGAAAACAAGAACTGGTTCTTTGAAAAGATAAATAAGATTGATGAACCTTAAGCCAGACTCATCAGAAACAAATTAAGAGGACCCAAATAAACAAAAACAGAAATGATAGAGATGAAGGAAAAACTGATAGCACAGAAATACTAAGGAATGTAAGGAAATACTGTGAACAAATATATGCCAACAAGCTGGACAAGAGGATGAAATGGACAAAATCCTGGAAAAATTCAATCTTCCAAAATTGAATCAGGAAGAATCAGAAAACCTCAATAGGCCAATAACAATTGATAAAAATGAAGCAGTAATAAAAATAATAAAAATCTCCCAACAAACAAAAACCCTGATCCAGATGGCTTCACAGGTGAGTTTTACCAAATATTCAAAGAAGAATTAACACCTATTCTCCTCAAACTTGGTCCAAAAAGTCCAAGAGGAAGTAATACTTCAAAACATTTTTTTAATAAAGAGGCCAGCATTATCCTAATCCCCAATCCAGACATTATTTAAAAAAGAGAATTACAGGCCAATATCGCTGATGAATGCAGATGCTAAAAATCTCAACAAAATGTTAGAAAATTGGACCTAGCAAAATACTAAAAAGATCAGACATCATGACCAAATAGGATTTATTTTGGGGATACAAGGGTAGTACAATATCTGCAAAACAATAAATGTGACACATCACATAAACAAATTGAAAGACAAAAATCACATGATCATATCAATAGACAAAGAAAAAACATTTGACAAAATCCAAAACCCATTTTTGATAAAGACTCTCAGCACAGTGGGAGTAGAGGGGTCATACCTCAACATAATAAAGGCCATATATGACAAACTTACAGTCAACATCATACTCAATGGGAAAAAACTAAAACCATTTCTCCTAAGAACAGTAACAAGACAGGAATGTCTGCTGTCACCACCCTTATTTAACATAGTATTAGAAGTCTTAACCATAGTGATCAAACAGGAAGAAAACATAAAAGGCATCCAAATTGGAAAGGAGGATGTAAAACTGTCATTATGTGCAGATAACATGATATTGTACATAGAAAACCCTAAAGACTCCACCAAAAAACTACTAGATTTAATAAATGAATTCAGCAAGGTAGCAGGATCCAAAATTAACACCCAGATATTGCATTTTTACACACCAATAATGAATTCTTAGAAAGAGAAACTAAAAAAAATCCTATTTACCACTTCAGCAAGATTTAAGATACTTAGAAATAAACTTAACCAAGTAGGAAAATGTCCTGTACTCAGAAAACTCCAGGAAGTTGAAAAAAGAGATAGAGGAAGATATAAACAAGTGGAAGAATATACCATGTTCATGGATTGGTGGATTTAACATCATAAATATGCCCATACTAACCTAAGCAATCTATAGATTCAATGGAATCCCTATCAAAACACCAAAGGCATATTTCACAGATCTAGATCAAATACTCCAAAAAATGTATATGGAACCAAAAAAAAAAAAACCCTCAATAGCTGCAATAATCTTGGGAAAGAAGATCAAGCTTGAAAGGATCGCAATACCAGATATCAAGTTATACTACAAAGCCATTGTAATGAAAACAGAACTGGCATATAGATCAATGGAAGAGAATACAGAACACAGACATAAGCCCAAGCTATCATGCTCAATTAATATTTGATAGAAGAGGTAGGAACATGTAATGGAGTAAGACAGTCTCCTCAGTAAATGGTGTTGGGAAAATTAGACAGTACATGCAAAAAAAAAAAAGAAAGAAAGAAAAAAGAAAAGAAACTAGACCACCAATTTAATTTACACCATACACAAGAATAAACTCAAAATGGATAAAAGACTTAAATGTAAGTTAGGAAACCATAAACATCTTAGAAGAAAGCATAGGCAGCAAAATCTTAGACATTACTTGTAGCAATATTTGCAGATATATCTCCTAGGACAAGGGAAACAAAGGAGAAAGTAAATAGATGGGACTACTTCAAAATAAAAAGCTTCTGCACAACAAAAGAAACCATCAACAAAATGAAAAGGGAGTCCATTTTATGGAAGAATATATTTGCCAATGATACATCTGATTAGTGGGTAATATTCAAAGTACGTAAGGAACTCATACAACTTAACAAAAAACAGGAGAAAACAAGATGGCGGCATAGGTTAACACGGGAGTTTGCTGCCTCGAACAACCACTTCAAAAATACAACTAAAAGATGGAACGGACATCATCCAGAACCACAGGAAGGCTGGCTGAGTGGAAGTTCTACAACTAGGAGGAACCGAGAATCAGAGGAGGCGCAGTGCTGAAGTAAAATACTAAGGTGCGGAGTGCACGCAGCGCGGGCTGGTGGCTGAGGGCGCGGTTGACTGTTTTAATCCGGAGGGAGCCTCAGACTCTGAGCTCCAGATCCCGGCGAGTCTCTAGGGACCCAGACTCAAATGGGAGAAGCGGGACTGTCTGGCTTCGGTCCCTCCAAGATTTGCAACGGTTGCTGGGACAGAGAGGCAGAGCCCCTGGGGACGGACTGAGAGCAGCCATAACTGCTCCCTCCTCCGCCCTGTTGATCCTGTGGGACCCGCCCCGCCCAAGCCCTGCACAGAGCCATTTGCCGGATAGCCTCAGGCAAAGGCTAGATTAGCACCTCCCTAGAGGACAGAAGTTCTCCCACTGCAAACACAGCTGATTCTCACAGCCAGTTGGCCTGGAGGTCAAGTAGTAATTACCTACAACAATCAAGGCTTGACTACAAGACTGCTCACAGAGACCACAAGGGGGTGCACCAAGAGTGTCTACCTCAGGTAATTGGGACACTTAACACGGAAAGCCACTCTATTGACACAGCGAAGCATAAAAAAATGCCAAGACAAAGAAACAGGCCACAAAGGACAGAACCGGAGGAAAGCAGGCTACTGGATATAGAATTCAAAACCACACTTTTGAGGTCTCTCAAGAGGCTTCTAGAGGCTGTCGATAAACTTGATGAGATGTACAGGAAATCTAATGAGACCCTCGATGGTGTGATAAAGGACCAACTAGAAAGTAAGCATACACTGACTGAAATAAAGAATATTATACAGACTCCCAACAGCAGACCAGAGGAGCGCAAGAATCAAGTCAAGGATTTGAAATGCGAGGAAGCAAAAAACACCCAACCGGAAAAGCAAAATGAAAAAAGAATCCAAAAGTGTGAAGATAGTGTAAGGAGCCTCTGGGACAACTTCAAGCGTACCAACATCAGAATAATAGGGGTGCCAGAAGATGAGAGAGAGCAAGATATTGAAAACCTATTTGAAGAAATAATGGCAGAAAACTTCCCCTACTTGGTGAAAGAAATAGATTTACAAGTCCAGGAAGCACAGAGAACCCCAAACAAAAGGAATCCAAAGAGGACCACACCAAGACACATCATAATTAAAATGCCAAGAGCAAAAGACAAAGAGAGAATCTTAAAAGCAGCAAGAGAAAGAAACTCAGTTACCTGCAAGGGAATACCCATACAACTGTCAGCTGATTTCTCAACAGAAACTTTGCAGGCCAGAAGGGAGTGGCAAGAAATATTCAAAGTGCTGAATACCAAGAACCTATAACCAAGAGTACTTTATCCAGCAAAGCTATCATTCAGAATTGAAGGTCAGATAAAGAGCTTCACAGATAAGGAAAAGCTAAAGGAGTTCATCACCACCAAACCAGTATTATATGAAATGCTGAAAGGTATCCTTTAAGAAGAGGAAGAAGAAGAAAAAGGTAAAGATACAAATTATGAACAACAAATACACATCTATCAACAAGTGAATCTAAGAATCAAGTGAATAAATAATCTGATGAACAGAATGAACTGGTGATTATAATAGAATCAGGGACATAGAAAGGGAATGGACTGACTATGCTTGGGGGGGGAAGGGGTGCGGGAAATGCGGGAATAGATTGGACAAAAATCATGCACCTATGGATGAGGACAGTGGGTGGGGAGTGAGGGTGGAGGGTGGGGTGGGAACTGGGAGGAGGGGAGTTATGGGGGGAAAAAAGAGGAACAAATGTAATAATCTGAACAATAAAGATTTAATTATTTAAAAAAACACAACAAACAATTCAATTAAAAAATGGGCAAAGGACCTAAATAGACACTTCTCCAAAGTGGACATACAGAAGCCCAAGAGACATATGGAAAAATGCTCAAAGTCACTAATTATCAGCGAGACACAAATTAAAATGACAGTGAGGTATCACCTCACAACTGTCAGAATAGTTTCCATCACAAATCCACAAATGACAAGTGCTGGTGAGGATGTGGAGAAAAGGGAACCCTAGTACACTGCTGGTGGGAATGCAGACTGGTGTAGCCACTATGAAAAACAGTATGGAGTTTCCTCAAAAAATTAAATATGGAGCTGCCATTTGACCCAGTGATTCCACTTCCAGGAATATATCCTAAGAAACCTGAAACACCAATCAGAAAGAATATGTGCACCCCTATGTTCATAGCTGCACAATTCACAATAACTAAAATCTGGAAACAGCCCAAATGTCCTTCAGTAGATGAATGGTTAAAAAAAAGCTGTGATTCATTTACACCGTGGAATGTTATGCAGCAGTTAACAGAAGGATCTATTACCTTTTGAGACAGCATGGAGGGACCTGGAGAGTATTATGCTAAGTGAAATAAGCCAATCAGAAAAAGACAAGTATCACATGATCTCACTCATATGTGGAATCTAAAGAACAAAATAGACCCAGAGACATAGAAGCATGGAAGAGACTGTCAAATCTAAGTGGGAAGGCAGAGGTGAGTGTTTGGGTGGGAAGTGATTAAACAAGGAACTTAAATGCATATATGCATAACCCATGGACACAGACAATAATGTGGTGAAGGACTGAGGCAGTCTCAGGTGTGGGCTAGAAGAGGTCAATGGGGGAAAAAGAGGGATATCTGTAATATTTTCAACAAGAAATATGAATTTAAAAAGAAAAAATAAATGCATAAAAATTTTAAAAGGAGAGAGAAATAGAGAGAGGGAGAGAGAGAGAGAGAGAGAGAGAGAGAGAGAAGAGAGACAGAGAGGATGGTCACCAGCCCATGATAACTCTGTTTAGTATTTTAGAGGTTTTTAAAAGTATCACTGAATTTGTTGATTCATAGAATATGTTCTGAAATATAGCACAATTTTGAATATTTTAAAAGAAATATAATTGATATGCCAAGAGAGAAACTGAGGAACTGAAGGAGAGAAGCTGAATCATAAATTAAAACCAGAAGAGGTAGAAGAATTAAAACCTGAAGAGGTAGAAAAATAAGGAAAGGTTTTTTAAAAGAGAGAATGCAAAACAACTACAATGAATAAAACTTTACAAATGTGGCAAATATTAAACCTCTAATGTCAATAATTCATTAAAATGTGAATGGTCTAAATACAGCTATTAAAAGACAAAAACTGTCAGAAGAGATACAAAAACAAGACCTACCTCTATGTTGTCTATAAGAAACTTTCTTTAAATATAAAAACATAGATAGAGTAAAAGTAAAAGGATAGAGAAAATATACCATACTAACACTTATCAAAATAAAACTAGAGTTGATATATTAATTTCAGAGCAGACTTGAGAACAAGAAAAATTATTAGGGATAAATAGGGATCAATTATCCAAGAAGACATAATAATTCCTAACTTATATGTACCTAAAGGAGATAATGAAAATATTTCTGGCAAAAACTGCTGGTTTTGTAAGGAGAAATAGAGAAATCCATTATTATAGTTGTAGACTTCCACACCTCTCTGTCAGTAATTGACAGATCCAATGCGTAGAAAATCAATCAGGATATAGATGAACTGAATAGAACCATCAATCAACTGGATCCAATTGCCATTTATAGAATACTTCATTTAACAGCAGAAAATGCATTCTTCTCAAGCTCACATGGGACATTCACCAAGACAGACCACTTTCTGAGTGATAAAGGAGCATAAATCAAATAATATCTTCTCTGAGAACACAATGGGATTAAACTAAAAATAACAAAAGATATCTGAAAATCCCCAAATATTTGGAGATTAAACAATTCACTTAAAAAGCACTTGGGTCAAACAAGTAAGAATATTTTTCAATGTTTTGAACTGAATGAAAATGAAAACACAACAAAATTTGTGGCATGAAGCAAAAGCAGGGCTTAGAGGTTATGTATACTGTTGAATGGATATATTAGGACAAGAAGATTGATCTAAAATAATTTGAAAAGAAGAACAATATAAAACTAGAGCAAGCAGAAGAAAATAAATAATAAAAATTAGAGCAGAGTTCAACAAAAATTGAAAAAAAAAAAGAAATTCAACTGAAAAAAAAATCAGTAAAACCAAAAGCTGGTTCTATAAAAAGATTAGTAAAATAATAAAACTTTAACCAAGCTAACCAAGAAAAAGAGAGAAAAATAAAATTACTAATACCAGAAATGAAATGGGTTTATCACTTCAATTCCATGGACATTAAAGAGGAAATAAAAGAATACTATGAACAATTCTAGGTCCACACATTTGGCAACTTAGAAAAAAAATGGAAAAATTCTTTGAAAGACATAAACTACCAAAATTCACACAAGGAGAATTAAACAATCCTATATAATAAAAGGCTAATGTGCAAATAGATTGAACAGTGGAACAACCAGTTTCTATGACATGCACTGACCACCCAGGGAGCAGACGCTCAATATAGGAGATGCCCCCTGGTGGTCAGTGCACTCCCACAGCGGGAATGCTGCTCAGCCAGAAGCCCTGAGCTGGACTCTTGGCTGGCAAGTGCAGTGGCAGTGGCAGGAGCCTCTCCCGCCTCCATGGCAGCACTAAGGATGTCTGACTGCCAGCTTAGGCCCGCTCTCCGTGGGAAGTGGGCCTAAGCTGTCAGTCAGACATCCCCCAAGGGCTCTCGAACTGCGAGAGGGCACAGGCTGGGCTGAGGACCCACCCCCCCAGCTGAGTGCATGAATTTTGTGCTCCAGGCCTCTGGTCCTATATAATAAAAGCCTAATATGCCAAGTGTCAGGTCGTTGGTCGGTCATTCAACCAATCAAAATGTAATATGCTAATGATGTGGTAAGGGCGCTCAACCTCATGCTATGACGTGCACTGACCACCAGGGAGCAGACACTTTTACTGGTGGGTTAGCTTGCTGCTGGGGTCTGATCAATTGGGGCTGAGCCAGACAGGCCGGACATGCCCTGAAGTCCTCCCACAGTTTCTCCCCAGCTGGCCAACCTCCTGCATCTCTCTCTGGCCCCAATTGAGCAACAGTGGGGTCCCTTGGACTGGCCTGCACCCTCTCGCAATCTGAGCTGAGGGACCCCCCCCTCCCCAGTACAGGCATTTTGTGCACCAGGCCTCTAGTTTATTATAAATAATCTTTATTTTTATCTATTACTAGAGGCCCGGTGCACAAAAATTTGTGCACTGGGGGGGGGGGGCAGAGAGGGGGCCCCTTAGCCCATCCTGTGCCCTCTCGAAGTCTGGGACCCCTTGGGAGATAATGACCTGCTGGCTTAGGCCTGCTCCCGGGTGGCAGAGGGCAGGCCCAATCCCTAGGTGCAGCCCCTGGTCGGGCTCAGAGCAGGGCCGATTGGGGAGTTGGGGCACCGCCCCCTGTCATGCACAGAGCAGGGCGGATCGGGAGGTTGCGATGCCACCCCTAGTCATGCTCAGGGTAGGGCCGATTGGGGGGTTGGGGCACCGCCCCCTGTTGCACTCAAGGCAGGGTCGATAGGGAGGTTGCGGCGCCACCCCCTGTCACACACAGAGCAGGGAGAATCAGGGGGTTGGGGCGTTGGCCCCTGTCATGCACAGAGCAGGGCCCATCAGGGGGGTTGGGGCTCCGTACCCTGTCACACACAGAGCAGGGCCGATCAGGGGGTTGAGGAGCTCCCCCCTGTCACGCACAGAGCGGGGCCGATCAGGGGGTTGAGGAGCTCCCCCCATCACTCACAGAGCAGGGCCCATCAGGGGGTTGGGGAGCTCCCCCCTGTCATGCACAGAGCAGGGCCCATCAGAGGGGTTGGAGCTCCATACCCTGTCACACACAGAGCAGGGCCGATCAGGGGGTTGAGGAGCTCCCCCCTGTCACTCACAGAGCAGGGCCCATCAGGGGGGTTGGGGAGCTCCCCCCTGTCACGCACAGAGCAGGGCCCATCAGGGGGTTGAGGAGCTCCCCCCTGTCACTCACAGAGTAGGGCCGATAGGGGAGTTGGGGCACCGCCCCCTGTCACACACAGAGCAGGGCGGATCAGGGGGTTGGGGCACTGCCCTCTATCACCCACAGAGCAGGGCCGATCAGGGGGTTGGGGCGCCGCCACTGTCACACTCAGGGCAGAGCCGATGGGGAGGTTATGGCTCTACCCCGTCACACACAGAGCAGGGCCGATCAGGGGGTTAGGGCGCTGCACCCTGTCACACACAGAGCCGCAGGGCGATCAGGTGGTTGGGGAGCTCCCCCCTATCAGGCACAGAGCAGGGCTGATCAGAGGGTTGGGGCACCTTCCCCTGTCACGAACAGAGCAGGGTGGATAGGGAGGTTGTGGCCCCGCCCCCATCACACACAGAGCTGCAGGGCAATCAGGGGGTTTGGGCGCTGCCCCCTGTCACACTGATCCCGGTGCCAGGAGGCATATTACCCTTTTACTATATAGAATAGAGGCCTGGTGCATGGGTGGGGGCTGGCTGGTTTGCCCTGAAGGGTGTCCTGGATCAGGGTGGGGGTCCCCACTGGGGTGCCTCGCCAGTCTGGGTGAAGGGCTGAGGGCCGTTTTCAGGCTGGCGGGTGACTGAAGCTCCCAACCGCTCCTTTTTTTCTTTCTTTTTTTATTCTGGGCCAGCTTTAGCTCTGAGGCCTCGGCTGCTGAAAGCAGGTTTCTGGCCTTTGTTTACCTTCTGTATTTAATACAATGTTGCAGTCTGGCTGGCTGAAGCCCGGCTGACTAAAGCAGGTTTCTGGGGTTTGTTTAGCTTCTATATTTGCAACATAGTTGCTTAGAGTTGCAGCTGAGAGGCCGGCAAGTCAGGTGGGGAACGTTGGAGTCCTCAGTCACTGGAGCAAGCAAGCCTCCCTGTTCGCTTCAGTGCATGGCTGCCAGCCGCCATCTTGGCTGGCAGTTAATTTGCATATCACCCTGATTAGCCAATGGGAAGGGTAGCGGATGTACGACTAATTACCATGTTTCTCTTTTATTAGATAGGATAATAGACGAGAGGCCTGGTGCATGAAATTCATGCACTGGGGCGGGGGGCGTCCCCTCAGCCTAGCCTGCACCCTCTCCAATCTGGGAATCCTCGGGGGATATCCGACTGCTGGTTTAGGCCCAATCCCAGGGATTGAGCCTAAACCGGTCAGTTGGACATCCCTCTCACAATCCTGGACTGCTGGCTCCTAATCGTTCACCTGCCTGCCTGCCTGGTCGCTCCTAACTGCCCCCCGCCCCCCCGCCAGCCTGGTCGCCCCATGCAGCCTGCTGTTCAGTCGTTTGGTCGTCCCTCACTAACCCCCCTGCCGGTCTGGTCATAGGCAGCCATCTTGTGAGGGCGTGAGGGTTAATTTGCATATTACCTCTTTATTATATAGGATAGGCCTATATCTTTTTAAAGAAATTGAATCAGTAATTAATAACCTTCCAAAACAGAAATTACCAGGCTCAGATAAGATCACTCTGACTTCTATCAAACATTTAATGAGGAAATTATATAAATTCTCTACAATGTCTTCTATGAGGATAGCATATCCTAATACCAAAACCAGACAAAAACATTAAAAAAACCACTATAGGACCATATCTCTCATGAACATAAATGCAAAATCCTCCCCAAAATATTAGAAAATTGAATCCAACAAGGTATAAAACTAATTACACACTACAACCAAGTGGGATTTATCCTAAACATGCAAGACTAGTTCAACATTAAAAAACCAATTAATGTAAAACAAAAAAACAATTAATGTAATTTATCATATAAATAGGCTAAAAAAGAAAAATCATGTTCTCATATCAATAGATGTAGAGAAAGCATTTGGTAAAATTTAGCATACATTCCTGAAGAACTTAGCAAACTAAGAATAGAGGAGAACTTTCTCAACTTGCAAACAAACATCTACCCAAAATACTACAGAAACCAGGTGCCTTCCCCCTGAAATAAGGAAAGGATGTCCTCTCTCCCACTGCTATTCAACAATTGTACTATAAAATCCTACCTAATTCAATGGAAAGAAAATGAAATAAAAGGTGTACAGGTTGAGAAGAAAGAAATAAAACATTGTTCTTTATTCTATGTAGAAAATCCCAAAGAATGTTATAGGATTCAAGATTAATATATAAAAATTGCTTTCCTATATACCAACAATGAACAATTAGAATTTGAAATTTAAAACACTACAATTTACATTAGTATTAAACACACTACAATTTATTTAGGCATGAATCTAACAGTATAGGGTGAAAAAAGTAGGTTTACAATTGTTCATCGAAAGGACAATACCATAATCAATAAATAATAGTACAAGAATAAACTAT
>NW_005871055.1:13698899-13702127 GCF_000147115.1 Myotis lucifugus
GAATAACTATGTTTTGCATACTCATCATTGTGAGCCTCCTTTTGCGCCCCCCTGTATATATGCGCAGATTTTATATGAGAAAAACTATAAACTGTGATGAAAGAAATAAAAGAACATCTATAGTAATAGAAAAATATTCCATGTTCATGAATAGGAAGACTCAATATTTTTAAGATGTTCTTCTAAACTTGATCTATAGATTCAATACAATCCTGGTGAAAATACCAGAAAGTTACTTTGTGTACATTGACAAATTTTTCCAAAATTTATATGTAAAGGCTAAAGACCTAGAATAGCTAAAACAGCACTGAAGTAAATAAAGGAAGTGGGAGGATTGTCACTACCCAATTTCAAGACTTTGTATTAATACAGCTACAGTAATCAAGACAGTGCAATATTGAAAAAAGAACAAATTGATCAATGGATGAGAACACAGAGTCAAGAAATAGACACACAGAAATACAGTCAACTTTGACAATGGAGCACAGATAATTAAATGGATAAAGTATAGTTTCTTCAGTAAATGATACTGAAACAAGTTAACTTGACATCCACCTACAAAAAACACAAAAACAAACAAAAAATCCCTAAAAGGACCTAGACCAGACCTTACATCTTTTACAAAAATTAACACAAAGGAATCATAGGTTGTACAAATGCAAAATTACAAAAGTTATAGAATATAACATAGGAGATAATTTAAGTGACCTTGGGTTTGTCAATGACTTTTTAGATATAGATATGACAGTAGAAGAAAAATCCATGAAAGAAAAAACTGATGAATTGGACTTTATTAAAATTAAAAATTTTCTGTGAAAGAAATTGTTAAAATAATAAGATGACAAGCCATGCACTAGGATAAACTATTTGAAAAATAAATATCTGATAAAGCACTTGCATTAAAAAAAAAGAAGTCTTAAACTCAACAATAAGAAAACAACCCAATTTAAAACTGGGCTAAAGATCTGAACTAACACCTTACCAAAGAAGATATCCAGAGACTGAATAAGCATATGAAAAAAATGTTTAACATCATGTGCTATTAGGGAATTGTAAATTAAAACAGCAGGAAGATATCACTGCAGACCAATTAGAATAGCTAAAATCCAAAACACTGACCACACCAAATGCTGAAAAGGAGCAAGAACTTTCATTCATTACTGTTGGGAATGCAAAGTGATGCAATCACTTTTAAAGAGAGTTTGGTAGTTCTGTACAAAGCTAAACATACTTTTACCATACAATCCAGCAATTGAACTCATAGATATTTACCCAAGTAAGATGAAACCTTATATCCACACAAAAATCTGCATATGCATATTTATATCAACTTTATTCATAACTAGTGGCTCTGTGCACAAATTCGTGCACATTGAAAGGAAATTAATTAGAAAAAATATTTTAATATTGCTATTCGCCCTTTCTCTGTAATAGAAGTGTCAACCAAATTCACAATCGACAATGACAGATCGAAACACATGCGTGCAATTGGCAGCAGCAAGAGCTTTATATGTATGTGCGAGTCAACTTAGCCTTTTGTATGTAGAGAATAAACTTGCTTAATTAGACCTGCTTTCTGATTTAGCTAAACTTTTTTTCAGCCAGTGAAGCACCCCAACTTCTCTTTCAGGTAATTGTCAGCAACACAGCAGTAAATATCAACATGAAGCAGATTATTATTGTAAATCACACAGGAAGGACAAAGGGTAAAATATTTGACTGCAGCAGTGTTTGACTATATTCTGCACAGTGAGAAAACCTGAAGTCATTTTCAAAGTCCACCATTTCTTTCTTCTTTTCAGTTGGGTCAAGTTTTTAAGCTTTCTAAATCTCCGTTTTCTGACTTATGAAAAGAAAATAGGATTCTACTGAGTCTCCTTTCTACCTACTCCAGGACTTCTGTGAGGATCAAATGAGATGAGGCATGGGAAAGTGCTTCACAGACATTTGGTTAAAGTGTAAAATGTTTGCACCTGGCTATAAAGCAAGTCATGTTCCTGGGCTGAAGAAACTGCAAAGGGGCTAGTTGTCACTAGAGAGAGGAAGCTGGGCGTTGCTACATGACGTCATTACCTGGCACCCACAGCGACTGTTTCTGGGTGGGGCTGGGCTGTGGGCTGCATTTTGCGCTATGGGGTCTCAGCAGCATCGGTTGTGATTTGGTGGGCTGCCACTCTGGGGTGGTGGCAGGGCCTGTGTCCCACTTGGGGGAAGCCAAGTATTGCTTTGTAGATGCCATGTCCACAGTACCATTTCTCTGTGCTTGTCACAGCAGCTCCTGCATTGAGCATCTGCCCCCTAGTGGTCAGTGTGCATCATAATGACCGGTCAGAAGGTGGGAAGGACACTTAGCATATTAGCCTTTTATATAGATAGACTAGAGGCCTGGTGCACAAAAATTTGTGCACTGGAGGGGGGAGGCCCCTCAGCCCAGCTTGCCCCCTATCACATATTGGGAGCCCTCAGGGGATGTCCTACTCCCTGCTCCCTGCTCCCCTTGGGGAGCGGGCCTAAGCCACAGTCTGGCCTCCCTTTGTGGGAGGCGACCTGGGCTGATCAGGGGAAGGCACCAGCCCCATCACCCCGCTGTTGCAGCCACTGCCAGTCACCGCAGCCATTAAGGTGTTTTCATCAACACAGACTCCAGTCCCTTTACCGTGAAAAAATGACAACTTTCTTTAGGCATTTCAAGATGTGTCTTTCATAGGATATGGTCTTCTTTCTTTCTTTTCTGTTCTTTCTTTCTTTTCTTTCTGTACTTTCTTATCTTTTCTTTTCTTTTCTTTCCTTCCTTCCTTCCTTCCTACCTTCCTTCCCTCCCTCCCTCCTCTCTCTCTCTCTCTCTCTCTCTCTCTCTCTCTCTCTCTCCCTCCCTCCCTACCTCCCTCCCTTCCTTCCTTCCTTCCTTCCTTCCTTCCTTCCTTCCCTCCCTCCCTCCTCTCTCTCTCTCTCTCTCTCTCCCTCCCTCCCTCCCTCCCTCTCTCTCTCTCTCTCTCTCTTTCTTTCTTTCTTTCTTTCTTTCTTTCTTTCTTTCTTTCTTTCTTTCTTTCTTTCTTTCTTTCCTTTCTCCTCACCTGAGGATATGTTTCCATTGATTTTTAGAGAATGTAGAAGAGAAAGGGAAAGACAGAGAGAAACATCAAAGTGAGAGGAACACTTTGATTGGTTGCCTCCTGCATGAGCCCTGACCTGGGCCCAGGCCAGGGAGGAGCCTGCAACCTAGGTACA
>NW_005871055.1:13702227-13712322 GCF_000147115.1 Myotis lucifugus
CTGCCCAGGCCTAACGCCTCTGGCTGAGTCATTAGCCCTGGGCAGGGGACCTCCAGCTCCCTCAATTGTCAGCTCAGCCCCTGCTGCCCATGATCGCTGGCTCTGCCCCTGCCCAAACTAACGCCTCTGGCAAAGGCATTAGGCCTGGACAGGGGACCCCAAGCTCCCCACAATTGCTAGCTCCGCCCCTGCTACCCACTATCTCTGGCACCGCCCCTGCCCAGACCTAAGGCCTCTGGTGGAGGCATTCGGCCTGGGCAGGGGACCCCCAGTTCCCCGCGTTCTACCACTCTGCCCCTGCCTAGACCTAATGCCTCTGACCAAGGCATTAGTCCTGGGCAGGGGACCCCCAGCTCCCCGCAATCTCCCACTCTGCTCCTGCCTAGACCTAATGCCTCTGACCAAGGCGTTAGGCCTGGGAAGGGGACCCCCAGCTCCCTGCGATTGCAGGCTCCACCCCTGCCCAGGCCTAATGCCTCTGGCCAAGGCTTTAGGTCTGGGCAAGGGACCCCTAGCTCCCCGGACTGCCAGCTTCGCCCCTGCCCAGCTCCCATCGCTGGCTCCACCCCTGCTTCCCGCTATCACTGGCTGGGGCGGCAAAGGCGCTGGTTCTCCGATCATGGCTGGGGGCAGGGCAAAGGCGGCCCCCAAGGCCACCTTTGCCCTGCCTTCCGGGCTCTTAGCTCCCCCCTGGGTTTCTGATCACTGTCAGTGGCAGGGGGCTTCTTCCTTGCTTTCCCTTTCGCCTCCCTGCATTGTGCCTACATATGCAAATTAACCGCCATCTTTGTTGGCAGTTAACCGCCATCTTAGTTGGCAGTTAATTTGCATATCTCCCTGATTAGCCAATGGGAAGGGTAGCAGAGGTACAGCTAATTACCATGTTTCTCTATTATTAGATAGGATGGCTCCAAACTGGAAGCAATTCAATAGGTAAATGGATTAAACAAACTATCCATGAGACTTGGCCTTGTTTTGCCATCTCTAGGTACATTCATGCAATGTAATTTTATTTAGTGATAAGAGGAAAATGACCTGTCATACCACATAATGATATGGAGAGACTTTACCTGCATATTGCTAAGTGAAAGAACACAGTTGAAAAGGTTATATCCTGTAGGATTCCAATTATATGGAATTCTGAAAGGGCAAAACTATGAAGACAGTAAAAAAATCCGTGGTTGCCAGAGGTTCAGGAAGAGGGGAAGGGATGAATCAGTAATGCACAGAGGATTTTTAGAGTGGTGAAATTATTTTGTATTACACTGTAATGATGGAGGCATAACATTATGTATTTGTCAAAACCTAGAGAGCTGTACAACACAAAGAATAAAACCTTTCTGTAAACTATGGACTTTAATTAACCATGCATCAACATTGATTCATTAATTCTAATAAGTGTACCACACTAATGCCAGATGTTAATAATTGATGAAAAATGTGCAATAAAGGGGGCTCAACCTTTTTATAGATCTAAAACTGTTCTAAATTAAAGCCTACTAATTTAATAAAAAGTTACATAATAAATAGGTGAAATAACAAACAGCAGAGAAGAGAGGAGAGGAAGTCAAACTAATGAGTGTAAACTAGTTTGCTATTGAAGGGAAGGATAAATGTGCTGGGATGGTGGTAGTTGGAAGAAGTTCTAGAGTCTACTGAGGTTTTTTGCTAAATATTATGTTTTGTTTTGATGTGGGAGAGAGAAAAAATAAATTTGAAGATAGTGGTACAATCATTTTATTGAATGAAAGTGCTTTGATTAGTTCCATATAAGCAGTAAGCAAATATTCTTCTCCTACTACTGCCCTTCAAACTCACATGGCATACATCCCTCTCCCAGGGCTTTTTCTAGACACTTTCATCTATTTGCCTTTTATCATTTTCAGATAATAAGCAACTAGCCCAATCTAAATCAATACTTTCATCTAGTATGCAATCCAATGTGCTCTTTCTCTAAGCTCAGACCAATTTTTAGACAAGCCAAGGGAAAGAGAGGCATGAAGTTCTTCCACCTTGTTCTTTTTTTTAATATTCTTCTCCTACTACTGCCCTTCAAACTCACATGGCATACATCCCTCTCCCAGGGCTTTTTCTAGACACTTTCATCTATTTGCCTTTTATCATTTTCAGATAATAAGCAACTAGCCCAATCTAAATCAATACTTTCATCTAGTATGCAATCCAATGTGCTCTTTCTCTAAGCTCAGACCAATTTTTAGACAAGCCAAGGGAAAGAGAGGCATGAAGTTCTTCCACCTTGTTCTTTTACTCCCCCGCCGCCCCCAGGTAATGGTTTCTGGTTCCTTCATAGATGGGACTAGGAGTGAGGAAGAGTTAAGGAACTAAGAGTTAAGGTGAGAATCAGGTATCAAGCCCTGCATACTCCTGAAATGCCAGGAAATATATGTCAAAAAATTTCAGGGATCCTCTTGCTTTATTCCAGTTTGGACACAACCATGGGTAAGCCAATACCTTTTTGCTATTCTGTAGATATTGGTAGGAGAAGTGGTTAGGAGAATGGTGAGATTTTATTTTCTCCTATGGCATATACTCCTGTTCTCTATAAATGGTTTTCTAAGAATGCCCTCTCACTTGGATTGCGGTGGTGGGGAAATTATCTTCCTCCACCCACCAGGGGGAGAGAAAGATCAGAGAAACACATAGCACTTCAATAGCACTAATCAGAAGAAATCTTCTCTCTAAACCCAGATCAATCTCTAACTATCTCTTGTGTAAAGAGAACACATAGGTGAGAGCTAGACTTGTTTGGACCATCTCTCTCTTTTTATTTCATGCAATAAACATTAATATTTACAGAAAAACAATTTTAAATATAATAATATTACATGCATAAACATGAATATTTCAAGAAAAAAGATTTTAAAAATAATAATATTACCAATACTGTATTAACATAGTATATCACAAAAATTGTAGAAAATATTAAAAATCTTCAAATAACAGGATTACTTCTATTATATTCAAAAATATTTTGTTCTCTGGCTCTAATTTTGTTTATCAGTTTCTGTTGTCTATTATATTCCACAAATGAGTGAGATCATGTGATATTTATCTTTCTCCGACTGGCTTATTTCACTTAGCATAATGCTCTCCATGTCAATTCATGCTGTTGCAAATGGTAAGGGTTCTCTTTTTTATTGCTATGTAGTATTCCATTGTGGAAATGTACCACAGTTTTTTAATCCACTCATCTGCTGATGGGCACTTAGGCTGTTTCCAGATCTTAGCTATTGTAAATTGTGCTGCTATGAACATAGGGGTGAATGTGTCCTTTTTGATTGGTGTTTCTGATTTCTTGGGATATATTCCTAGAAGTGGGATGACTGGGTCAAATGAGTATTCCATTTTTAATTTTTTGAGGAAACTCCATACTGTTTTCCACAGTGTTGCACCAGTCTGCATTCCTACCAGCAGTCCAAGAGGGTTCCTTTTTCTCTGCATCCTCTCCAGCATTTGTTTGTTGATTTGTTGATGATAACCATTCTGACAGGTGTGAGATGCTACCTCATTGTCATTTTGATTTGTATCTCTCAGATGCTTAGTGATTTTGAGCATGTTTTCATGTCTCTGGGCCTTCTATATGTCCTCTTTTGAAAAGTGTCCATTTAAGTACTGTGCCCATTTTTTTGATTGGATTGTTTATCTTCCTTTTGTTAAGTTGTATGAGTTCCCTGCACATTTTGGAGATTAAACCCTTATTGGAGATAACATTGTTTAGCAAATATGTTCTCCCATGCAGTGAGCGTTCTTGTTGTTTTGTAATGGTTTCTTTTGTTGTGCAGAAGCTTTTAGTTTTGTTGTTTATTTTGTTTATTTTCTCCTTAGTTTCAATTTCCCTAAGAGCTGTATCAGTAAATATATTGCTATGACATCTGTCTGATATTTTGCTACCTATGGAGCCTTCTAAGATTTTTATGGTCTCCGTCTTACGTTTAAGTCCTTTATCCATTTTGAGTTTATTTTTGTGTATGGTGTAAGTTAATAGTCTAGTTTCATATTTTGCATGTATCTGCCCAATTTTTCCAACACCATTTATTGAAGAGACTATCTTGACTCCATTGTATGCTCTTGCCTCCTTTGTCAAATATTAATTGAGCATAATGGCTTGGATCAATTTCTGTGTTGTCTCTTCTGTCCCATTGGTCTATAAGTCTGTTCTTGTGCCAGCACCAGGCAGTTTTGAGAACAGTGGCTTTGTAATATAGCTTGACATCTGGTATTGTGATCCCTCCAGCTTTGTTCTTCTTTCTCAGGATTGCTGTGGATTTTTTTTATTCCATATGATTTTTGGAGAGTTTGTTCTAGGTCTGTGAAATATTATGTTGGTATCTTAATGGAAATTGCATTGAATTTATAGATTGCTTTGGGTAGTATGGACATTTTAATGATTTTAATGATGTTGATTCTACCAATCCATGAATACAGTATATTCTTCCATTTGTTTATGTCTTCCTCTATATCTATTTTTCAACATCCTATAGTTTTCTGAGTACAGGTTTTTTACCTCCTTGGTTAAATTTATTCCTAGGTATCTTAAATTTTTTGTTGCAATGGTAAATGGGATTTTTTTTTTTAGTTTCTCTTTCTGTGAGTTCATTATTGGTGTATAAAAAAGCCATAGATATCTGGGTGTTAATTTTGTATCCTGCTACATTGTCGAATTCATTTATTAAGTCTAGTAGTTTTTTGATGGAGTCTTTAGGGTTTTCTATGTACAATATCATGTCATCTGCTCATAATGACAGTTTTTCCAATTTGGATGACTTTTATTTCTTCTTCTATCTGATTGCTATGGCTAGCACTTCCAGCACTATGTCGAACAGGAGTGGTAAAAGTGGGCATCCCTGTCTTTTTGCTGTTCTTAGGGGAAATGGTTTTAGTTTTTGCCTATTGAGTATGATGTTGGCAGTAGGTTTGTCATACATGGCCTTTATCATGTTGAGATATGCTCCCTCTATTCTCACTTTGCTCAGAGTTTTTATCAAAAATGGGTGTTGAATTTTGTCAAATGCTTTTTTGCATCTATTGATATGATCATGTGATTTTTGTCTTTCAATTTGTTTATGTGATGTATCATGTTTATTGATTTGCGAATATTGTACCCAGCCTTGCATCCCTAGAATAAATCTCACTTGATCATGGTGTATGATCTTTTTAATAAATTACTGGATGCGATTTGTTAATATTTTGTTGAGAATTTTAGCATCTATGTTCATCAGAGATATTGGCCTATAATTCCCTTTCTTTGTAGTGTCTTTATCTGGTTTTGGAATTAGGATAATACATAAAAAGAGTTTGGAGTTCCTTCCTCTTGGATTTTCTAAAATAGTTTGAGGAGTATAGGTGTTAATGCTTTGAATGTTTGGTATAACTTCCCTGTGGGAGTTTTTTTTTTTAATTACTGCTTCTATTTCATCAGTTGTTATTGGCCTATTCAGGTTTTTTTATTCTTCCTGATTTAGTTTTGGGAGATTGTATTTTTCTAGGAATTTATCTATTTTATCCACATTGTCCAGCTTGTTGGCATATAGTTGTTCATGCTATTTTCTTACAATCCTTTGTATTTCTGTGGTGTCAGTGGTTACGTCTCCACTTTCATTTCTGATTTTATTTATTTGGGTCCTCTCTCTTTGTTTCTTCATGAGTCTGGCTAATGGTTTAACAATTTTATATATCCTTTCAAAGAACCAGCTCTTGTTTCATTGACTTTTTAGTCTCTATGTTATTTCTTTCTGCTCTAATCTTTATTATTTCCTTTCATCTACTTGCTCTGGGCTTTTCTTATTCTCTTTCTAGTTCTTCAAGTTGTACTGTTAAATAGTTTATTGCTGACTTTCTTTTTTTGAGGTATCCCTGCAGTGCTATAAACTTCCCTCTCAAGACTGCTTTTGCTGTGTTCCAGAGATTTTTGTCTTGTTGTGTGTTCATTTACATTTGTTTTTTAATTCCTTTCTTGATCTCATTGGTAACCCATTCTTTTTTTAATAACATGCTATTTAGCCTTCATGTGTTTGAATGTTTTTGGGTGGTTTTACTGTAGTTGATTTATAATTTCATTCTACTGTGACCTGACAAGATGCTTGATATGCTTTCAATCTTCTTAAACTTGTAGAGACTTGTTTTGTGTCCTAACATGTGGTCTATCTTTGTGAGTGATCCATGTGCACTTGAAAAGAATGTATATTTTGCTGTGTTGGGGTGAAATGTTCTATAAATGTCAATTAAATCCATCTGATCCAGTGTGTCCTTTAGAGTCTCTGTTTCCTTGTTAAGTTTTATTTTTTTTTCAGGAAGATCTATCCAGTGAATTTAGAGGGGTGTTAAACTCCCCTACTATGACTGTATTGTTGTCCATCTCTCTGTTAAAGTCCTCTAGAAGTTTTTTATATATTGAGGTGCTTCTATAATGGGTGCACATATGCTTACCAGGGTTATATCCTCTTATTGGATCAATCCCTTTAGTATTATGCAGTGACCTTTGTTTTCTCTTGTGATGGACTTCATTTTAAGTCTCTTTTGTTAGATACGAATATTGCTACTCCAGCTTTCTTTTTCTATTTGCATGGAAAAAGTTTTTCCCATCCCTGTAGACTCATCCTATGCGTGTCTTTTGTTTTAAGTTGGGTCATGCCTTTGTATCCATTCAGTTACCCTATACCTTTTGATTAGAGCATTTAGTTCATTTACATTTAGGGTTATTATTGATAGGTACTTATATATTGCCATTTTAATTCTGTATGGCTAGGTTTCTCTCTCTGTTTCTTCTTCTCAGTAATCCCTTAGAGCAATCCCTTTAGCATTTCTTATAATGCTGGCTTGGTGGTAATGAACTCCTTTAGCCTTTTTTTCTTGTCTGGGAAGCTCTTTATTTGACCTATTTTGAATGGTAGCCTTGCTGGATATAGTAATCTTGGTCTCAGATCCTTGCTTTCCATTACCTTGAGTACTTCATGCCATTCCCTCTGGCCTGTAGAGTTTCTGATGAGAAATCAGTTGTCAGCCTTTTGGGAACTCCTTTTAGGTAGCAGTTTTCTTTTCTCTTGCTGCCTTTAAGATTCTCTCTTTGTCTTTAATTTTTGCATTTTAATTATGATGTGTCTGGGCATGAGTCTGTTTGGGTTCTTCTTGTTTGGGGTTCTCTGTTCTCCTGCACTAGTGTGATTGTTTTCCTTTACCAGGTTAGGGAAGTTTTCTGCCATTATTTCTTCAAACACCTTCTCTATGCCTTTCTCCCTTTTTGCTTCTCCTGGCACACCTGCTATTCTAAAATTGTTATGTTTCACATTGTCCCACAGCTCCCTTAAGCTGTCTATCTGTTTTTTAATTGTTTTTTCTTTTTGGTTCTCTGATTGAGTGATATTTTCAACTCTGTCTTCTAATTAAATAATTCAATCCTCAGCTTCCCCTAATCTGCTGTGTATTCTTTTCAATTCGTTCTTTATTTGTGTTATGTCATTCTTTATCTCAGACTGCTATTTTTTCATAGTTACTATATCTTTTTTCATGCTTTGAGCATTTTTTACCATCATTACTCTGAACTCTGTTTCAGATAAATTTCTTATCTCTGCTTCATTTATCTCTTCTTCTGGAGAATTCTCTAGTTCAGTGGTTCTCAACCTTCCTAATGCCACGACCCTATAATACAGTTCCTCATGTTGTGGTGACCCCCAATTCCATTGTTACAAATTGAACATAATTAAAGCATAGTGATTAATCACAAAAACAATATGTAATTATATATGTGTTTTCCGATGGTCTTAGGCGAACCCTGTGAAAGGGTCGTTCGACCCCCAAAGGGGTTGCGACCCACAGGTTGAGAACTGCTGCTCTAGGTCTTTCATTTGGGGGTTGTTTCTTTTTTTAAAAAAATCTTTAATTTCTTTATTGGTTAAGGTATTACAAGTGTGTCCTCATCTCCCCCCCAACCCCCGATTAACCCCAAACCTCCTCCCTCCACTCATGCTTTCATCCCCCTGTTGTCCATGTCCATTGGTTTGGCTTATATGCACACCTACAAGTCCTTTGGTTGATCTCTTCCCTTTACCCCCACCTTCCCCTAATTTTCCTCTGGGGATTGATAGTCTGATCGCTGTTTCTCTGTCTTTGAATCTGTCCCTGTTCATCAGTCTATGTAGCTCTCTATATTCCACAAATGAGTGAGATCATGTGGTATTTATCTTTCTCTGACTCGCTTATTTCACATAGCATAATGCTCTCCAGTTCCATCCATGCTATTGCAAATGGCAAGAGTTCCTTCTTTTTTACCACAGCGTAGTATTCCATTGTGTAGATGTACCATAGTTTTTTAATCCACTCATCTGCTGATGGTCACTTAGGCTGTTTCCAGATCTTAGCTATGATGGATTGTGCTGCTATGAACATAGGAGTGCATATGTCCTTTCTGATTGGTGTTTCTAGGGATATATTCCTAGAAGTGGGATCATTGGGTCAAATGGGAGTTCCATTTTTAGTTTTTTGAGGAAGCTCCATACTGTTCTCCACAGTGGCTGCACCAGTCTGCATTCCCATCAGCAGCGCAGAAGGGTTCCTTTTTCTCCACATCCTCTCCAACACTTGTTGTTTGTTGATTGGTTGATGATAGTCATTCTGACACGTGTGAGATGATAGCGCATTGTTGTTTTGATTTGCATCTCTCATATAATTAGTGACTTTGAGCATGTTTTCATATGTCTTGCGGTCTTCTGTATGTCCTCTTTTGAAAAGTGTCTATCTAGGTCCGTTGCCCATTTTTTGATTGGATTGTTTATCTTCCTATTGTTAAGTTGCATGAGTTCCCTGTAAATGTTGGAGATTAAACCCTTATCAGTGATATCATTGTCGAATATGTTCTTCCATGCAGTGAGCCTTCTTGTTGTTTTGTTGATGGTTTCTTTTGCTGTGCAGAAGCTTTTTATTTTGATGTAGTCCCATTTGTTTATTTTCTCTTTAGTTTCCATTGCCCTAGGAGCAGTATCAGAGAAGAAATTCCTTTGGCATATGTTTGCCATTTCACTGCCTGTGGATTCCTCTAGTATTTTTATGGTTTCCCGTCTTACGTTTAAGTCTTTTATCCATTTTGAGTTTATTTTTGAGAATGGTGTGAGTTGGTGGTCTAGTTTCATTTTTTTGCAAGTATCTGTCCAATTTTCCCAACACCATTTATTGAAGAGACTGTCTTGACTCCATTGTATGCTCTTGCCTCCTTTGTCGAATATTAATTGGGCATAGTGGTTTGGGTCGATTTGTGGGCTCTCTATTCCATTGATCTATATGTCTGTTCTTGTGCCAGTAAAAAGCTATTTTAAGAACAGTGGCTTTGTAATACAGCTTGATATCAAATATTGAGATCCCACCTACTTTGTTCTTCTTTCTCAGGATTGCTGCAGCTATTTGAGGTCTTTTTTTATTCCAGATGAATTTTTGGAACATTCGTTCTAGATCTGTGAAATATGCCATTGGTAATTTGATGGGGATTGTATTGAATCTATAGATTGCTTTGGGTAGTATGGACATTTTGATGATGTTGATTCTACCAATCCATGAGCACGGTATATTCTTCCATCTGTTTATGTCTTCCTCTATCTCTTTTTTCAGTGTCCTGTAGTTTTTCGCATATAAGTCTTTTACCTCCTTAGTTAAGTTTATTCCTAGGTATCTTAATTTTTTTGGTGCGATGGTAAATGGGATTGCTTTTTTAGTCTCACTTTCTATAAGTTCACTATTGGTGTAAAGAAATGCCATGGATTTTTTGGCATTAATTTTGTATCCTGCTACATTGCCAAATTCATTTATTAAGTCTAATAATTTTCTGATGGAGTCTTTAGGGTTCTCTATGTACAGTATCATGTCACCTGCAAATAATGACAGTTTAACTTCTTCTTCCTCCCATATGGATGCCTTTTATTTCTTCTTCTTGCCTGAGTTCCACGGCTAAGACTTTCACTGCTATTAACAAGCAAAATAGCGCGCGCGGTCCCCTTTCATTTTTCCCGTTCTTGCCAGAATTGGGTTGGTCATTATCCTTTGCATCCCAGCTCACAAGGCAGGTCGTAACCTGCGAAATTAGATTTTAAA
>NW_005871055.1:13713339-13728521 GCF_000147115.1 Myotis lucifugus
ATGCTACTCGACCTACAAAAATTTTACAAATTCAGGGAAAACCAATTGAAGGTATATTGGATACAGGAGCAGATGTTTCCTGCATAGCAGGGGAAGGATTGGCCCTCTTCATGGCCCACGCATACCACCTCCACTTCCCTACTAGGACTAGGCAAGGCATCTAATGTAAAAAAGAGTTCTCAGATTTTAACTTGGGCTGATGAAGATCAACATTCAGGAACATTCTGTCCCTATGTAATTACGACTATCCCCTTTACATTATGGGGAAGAGATATCTTGTCTCAAATGGGAGTTCTATTATATAGCCCCAGCGTGTTTGATTTACTCCTGTTAAAAAAATTACAAGAAAATGAGTTTAAATATTCCTCTCCTCATCATGTTCTACAACATACTCTATTTGTAATTAATATACTAAATGTAGATTCTGAGGGAAATTCCCAGATGTACAGACATTGGAACCCTGATCTAACTAAACCTAAAGCCCTCGTCAAATGGAGAGATTTGCTTACAGGAACCTGGAAGGGACCTGATGTACTTTTAACCCGGGGGAGAGGATATGCTTGTATATTTCCACAGGACGCAGACTCACCTGTGTGGATTCCAAACCGTCTAGTCCGACCTTATGTCTCACCGCCCTCCATCTCCGCCTCAACCTAGCACACCTGACCAGTGCCCGTCTGCAGGAGATGTGCAGCCCTGAGCTGGAACCACCTGTCCATTGGAAGGATCACATGTGCCCCCTTTTTGTCTGTCCTTATGTTCCAGCTTTGCCCCATATCTCCTATTCTTTTTCTTTTTTTTTTTCTTAATCTGACTACTTGTTTGCTGGTTCTTTGGCCTTTCTCCTTCTCTCCTGAACACAGCCTTTTCTAGAATCTCCCTACCCTACTGTTCCAGGAAGGGCACCTCCCTTTTCTGCCGTGACTGGGGGTGTTTGGTATATGCCTCATACGTGGAGTTGTCTTGTGCCAAGAGCCTGACATCCTGGGCTGAGAAAGCCCTGTCCCGGGACTCTCCTTTGTCCTATATTGGCCCCTCTTGCCCTTGTGTCAAGAGGGACCCTCTTCTCACAATCCAATTGCCCACAGCTGTTGCCTGAGTTCTCTGTTAATGCTGAGGTCACGGTGACTGGTACCATGGATCTGTCTCTCGCCCAATGGTGTGAGCTGGGCCCTCCTTGGAGAAGAAACCTGGGTTCCCCAGGATATGTGATTAATGCCAGGGCCCCGCCAGCAGGCGAGGGGATCCCAAGGCAGTTGCTGGGCGTGGAGGCCATGGGGGCGTAGACTACCAAGGAGACAGAACTGAACCTCACATTACCCTGCTTGGCCCCGGAGCTTGGCTGGTTAGTCAAAGACGGGTAAGATTCCTCAGGGAGGAACAACCTAAGACAGGCACAGTCACAGAGGGGCCAGTAGGAGAGAACTTGGGGTTCAACAGAGGTGGGGCACAGATCCTCACCCCCCCAATGGTGCAGGGGCTTGAACACTCGCCCCTTCTGAGGAAGGTCTCCTTCCCCCATGGCTGCTTCTCGCTTCCCATGTCCAGCCCAGATAGGGACCCAGATAACGAATAGAGACTTGGCCCAGCTCAGATCGGGAACAGAAAGAGACTTGGTCCAGCTGAGATCAGTACCTAGATAAGAGACCTGGCTGACAGCAGCTTCCCTTTCACTGCAACAGGACTTGTTTCCCATTTCTACCTTGGACCACAGGGAAAGGGGCAGCTGAAAGAAAGGGCTGGAGCAGGATGCTGCCTTCTTCCCTTTCTTCTTCCTCTTTTTTCTGAACGCTTCCATGCCTTGTAGTTCTTTTGCTTTCTTTTCTTTTTCTCTCTACTACCCTCCATCCTCCATAACAGCTGACCCAGAGAACACAGCTTGCTCCTCCTTGGACGCCGACGCCACCATCAAGCACGGCCCTGATGGACCCTTTGATGCAGCCCTTCAACTCGCTGACACGTAGGGAAGCCCGTCGCCAGTGATGCCACCCGCTAGCCAGACCAACAAAGTCAATCAAACCAACAACTTGAGGACAGCTGAAATCTCTTGACTGAAGAGGCCGGCAACCTCCTAAGGAACGGGTCTCCTTGTGCGCTTCATCCACTATGTTTATAGCTATGCTTATTGTCATTGCTTGCCAGTCTTCTTCCGAGTCTTAAACAGCCCAATCTGAGAGGTGGCCACTGATTTGCATGCGCTATCATTTAAAAAATAAAAAAGGGGGAATTTGCCGGGAGCCGGTCCATCCTTGCTGCTTGACACAGTCGCTGCAGGAAAGAAACATCTGCACAGCATATGTTTCAAGGGACCTGGCATATATAGCATATTGTTCTTAATATGTTTGCTCTCTTTAGCGCCATGTGTTTTAACCAAGGTCACCTCTCCGAGAAAGATTGTTTCCCCAGGTGGGGATCTTTCCCTGAGGTTAGGGAGGGGATACAACCCCTTAATTAAGTGCCAGGCGGGTAGTTAAGCTACATAATCTTTACTCCCTGGAATGGAGATAAGAAACGCCCTAACCTTTGTAATAGAAATTGACAGGATTAAAATCGGCTGGTATAAATATGGATGTAACAAGACAATAAACATCAGATCCTGATCAGTTCCTAACCAGAACTCTGACCAGAACTTTGGCTGGAGATCCTGGCTAGAGGTCCTGACTAGGCTGCTGATCAACTGAAGGCTGTCTTCGTGTCATTCCTTCTTCGCCGACTCCGTCCACACCTTTGGGGACCCCTGGACCCGCTGGGATTGGACCCCAGCACCTCTATCTCTTTTTTCAGTGTCCTGTAGTTTTTCGCATATAAGTCTTTTACCTCCTTAGTTAAGTTTATTCCTAGGTATCTTAATTTTTTTGGTGCGATGGTAAATGGGATTGCTTTTTTAGTCTCACTTTCTATAAGTTCACTATTGGTGTAAAGAAATGCCATGGATTTTTTGGCATTAATTTTGTATCCTGCTACATTGCCAAATTCATTTATTAAGTCTAATAATTTTTTGATGGAGTCTTTAGGGTTCTCTATGTACAGTATCATGTCACCTGCAAATAAGGACAGTTTTACTTCTTCTTTTCCAATTTGGATGCCTTTTATTTCTTCTTCTTGTCTGATCGCAACGGCTAGTACTTCTAATACTATGATGAACAGAAATGGTGAGAGGGGCATCCCTGTCTTGTTCCTGTTCTTAGGGGAAATGGTGTTAGTTTTTGTCCATTGATTATGATGTTGGCTGTGGGTTTGTCATATATGGCTTTTATTATGTTGAGGTATGATCCCTCTATTCCCACCTTGCTGAGAGTTTTTATCAAAAATGGGTGTTGGATTTTGTCAAATGCCTTTTCTGCATCAATTGACATGACTATGTGGTTTTTATCTTTCAATTTGTTTATGTGATGTATTACGTTTATTGATTTGCAGATATTGAACCATCCTTGCATCCCTGGGATAAAACCTACTTGGTCATGGTGTATGATCTTTCGGATGTACTGCTGGATCTGATTTGCTAATATTTTGTTGAGGATTTTGGCATCTATGTTCATGAGGGATATTGGCCTGTAATTCTCTTTCATTGTGTTGTCTTTACCTGGTTTTGGTATTAGGGTGATGCTGGCTTCATAGAATGAGCTTGGAAGTGTTCCTTCCTCTTGGATTTTTTGAAGTAGTCTGAGGAGGATAGGTTTTAGTTCTTCCTTGAATGTTAGGTAAAACTCTCCCGTGAAGCCGTCTGGCCCCGGGCTTTTGTTTGCTGGAAGCTTTTTGATGACTGCTTCAATTTCTTCCATAGTTATTGGCCTATTGAGATTTTTAGATTCTTCCTGATTGAGTTTTGGAATGTTGTAATTTTCTAGGAATATGTACATTTCCTCCAGGTTGTCTAGTTTGTTGGAGTAGAGTTGTTCATAGTATTTTTAAACAATCCATTATATTTCTGTGGGGTCTGTTGTTATTTCTCCTCTATCATTTCTGATTTGGTTTATTTGGGTCCTCTCTCTTTGTTTCTTGGTGAGCCTGGCTAGAGGTTCATCAATCTTCTTTATCCTTTCAATGAACCAGTCTTGGTTTTGTTGACCTTTTGTATTGTTTGTTTGGTCTCTATGTCGTTTATTTCCGCTCTGATCTTTATTATTTCTTTCCTCCTGCTTACCCTGGGCTTTTCTTGTTGCTCTCTTTTTAGCTTTTTGAATTGTAGGGTTAGGTAATTTATTATCATTGTTTCTTGTTTTTTGCAGTAGGCTTGTAAAGCTATGAACTTCCCTCTCAAGACTGCTTTCGCTGTGTCCCATAGGTTTTGGATTGTTGTGTTTTCATTGTCGTTTGTTGCCATGATGTTTTTTATTTCTTCTTTGATCTCTCTGGTAACCCAGTCATTGTTTAATAGCATGCTATTTAGTCTCCATGTGTTTGATTTTTTTGGATTGTTTTTATTGTAGTTGATTTCCAGTTTTATGCCATGGTGATCTGAGAATATGCTTGATATGATTTCTATCTTCTTGAATTTAAAAAGACTTTGCCTGTGACCCAATATATGGTCTATCTTTGAAAATGACCCATGTGCACTAGAGAAGAATGTATATTTTGTGGCTTTGGGGTGAAATGTTCTGAAGATGTCAATTAATTCCATCTGATCTAGTGAGTCATTTCGTATTGATGTTTCTTTGCTGATTTTTTGTTGAGAGGATTTGTCCAATGGTGATAGTGGGGTGTTAAATTCCCCTACTATGATTGTACTGCTGCCAGTCTCTTCCTTGATCTCCTCCAGAAGTTTTCTTATGTATTTGGATGCTCCTATATTGTGTGCATATATGTTTACCAGAGTTATTTCTTCTTGTTGGATTGCTCCCTTTAGTATTATGAAGTGGCCTTCCTTATCTTTTTTATGTCCTTCACTTTGAGATCTAATTTGTCAGATGTAAGTATTGCTATCCCAGCTCTTTTTTTGTTTCCATTCGCCTGAAAAACCTTTTTCCATCCCTTCACCATCAGTCTGTGGGCGTCTTTTTTTCTGAGGTGGGTTTCCTGTAGACAGCAGATATATGGGTCATGTTTTCTTATCCACTCAGTTACCCTATGTCTTTTGATTGGGGCATTTAATCCATTTACATTTAAAGTTATTATTGATAGATACTTGTTTGTCGCCATTTTTATTCTTTACCCCTGTGTTCCTTCTTTGTTTCCTATTTTTTCTTTTTACAGCAGACCCTTTAGCATTTCTTGTATTGCTGGTTTGGTGGTAATAAACTCCTGTAGTCCTTTTTTGTCTGTGAAGCTCCTGATTTCACCCTCAATTTTGATTGATAGCCTTGCTGGGTATAGTATTCTTGGATTCAGACCCTTCCTTTGCATGACTTTATATATTTCATTCCATTCCCTTCTTGCCTGATGTGTTTCTGTTTAGAAATCAGTCACTAGTCTGTTGGGGGAAACTTTGTAGGTAACTTTCTGTCTCTCTCTGGCTGCTTTTAAGATTCTTGCTTTGTCGTTGGTGTTTGCCAATTTAATTATAATGTGCCTTGGCATCAGTCTTTTGGGGTTCATTTTTCTTGGGACTCTGTGAGCGTCTTGGATTTATGTGAATTTTTTCTTCACTACATCAGGGAAGTTTTCAGTCATTATTTCTTCAAACAGGTTTTCTATACCTTGCTCAGTTTCCTCTCCTTCTGGCACCCCTATTATGCGTATGTTGTTTCATTTCGTGTTGTCCCAAAGTTCTCTTAGGCTCTCCTCCTGCTTTTTAATTTTCTTTTCTAGAAGCTGCTCTGCTTGGGTATTTTTCCCTACCTTGTCTTCTGTCTCACTGATGTGGTCCTCTGCTTCTTCTAGTCTACTGTTGATGCTTTCTATTGAGTTCTTTATAGCAGTGATGTCATTTTTCATTTCTTCTTGGTTCTTCATTTCCTCTTGGTTCTTACACATATTGTTGAATTTGTCTTCCATTCTTTTCATCCACCTTATGACCATTTCTCTGAATTCTTTCCATGACAGGTTGCTTGCCTCTATTGCCTCCATTTCGTTTACTTCCTTTTCTGGTGATGCCTTTTTTATCTTTCATATGCGAGCTGTTTCTTTGTCTCCCCATGATCTCTCTTCTCCAGGTGTTTGGTTATTGGGGGTTGTTTCTTTGTTTCCTCATTTTGGCTTTCTGTTTGGGTTTGTGACTATGTATTAGGTAGATCCTCCACACCTCTCAATCTTTAGTGCAGGACAGTGTTAAAGGCTGTTTCTGACTAATTAGATCAGGCTTAGACTCAAAGTCCCCAGAGACCACCTCTGCCTACAGACTGATAGGATTCCGACTTGAATTGCCCCCAGGCAATTGTCCTCATGTGTGGCTGGAGTTTTTTTTCAACAGGGTGGGGCAGTTGCTTCTGCCTGGAGGCTAATTGTTATTTTTAATCTCTTAAGTGGCCTCAAGACAAGGTGTTTTCCAATAGGGTATGTGGACTGTCTTCCCCCCAGGCAAGGCAAATGTCTATGTGGGAAAGATGTCCTCTGCTGTGTGAGGGAATGACCCAGCCCAGGAAACTTGGGGTGTCTGTCTTCTGAGCTCTATCCCCCAAGTCATCAGTCCTGCCTTCTGCTCTCACAGCTCCAGTCCACTTCACCCTTCCTCTGAGAGCACAAGGTGGGTGGCTCCACAGGGAATTTTGTGCATTGGCTCTTTAAGAAGGTGCCTGAATTTTCAGCTGTTTTTCCCTGGCAGACAGCACTCTGCTGCTTTTTATATCCAGATGTCATGTGGGTACCCTTCTCAGTTTGGTGCTCTCTGCTGAAAGGCCCAGCTTGGGGATTAGATCCCAGAGTTCTCAGTGGCAATCCTCCCTACCACCCCCCGCCCCACACAGCTGAGATATCTCTCTGGGACTTTAGTTGCTGTCTGTAGGTGCCTCGCCATCCTTTTCGAGCCTCTGCCTCTCCTATCAGTCTCTATGTGGTCTCCACTTTCAGTCCTCAGGTATCAGGATTCTCTCCTGTGAGTTTTCCATTGATTATTTGGGAAGTTTTTCTGTATTTTAGTTGTAATACCAGTTTGTTCCTGGGAGCATGTACGTGCAAGCATTCACTTACTCTGCCACAATTTTTAATCCCTGGGCCAACTCTTTGAAAGTAATGTCTTGCTATTATGGATAATAGTATGGAGTTTCCTCAAAAATTAAAAATGGAACTCCCATTTGACCCAGTGATCCCACTTCTAGGAATATATCCTAAGAAACCTGAAACAGCAATCAGAAAGAATGTATACACCCCTATGTTCATAGCAACGCAATTTACAATAGCTAAAATTTGGAAACAGCCTAAGTGCCCATCAGCAGATGAGTGGATAAAAAAACTGTGGTACATTTCCACAATGGAATACTACATAGCAATAAAAAGGACAACTCTTACCATTTGCAACAGCTTGAATTGACATGGAGAACATGATGCTAGGCGAAAGAAGCCAGACAGAGAAAGACAAGTATCACGTGATTTCACTCATATGAGGAATCTAATGAACTAAATAAACTTATGAACAAAAACAGACCCAGAGACATAGAAGCATGAACAGACTGTTGAACCTCAGAGGGAAGGCAGGAGAGGGTGGGTGAGAAGAGATCAACCAGATAGGTATAACCATGGGGTGGTAAAGGCCTGGGGGTGGGGATGGGAGTGGGCTGGAAGAGGTTAATGGAGGGGGGGGGGAAGGGGACCTATGTAATACTTTCAACAATAAAGATTTTAAAAAAAGAAAACAAAAAAAATTAAAGTTGAGTGTACACACAGTTGGTCCCAACTAAAAACCTATGGTCTAGAATTGGCAACTACTATAACTATCATCATGCAATAAATATGTGGGAGTTTTATTCAAAAAATTAAAAGTATTTTCCTCTGGGGAGCTGGAAATAGAATAGGCAATATTTGAGGAGCACTGTTTTTCATAACAAGCCATAGAGTCCTATTTGACCCTTAAACTATGTGTATGTATAACTTTGATGAAATGCATATTACATTAAAAAAAGTAATGTCTTAATGAATCTATTACCTCTTCATTAGATTTTAGAGGCCCTCATCATTTATTGTACTCAACTGAAAAATAGAAAATAAATGTCATTTAACATTCTGTCACATAGGAAAGAGAAAATGTATTTGATGTAGTGAAGTACCTAAAAATGTAGACACAGTACATTTTCTGGACCTGAGAGAGAAAAGAATACTTACTGTTGTAACCTAAATGAACTTATGTTACCTGGTAGCCAGTATCATAACGTTACCATGTTCAGAGGACACATTGGTCTGACACCTGGCATTGAAAAGAAGGGTAATCTTTTCTCAAAGAGTTTCAAATAAGGAAGCAATGATGATAAATAGTAAACATTCATCAGAATTATTTTTACTCATCCATATTGCCAGAGTTTTAGTGGCAACTGTTCAAAAATATCTTTTGTAATCTATTCTTTTCTCCATCAATTCTGTATTATTTTCAAGAATAAGCTCTCTATCCTACCCTTCATAAATCTAATACAATTTAGCCTCTTCACTTCTCCAGTTATTCATTTAAACTTTATCTCAGTCAGCTAAACAAAATTCCTGATAGCTGAATATATACAGAAATATTTTTAGAAGGCAAGAGAGGGGTGAGTAAATAAAACAAAGTTATGAATTCCAAGACATTATAGTTTTGTCCCTGACACCTTGATGAATATAATCTAATTGTGCTTTTTTTTCTCTTTTTTCTGGTTTAGCCAAGACTGACAAAATTAAGCCATCACATGAAAAGTTTGCTCAAGATGAAACCACTTTAATTGAAGGAGATAAAACTAGTTTTCCTGATGCTGTTTCAAGAAAACAATCACAAACCTTTGTCAATATCCAAACTCTCTCTCTCAATTACCATGCACAAAGAAGAGTGGCTAGTATTTCAACACCTATCAAATCCTCTAAAGATGCTTATTGGAGCATTCCAGAGACTGCTACTGGTTCCATATTTCTTCGAAGTTTTCATCCAGCTTCCAAGCGAGTGCTTGGGAAAGAAACAAATCAAATGGAAAAATCAGGAAAACCAAAGGAAGAGCCATCTAAAATAAAAAGAATTTCTGTTGATGACATGCTGAAAGATATTCTGATTCTCTCCTCAGAGTTCTCCAAACCTTTAAATGCCTCTTCCCCGATTACCAGTCCAAAACTCAAGGAAGTTCTCCCTGAGTATTGTAGGACCTATACTTTTAAGCACCCTCTAATAGATTTAAGTGCAACAATGCCACGCCGTCTCACAGGAACGATGCCTGTTCACGCACAAAAACATTTACAACCGCCTTACCATTTACAACAAACTAAGGCAGTGATAAATATTAATTCTTTTCTTGATACTGTTCTCATACCAGCACCAGTTTTACCAAGAAAACCTCACAGACAGTCTGAAATAGGTACGTCTATTCTGAACCTGGTCTGTAAAAATGGGGTCAGGTAGAGAAAAGGGAAGAGAAAGGCATACAAACAAATGGTGCCCCCCACTTGAGTTTGCAGAGTGGAATGGTTGGATTGCTCTTGGCCTATACACTTAATGTATGGGCTAGAATGCAGTAACAGAAGTTTTGATCTTGCAGGTCTAATAAGACCAAATTGGGTATTCCACCCAAATGGTGGTGGTGGGAAACAGATAAGGCAGTTCAAAAGACCAAAAAATATAATATAAAGGAACAGTGAGAATGAACAATCATTCAGAAGTTAATCTAGATGAACTCTAGAAGCAGAATGTCAATGGTAATGGACGCCTTTATGGGCAGATTACCATGGATAATTCCAATTCATTAAAAGATTAACAATTATAATGAAATCATAACAACATCAACATGAATTTTCACAAGTATTCAAAGTTGTTCTATTTTTTTCTTTTTTCTAGAAACTCATGCAATAGAAAATGAAAATCTGGAAAACGTTCCAAAGCAAAGCATGCCAACCCCACCTGAAGGTAAATGTTAGGTTTATGTTATTCTTTTTAAAATTATATGTAAGATTATCTCTTTGTAAAAGTATTCATGACTTTGTGTGTTTGAGTATGTCTGTGTGATTCACACATATGTCTCACTTCATTTTCAGTTCCTTAAGCTGTTTACTCAGCAACTATTTTTTAAAATATTGACTATAAACCAAACTTTGTACTGATGTTGAGAACATAAAAACCTGCAGTATTCTTAATCTGGCTGGGGCAGATATACATGCAATAATGAGAGTTAGCTACTTGACATGTGCCAGTTACTGTTTTAACATCATTACAGACCTATAAAAATTTTTACAAATACAGTGTTTGTTAAACAACAATTACAAGGCACATAAAGAGAAAGACAAAATAAGTGAAAACTAGCAGAAACAGTAAGCAGTAGAAACATACCCACAGGAGTTCTAGGTATTAGAATGAACAGATACATATTTCAAAATAACCCCATGACTTCTGGTTCTGTCTAAGATTGAGTAGCTTGTATTGGACAAGTCCTTTCACTGAAATCACATACAAAAACTGTCCAAAATATAGAACCCATCTTTTTAAGGTATTGGAGATTAATCATTACAGAGAAGACTGGAGTGGATATGATCCTTGAAATAAGGGAAGCCTATGAGTTAGTTCTACATTTACCTTGGCTTTTTGCCAGTTTGGAGACTAGAGCACAAGTAGATATTGGTAGTATTACTGGGTTGAGGAGATAGCAATCAGACATTGGGACTGCCAATATAGCTGGGACTTGAGGGGCAAAATATCAGAGGAGACAACTGAATCTAAATATCTGCATACAAATTCCTTTAAGGGTGTTGGCTGATTTCTAAGCTGTGCATGTGTAGGACAATACTCTAAGAAACACAGCTGAAAACATCAGCTGAAGTGCTAAAAACTGAACATAGATTTTCACAGTTGCACAAGAGACAATTCTTGAAGTTTAAGCTCTGCCAAAATGGACTTTTGTAAATACCCAGGGTTTTGTGTACTCACAACTGTAAATCGACTTTTGCCCTACCCCGTATGATTACCACAGTCAATTTAGTTAACATCCATCACTTCACAGAGTTATAATTTTTTCTTGTGATGAAAACTTTTAAGATTTATTCTCAGCACATTTCAAATATAGCAATAATATGAATTTCTGAGCTCACTATTTCTTCTGTTATCACCATCTGTGACATAAATTAACTGCTGGATCTCTTCCATGTCAAAAATCTAAATAAGTCATGCTGCCATCTCTGATTTATTAAATTTATTCCGCTCTGGTGGTCTCCTCTTTGAAAAGTTTTAGGTGAGTTTAAGGGCCCTCAGATTATTCAGAGATCTATCGGGGAATTTCTAACCACCTCTTCACCTAATCTCCCTCCTTTCCACTCAAAACCAAATGCTTTGGCTAGACCATAAGGGTTAATGATCTGGAACCACAGAATTATGTCTTAGCTCAATCATCTTTACTTCTTAATCAATTTCCTTTACTAGGACAAGGAATCTCTATGTCATGCCATACATCATCCTTCTTTATTCTGTGGTTAGATTTCACACCTATTGACCTGAAGTAGGCACACAAGGCCTATTTTAGAAATTAAAAACTGAACATTGTTTTCTTTATTCTAGGATGCATTATTACCTTTCATTGAAGCAATAGCATAAAAATTACCAAGATTGTAAAATATGTTGCTGCAAGTAATACAGCAAGAATGTCTGGAAAAGTAAAAAGTATTTAATAAAATTTCAAAATATTTTCTTGCCACACTTGGGTATATTCTTGGACAGGCCATTTTTTTTCTGTTTTAGATGTCTTTTATTTATGTTTTGACTATTAAATTTATTGGAGTGACATTGGTTAATAAGATTATACAAGTTTCTAGTGTACAATACTGTAAAACATCATTTGTATAGTGCATTGTGTTTACATCACCCAAAGTTTAATTTCCTCCCCTCACCATATATTTGTCCTCCTTTACCCTCTTCAACCTCCCTCTATCCTCTTTCCCTCTAGTAACCACCATACTGTTATCTGTATCAGTGAGTTTTTATTTGTTTATTTGTTACTTTATGGTTTCTATCCCATATATGAGTAAAATCATATGGTTCTTGTCCTTTTCTATCTGATTTATTTTGCTTAGCATGATAGTCTCAGTTCCATCTATGTTGTCTCAAATGGCAGTATTTCATTTTAATGATTGAGTAGTATTTTATTGTATATATGTACCACATCTTCTTTATCTAATAATCCATCTAAGCACATTTAGGTTGTTCCCATGTCTTGGCTACCATGAATAATGCTGCAATGAACATTGGGGTACATGTATCTTCACAAAATGCTTTCAATTTGAGGGGGGATAAATATCCAAAAGGGGGGTTGTTGGATCATGTGGTAGCTCTATTTATAATTTTTTAAAAGAACTTCTATGCTGTTTTCCATAGTGGCTCTACCAAGTTACATTCTTACCAGCAGTGTATGAGGGTTCCTTCTTCTCCACATCCTCTCAACACTTGTTATTTCTAATCTTATTGATAATAGCTATTATAACAGGTGTGAGGTGGTATTTCATTGTGTTTTGAATTTTCCTTATAGCTAGTAAGTTAAGCATCTTTCATATATCTGTTAGCCATTTGTTCAGTTCCTCTGCCCATTTTTAAAATTGAATCATTTTTTGCCATTGAGTTGAATAAATTCTTTATATAATATATTTAAATATATTTTTATTTATCTCAGAGAGGAAGGGAAAGGGAGAGAGAGACAGAAATATCAATGATGAGAGAATTGAGCTGGCAACCCGGGAATTGAGCTGGCAACCCGGTCATGTGTTCTGACTGGGAATCGAACCGTGACCTTCTGGTTCATAGGTTGACGCTCAACCACTGAGCCATGCCAGGGGGGCTATATATTTTTTATATTAGCCCCTTATAGGAGATAATGTTGCAAGTATTCTTTCGCATTCCATTGATTGCCTTTTTGTTTTGTTGATCGTGTCGTTGTTTTCTGTTGTTGTTTGTGGGCTGTTGTTTTTTTTTTTCCTATGCAGAAGCCTTTTCATTTAATACAGTCCCATTCGTTTATTTTTGCTTTTACTTCCCTTGCTCTTGGGGTCAAATTCATAAAATACTCTTTGAGACTAAGGTCCATAGTTTAGTACCTGTGTTTTCTATGTATATAATTGTTTCAGATCTTGTATTTAGGTCTTTGATCAATTTTGAGTTAATTTTTGTGTATGGGGTCAAATAGCAGTCTAGTTTCATTCTTTTGCATGTGACTTTGCAATTTTCTCAGCACCATTTATTGAATAAACTTGTTTCTCCATTGTATGTTTTTTTGCTTTTTTTGTCAAAAATTAGTAGTCCAGCACTAGCTGGTTGGTTCAGTGGATAGATAGAGTGTTGGCCTGCAGACTGAAGAGTCCCTGGTTCAAAACCGGTCAAGGGCACATGCCTGGGTTGCAGGCTCAGTCCCCAGTAGGGGTATATGTCAACATTGTTATTTCTATCTCTCTCTTCCTCTCTAAAATCAATAAAAATATATATTTTTAAAAGTTAGTAGTCCTAATATTTCTGGGCTTTCAATTCTGTTCAATTGGTTCTGCCAATACTATGCAGTTTTGATTACTGTAAATTTGTAGTATAATTTAAAGTTAGGGATTTTGATAATTCCAGCTTTCTTCTTTTTTCTCAAGATTGCTTTGACTATTAGGGGTCTTTTGTGGTTCCATTGAAATATGGTGATTTTTTATTCTATTTCTTTGAGAAGTGCCAATGGGGTTTGATGGGGATTGCATTAAATCTGTATATTGCTTTGGGTAACATGGCCATTATAACTATGTTGACTCTTCCAATCCATGCACTTAAAAATATCTTTCCATTTCTTTTCATCTTCTTCATTTCCTTTCAGTAATGGCTTGTAATTTTCAATGTATAGACCCTTCATATCCTTTGTTAAGTTTATTGCTAAGTATTTTAATGTGTTTGTTGCAATTGCAAAAGAAATTGTGTTTTGTTTTGTTTAGTTTTCATTTCTTTTTTGGAAATTTTATTGTTACTACATAGGAACATAATGGATTTTTATACATTGATTTTGTATCCTGCAACTTCAAAGTATTTGTTTATTGTTTCTAACAGCTTTTGGTGGAGTCTTTGGGGTTTTTTATATAAAGAATCATGTCATCTTCAAAAATTGACTAAGTTTGGATGCCTTTTATTTTGTTTTCTTGCCTGATTGTTCTGGCTAGGACTTCTAGTACTATATTGAAAAACAGTGATGAGAGTGGGTTCCTTAACTTAGAGAAAAGCTTTCAGTTTTTCATCACTGAATATGATATTAGTTAAGGTTTATCAAATACTACAGGCCTGGTGCACAAAATCCATGCACTTGGGGGGAGGAGGGTCCCTCAGCCTGGCTTGTGCCCTCTCACAGTATGGGACCCCTCGGGAGATAATGACCTGCTGGCTTAGGCCTGCTCCTGGGTGGCAGAGGGTAGGCCCAATCCCTAGGTGCAGCCCCTGGTCGGGCTCAGAGCAGGGCCGATTGGGAAGTTGGGGCGCAGCCCCCTGTCATGCACAGAGCAGGGCGGATTGGGAGGTTGCGATGCCACCCTCAGTCACGCTCAGGGTAGGGCCGATTGGTGGGTTGGGGCACCACCCCCTGTCACACTCAAGGCAGGGTCGATGGGCAGGTTGCAGCGCCACCCCCTGTCACGCACAGAGTAGGGCCAATCAGGGGGTTGGGGCGCTGCCCCCTGTCACTCACAGAGCAGGGCCCATCAAGGGGGTTGGGGCTCTGTACCCTGTCACTCACAGAGCAGGGCCAATCAGGGGGTTGGGGAGCTCCCCCCTGTCATGCACAGAGCAGGGCCAATAAGGGGGTTGGGGAGCTCCCCCCTGTCACGCACAGAGCAGGGCTGATCAGGGGGTTGAGGAGCTCCCCCCTGTCACTCACAGAGTAGGGCCGAAATGGGGAGTTAGGGCACCGCCCTCTGTCACACACAGAGCAGGGTTGATCAGGGGGTTGGGTCGCTGCCACTGTCACACTCAGGGCAGGGCCAATGAGGAGGTAATGCCTATAACCCATCACACTCAGACCAGGCCCCGTGGGGGGGGGGGGTTGGGGCACTGCCCTCTATCACCCACAGAGCAGGGTTGATCAGGGGGTTGGGGTGCTGCCACTGTCACACTCAGGGCAGGGCCAATGGGGAGGTTATGGCTCTACCCTCTCACACAC
>NW_005871055.1:13728699-13746747 GCF_000147115.1 Myotis lucifugus
AGGCAGGCTGGTGTGCCCTGAAGGGTGTCCTGGATCAGGGTGGGGGTCCCCACTGGGGTGCCTGGCCAGCCTGGATGAGGCGATGATGGCTGTTTGCATCTGGTCACACACCCTTCAGTGTGGGGGTCCCCACTGGGGTGCCTGGCCTGTCTGGGTGAGGGGCTGAGGGCTGCCTTCAGGCTGGCGATTGACTGAAGCTCCCAACCGCTCCTTTTTTTCTTTTTCTTTTTTTTATTCTGGGCCAGCTTAAGCTCTGGCTCTAGCTCTGAGGCCTCGGCTGCTGAAAGCTGGTATCTGGTTTGTTTGCGTTCTATAATTGAAACAATGTATAACTCCAGCTCTGAGATCCCGGCAGCTGAAAGCTGGTTTCTGGGGTTTTGTTTAGCTTCTATATTTGTTACAAAGTTTCAAACTGCCAGCTCAGAGGCCGGCAAGGCAGGCGGGGAACGTTGGAGTCCTCCTTCACTGAAGCAAGCAAGCCTCATGTTCGCTAACAGCTGCCTGGCTGCCGGCCGCCATCTTGGCTGACAGTTAATTTGCATATACTCACTGATTAGCCAATGAAAAGGGTAGCGGTCGTACGCTAATTACCATGTTTCTCTTTTATTAGTGTAGATGATGGCTTATATTATGTTGAGGTATATTCCGTATATGCCCACTCTACTGAGTATTTTAATCATAAATGGATATTGTATCTTGTCAAATGCTTTTTTTTACATCTACTGATGTGATCATATTATTTTTATCCTTTATTTTGGTAATGTGGTGTGTTACATTGATTGATTTGCATATGATGAACCATTCTCCTGTCCCTGGAATGAACCCCCCCACCCCATTATCCATGACATATTATCTTTTAAATGTATTGTTGTATTTTATTTTCTAGTATTTTGCTTAGGATTATGGTATCTATATTAATCAAAGATATTGGTCTGTAATTTTCTTTTTTTCCTGTTGTTCTTGACAAGTTTTGGTATCAGGATGTTAGCCTCATAAAATAAGTTGGAAAGTATTGGTTCTTTTCAATCTTCTGGGAGAGTTTGAGAAGAATAGGTATCAAATCTTCTTTGAATGTTTGGTAGAATTCACTAGTGAAGCCATCTGGTCTGGGCTTTTACTTGTTGGGAGGTGTTTTGTTTTTTTTATTACTGTTTCAGTTTTCTTACTATTGATTGGTCTATTTCGTTTTTCCAGTTCTTCATGATTTAGTCTAGGAAGGTTATATATTTCAAAGAATTTGTCCATTTCTTTAAGGTTATTGAATTTGATGGCATATAGACTTTCATAGTATTCTTATATAGTTCTTCGTATTTCTGTGGGGTCCATTTTAACTTTTTCTCTTTTATTTATGATTTTGTTTAAGTATTTTCTCTTTTGTCCTTAGTGAGTCTAGCCAGAGGTTTGCCATTTTATTAAACTGTTCAAAGAACAAACTATGTGTTCCACTAATTTTTCTGTTGTCTTTTTGTTCTCTATTTCTTTTCTAATTTTATTATTTCCTTTCTTCTACTGACTTTGGACTTTGGGTGATCTTCTTTTTCTAGTTCTTTAAGGTAAAATGTTAGGTTATTTATTTAAGATTATTTTACTTTATGTTTCCATCACTCTTTATCCCCTTATACCCTCTTCTTCCTTCCCCCCACAATCACCACACTGTTGTCCATGTCTATGAGTTCTTTCTCTCTTTTTTCTTCTTTCTGCTCCATCTGTTCATCGCCCCTCATCAATCTTCTCCATACCAGAACTGTGTTCCTGTCTCTATCTAGGAGTCTATTTCTTGTTAGTCCAGTTTGTTCATTAAATTTCACATATGAGTACTTGTCTTTCTCTGATTGGCTTATCACTTAGCATAATGTTCAAGTCCATCCATGCTGCTGCAAATGGTAAAATTTTCTTCCTTTTCATGGCCAAGTAGTATTCCATTGTGTAAATGTACCATAGCTGTTTCATCCACTCATCTACTGATGTACACTTGGACTGCTTCCAAATCATGGCTAAATAATGCTGCAATGAACATCAGGGTACATATATTCATTAGATTAGTGTTTTGGATTTCCTTGGATAAATTCCCAGAAGTAGAATCACTGGATCATAAGGCAGTTCCATTTTTAATATTTTGAGGTAATTCTATACTGCCTTCCATAGGTTATTTATTTAATATTTGTCTTGTTTATTGAGGTAGGCCTGTAATGATATAAATGTCCCTCTTATAACCACCTTTGCTGTATCCCAAATATTTTGATATGACATATTATCATTCTCATTTGTCTTTATATATATTTTATCTCTTCTTTTATTTCTTCTTTGACCCAGTCATTATTTAGTAACATGTTGTTTAATATCCACATATTTCTGTATTTTTCCACTTTCTTTTTGCAGTTGATTTCCAGTTTCAAAGCATTGTGGTCAAAGTATATGCTTGGTATGAATTTGTTGAGGCTGGCTTTGTCCAAGATATCGTCTATCCTTGAGAATGTTCCATGTACTAGGGGACACTAGAGAAGAATGTATTTTCTCATGTCCTGAAAGGAAGAGCTCTCTAATATTGATTATGTCCATTAAGTCTAATGTGTTATTTTTTTTTAATATATTTTATTGATTTTTTACAGAGAGGAAGGGAGAGAGATAGAGAGTCAGAAACATCGATGAGAGAGAAACATCGATCAGCTGCCTCCTGCACATCTCCTACTGGGGATGTGCCCGCAACCCAGGTACATGCCCTTGACCGGAATCGAACCTGGGACCTTTCAGTCCGCAGGCCGACGCTCTATCCACTGAGCCAAACCGGTTTTGGCACTAATGTCTTATTTAAGACTGATATTTCCTAATTGATTTTCCGTTTGGATGGTCTATGTATAGCTGTAAATGAGGTATTTAGGTCCCCTACAATAATTATATTTTTGTTAGCTTCTCCTTTTCATTTTGTTACTAGTTGCTTTATATATTTCAGTGCTCCTAGGTTGGTTGCATATATATTGAAAAGTATTATTTCTTCTTTTTATTTTTTATTTAAATTCTTTATTGTGTAAAGTATTACATAAGTCTCCTTTTTCCTCCATTGACCTCTCCCCAGCCGCCTCCACCCCCTAGCACATGCCCTCACCCCGCCCCCCATTGTCTGTGTCCATTGGTTATGCTCATATGCATGCATACAAGTCTTTTGTTTGATCTCTTATTACCTCATTCCCCCGCCTTCCCTTCTATGTTGGACAGTTTGTTTGATGCTTCTATGACACTGGTTCTATTTTTGTTCATCAGTTTATGTTGTTCATTATATTCCACAAATGAATGAGATCATGTGATATTTATCTTTCTCTGACTGGCTTATTTCCCTTAGCATAAAGCTTTCCCGTTCCATCCATGCTTTGCAAATGGTAAGAATTTCTTCTTTTTTTTAAAAAAAAATATATTTTATTGATTTTTTACAGAGAGGAAAGGAGAGGGATAGAGAGTTAGAAACATTGATGAGAGAGAAACATTGATCAGCTGCCTCCTGCACACCCCCTACTGGAATGCACCCGCAACCAAGGTACATGCCCTTGACTGGAATCGAAGCTGGGACCCTTCAGTCAGGGCAGAATTTCTTCTTTTTTTACAGACCAGTTAGGGCAGAATTTCTTCTTTTTTTACAGCAGTGTAGTATTCCATTCTGTAGATGCACCACAGTTTTCTAATCCACTCATTTGCTGATGGGCACTTAGGCTGTTTCCAGATCTTAGCTATTGTAAATTGTTCTGCTATGAACATAGTGGTGAATATGTCCTTTCTGATTGGTGTTTCTGTCTTCTTGGAATATATTCCTAGACATGGAATTACTGGGTCAAATGGAAGCTCCATTTTTAATTTTTTGAGGAAACACCATACTGTTTTCCACAGTGGCTGCACCAGTCTGCATTCCCACCAGTAGTGCAAGAGGGTTCCTTTATCTCTGCATACTCGCCAACACTTGTCGTTTGCTGATTTGTTGATGATAGTCATTCTGACAGATGTAAGATGATACCTCATTGTCATTTTGATTTGCATCTCTCCGATGCTTAGTGACTTTGAGCATGTTTTCATATGTCTCTTGGCCTTCTGTATGTCCTCTTTTGAAAAGTGTCCATTTAGGTACTTTGCCCATTTTTTGATTGGATTGTTTATCTTCCTTTTTTTAAGTTGTATGAGTTCCTTGCACATTTTGGAGTTTAAACCCTTATCGGAGATAACATTGTTTGGCAAATATGTTCTCCCATGCAGTGGACCTTCTTGTTGTTTTGTTGATGGTTTCTTTTGCTGTGCAGAAGTTTTTTATTTTGATGTAGTCCCATTTGTTTATTTTCTCCTTAGTTTCCATTTCCCTAGGAGCTGTATCGGTAAATATATTGCTACAACATATGTCTGATATTTTGCTGCCTATAGAGCCTTCTAAGGTTATTATGGTTTCCCGTCTTCCGTTTAAGTACTTTATCCATTTTGAGTTTATTTTTGTGTATGGTGTAAGTTTGTGGTCTAGTTTCATTTTTTTGCATGCATCTGTACAACTTTTCTAACACCATTTATTGAAGAGACTGTCTTGGTTCTATTGTATGCTCTTTGTCAAATATTAATTGAGCATAATGGCTTGGGTCGATTTCTGGGCTCTTTGTTCTGTTACATTAGTCTAATATGTCTGTTCTTGTGCCAGTACCAGGCAGTTTTGAGAACAGTGGCTTTGTAGTATAGCTTGATATCTGGTAGTGTGATCCCTCCAGCTTTATTCTTCTTTCTCAAGTTTGCTGCAGCTATTCACGGTCTTTTTTTATTCCAGATGAATTTTTAGAGAGTTTGTCCTAGGTCTTTGAAGTATGCAATTGGTATTTTAATGGGGAGTGCATTGAATCTATAGATTGCTTTGGGTAATATGGACATTTTAATGATGTTGATTCTACCAATCCATGTATATGGTATATTCTTCCATTTGTTTATGTCTTCCTCTATCTTTTCAGTGTCCTGTAATTTTCTGAGTACATGTCCTTTACCTCCTTGATTAAATTTATTTCTAGGTATCTTAATTTTTGGTTGCAATGGTAAATGATATTGTTTTTTTTAGTTTCTCTTTCTGTGAGTTCATTATTGTGTATAAAAAAGCCATAGATTTCTGGGTATTAATTTTGTAATCTGCTATGTTGCCAAATTCATTTATTAATTCTAGTAGTTTTTTGATGGAGTCTTTAGGGTTTTCTATGTACAATATCATGTCATTGTGAATAATGACAATTTTATTTCTTCTTTTCTGATTTGGATGCCTTTTATTTCTTCTTATCAGATCGCTGTGGCTAGCACTTCCAGTATTATATCGAACAGGAGTGGTGAAAATGGGCATCCCTGTCTTGTTCCTGTTCTTAGGACAAATGGTTTTAGTTTTCGCCCATTGAGTATGATATTGGCTGTAGGTTTGTCATATAAGGCTTTTATTATGTTGAGGTATGATCCCTCTATTCCCACTTTGCTGAGAGTTTTTATCAGCAAAGGTGTTGAATTTTGTTGAATGCCTTTTCTGCATCAATTGATATGATTATGTGATTTTTGTCTCTCAATTTGTTTATGTGACTTATCATGTTTATTGATTTGGGGATTTTGTACCAGCCTTGCATCCCTGGAATAAATCCCCATTGGTCATGGTGTATGATCTTTCTAATGTAATGCTGAATCTGATTTGCTAGAATTTTGTTGAGGATTTTGGCATCAATGTTCATTTGGGATATTGGCCTATAATTCTCTTTCTTTGTAGTGTATTTATTTGGTTTTATGATTAGGGTAATGCTGGCTTCATAGAAAGAGCTTGGAAGTGTGCCTTCCTCTTGAATTTTTTAGAATAGTCTGAGAAGGACAGGTTTTAGTTCTTCTTTGAATGTTTGGTAAAACTCCCCTGAAGCCGTCTGGTCCAGGCTTTTGTTTGCTAGAAGATTTTTGATGACTGCTTCAATTTCCTACTTAGTTATTGGCCTGTTGACATTTTTTAATTTTTCTTGATTGAGTTTTGGAAGGTTGTATTTTTAAAGGAATATGTCCATTTCTTCTAGGTTGTTTAGTTTGTTGGACTAGAGATGTTCATCTTATTTTTTTACAATCCTTTGTATTTCTGTGGGGTCTGTTGTATTTCGCCTCTTTCATTTTTGATTTTGTTTATTTGGGTTCTCTCTCTCTGCTTCTTTGTGAGCCTGTCTAGAGGTTCATCAATCTTGTATATTCTTTCAAAAAACCAGGTTTTGGTTTTATTGATCTTTTGTTTGTGTGTGTGTGTGTGTTTTGGTCTCAATTTCATTTATTTCTGCTCTGATCATTATCATCTCATTCCTTTTGCTCACTCTGGGCTCTTCTTGTTGCTGTCTTTCTAATTCTTTAAGTTGTAGAGTTAGATAATTTATTACCAGTTTTTCTTTCTTTCTTTCTTTTTTTAGGTAGGCCTGTAATGCTATGAACTTTGCTCTCAGGATTGCTTCACTGTGTCCCATAGGTGTTGGATTGTTGTGTTTTCATTGTCATTAGTTTCCAGATGTTTTTAATTCCTTATTTGACCTTTTTGGTAACCCAATCATTGTGTAATAGCATGCTATTCAGTCTCCAGTGTTTGAATTTTTTAATTGTTTTTATTGTTGTTGATTTCTAATATTATGCCATTGTGATCTGAGAAGATGCTTGATATAATTTTAATCTTCTTGAATTTGGAGAGACTTTGCCTGTGACCCAGTATGTGGTCTATCTTTGAAAATGTTCCATGTTCACTTGAGAAGAATGTATATTCTGTTGCTTTGGTGTGAAATGTTTTGAAGATGTCCATTAAGTCCAACTGATCTAGTGAGTAATTTAAGATTGCTGTTTCTTTGCTGATTTTTGTCTAGAGGATTTATCTAGTGATGTCAATTTTGTATTAAAGGCCCCTTCTATGATTGTATTGCTGTCGATCTCTCCCTTGATATCTTCCAGAAGTTTTTTTTTTATGTATTTGGGTGCTCCTGCATTGGGTGCATATATGTTTACCAGGGTTATATCCTCTTGTTGTATCAATCCATTTAGTATTATGAAGTGGTCTTCCTTATCTCTTGTTATGGCCTTCATTTTGAGGTCTGTTTTGTCAGATTAAGTATTGCTACCACAGGTTTTTTTTTCATTCCCATTTGCCTGGAAAATATTTTTCCATCCCTTCATCTTCAGTCTGTATGAGTCTCTTGTTCTGAGGTGGGTCTCTTTAGACAGCAAATATATGGGTTATGTTTTCTTATCCATTCAGCCACTCACTGTCTTTCAATCAGAGCATTTAATCCATTTACCTTTAAAGTTATTATTGATAGGTACTTGTTTGTAGCCATTTTTATTTTTTGTGCCTGTGTTTCTTCTCCCTCCTGACCCCTTTTTTTCCTTCTTTTGACAACAGTTGCTTTAGAATTTCTTGCCTTGATGACTTGCTAGTGATAAAACTCCCTTAGCCTTTCTTAGACTGTGAAGCTCCTGATTTCCCCTCCAATTTTGAATGATAGCCTTGCTAGATAGAGTATTCTTGGGTTCAGTCCCTTTCTTTGCATCACTTTATATACTTCCTTCCCTTCTTTTATGGCCTAATGTGTTTCTGTTGAGAAATCATTTGATAATCTAATGGGAGATCACTTGTAGGTAACTTTCTGTCTCTCTCTTGCAGCCTTTAAGATTCTCTCTTTGTCCTGAACATTTGCGATGGTAATTATGATGTGTCTCAGTATGGGTCTTTTTGGATTATCTTGTTTGGGACTCTCTGTGCTTGTGTGAATTTTTTCTTCTCCAAGTCAGGGAAGTTTTCTGACATTATTTCTTTGAATAGATTTTCTAGCCCTTGCTCTTATTCTTGTCATTCTAGCACCCCTATAATACGTATGTTGCTTCATTTCATGTTGTCCCAAAGCTCCCTCAGGCTCTCCTCCTGTCTTTTGATTTTTTTTCTCCAATTGCAGTTCAGATTGGGTGTGTTTTGCTTCCCAGTCTTCTAATTCACTAATTTGGTCCTCCGCTTCCTTAGTCTACTTTTGAAAGCTTCCATAGTGTTTTTTACTGTACCTATATCACTCTTTATTTCCTCTTGATTCTTGCATAGGTTGTTGATTTTCTCATCCGGCTGGTTTATGAATTGTATGACCCTTATGCTGAATTCTTTTTTCTGACATTTTTCATACCTCTGTTTCATTTAGTTCCTTTTCTGGCAATTCCTGTTTTTCTTTTCTTTGGGGGTTATTCTCCTGTCTTCCCATTTTTGCTCTCACCGAAGGATCTAGGTGTAGAGTCACACAGGGCCTGTGGCTGCAGTGGTAGGCTTGGTGGTGGGTGACGTGGTTGCACCTCAGGCAGTGGCGGTGCTGTTCCTTTCAGTTTTTCACGCTGTCACAGGCCATGGCTGCTCCTTGGGCAGGTGCTGTGTAGGCTTGAGTCCTGGTATCTGTGGGCCTGCAGCCAAAGCAGCAGGTCCCTGGCCGGAATGACTGTAGGGTCCTAGTGGTGTCTGAGAGCACTCTGGGTGGAGGTGAGGCTGTGCTCCCAGTCAAAACAGCTCTCCTATTCAAGATGGTGTGGCCTCTGCAACAAAGCTGGTCTCCTCAGGAGTGATTACAGTAATAGCAGACGCTGCCTGGCTAGGTGAGCCCGGTCCACCAACCCCTGAAAGTCCTGCGGGATCTGTCACACACACACACACACACACACACACACACACAGACCACATCCACACACTCCCCTTTCTCTCCCTCACTCCTCACACTCTCTTCCTCACTGCCATCCTTCTGGCCACCATCTTCCAATATCTGTTATTTCTTCTTGATGTATTGTCCCTTTTATCTTTACAAAATGTCCAATTTTGTCTCATATTCCCTTTTTATCTTGAAATGTATTTTGTCAGATATAAGTATGGCTACACCTGCTTTTCCCTGGAAGCCATTTTATTGGAGTATCATTTTCCATCCTTTCACTTTGTTCTATGTTTGTCTTCGTACCTGAGATGTGTCTCATGAAGGCAGGATATATAGCTGGGTTTTGTTTTTTATTCAGCCCACTACTCTGTGCCTTTTAATTGGTAAGTTCAGTTCATTGAGAGTGATTACTGATATATGAGGATTTTAATTTTATTTTTGTTTTCTGGTATTGCTGTATCTCCATTGTTTCTTTTCCCTTGTGTTTCTTTTTTTTTGTTTTAGTTTGACGATCTTCTATGATGTTTTCCTCCATTTCATTTTTTGTTGCTAGGTGTTTCAGTTCTAGATTTTTTGTGGTCATCATTAAGTTTATGCAAAAGAAAGTTTCATGTATACAATAGTGCTCTTTCCTCTGAGTCCATCTTATCTCTATTCACCAGTATAAGTTCTTTCAAATTTCACTCTAAGTGATAACACATTTGTTTCATGTACTGTTTTGTTTATTTAGGTACTATTAAACCTAGAAAACGAGCTGAGTCAGAGGAAAAAGTTATTCGTGGTGAAGGTTTTAAGACTGTTGCAGCAACACAATATGAATCAATAGCAGCAATGACCAACCTGGCTATAGTAAACTGTCAAATATATGGAAGAAATGCACTTAACCTTAAGGTATGCTAGATCTTTTTAATGGCATGTTTTGTTGTATTATGAATTATTTTGATAATACAATTCCTAACTGAAGTTAGTTTGCATAGTATTAAAGGAATCTTTCTTATTGCAATAGAGACTTCCCCAGGAACACATTAAAATTGCATCTCTAAACCTATCTGTCCTAGTTTACCTTCATCCCAGTTTTTAAAATTGCTCATGCCCAAAGCAATTATAATGCTTTTTTTATTACTTAACATGATTAAAATAGTGGGATTCAGAATTATCATTAATTTATCAACAATTTTTGGCCTTTGTGCCAACTCTAACACTAGGCTACCTTTTCACTGAATGTAAGCCCAGTATAATGAATAACTGTAATAATAGTTACCATTTATTAAGCACCCACTATGTGCAAAGCAAATGTTAGCTTTCAAACTTATAATACAGCAAAAACAACCACCTTATAATTTAGCAAAGTAGGTATTATAATCTTCATTTTACAGATGAGAGCACTGAAGTTCAATGAAAGTAACTTGCAGAAGATCACAAAGCAAGGAAGTGGCAGAGCTTGCGTTTGAACCTAAAACTCTTTGACTTCAAAATCTATGATCTTTTATATTAAAATATGTTTTGAAATAAGTTCATTAAAATTGAAAAAATAGGAAAAATTGCAGGAAGAGTTTCTTTGGGAAATTAGGACATTAAAAAATGTTTATGTGCCTGGTTGGTGTGGCTCAACTGACTTCTTTTGCTGCCATCCCTTCACCCATGTGTACTCTCTCCTTTCCTTGGGATCTGAGATGCTCTTCTATGTTGACATCCTCCTCATTATTTGGGTTCTGTCATCCTGTGCTGAAATTTAATGACGTGCAGAATTCCTCCCTGCCCTACTCAGGTTATGATGAATTATGTTGGAGTAATCCTTTCCTGCCCACATAAATGTCTTTTGTTTTGGCTAATTTTAATATTTTCTCTTTGTTGTTGAATTTAAGCAGTTTTACTATGATGGTGTAATTTGTTAAAATACTTATCTTCCTATAGTTCATAGCACTTTTTAAATATATGGATTCATATTGCTCATCATTTATGGCAAAATTTTGTTAGTATCTCTTCAAACATTGCCTCTGCCCCACTCTTTATGTTCTCTTCTTATTGGAATTTAGACACATGTATCTGAAACCTTTTCATCCTGTCCATACTCTCTTTCCTGTATTTTCCTTTTACTCTCTGTGCTTTATTCTGAGTATTTTTTTATTATTTAAATTATAGTTCAATTTTATTCTCTTTTCAGCCAAGTCCTTGATTTTTGTTATTTAATCATCTAAATTTTTCATTTAAATATTTTGTCATTTAAATTTTTATTTTATTATCTAATTTCTTGAGCCTATTAATCAGTTATTTTATTTTTTAATGATTTTTAAAATTGATTTTTAGAAAGAGAGAAAGGGAGAGAGAGAGAGAGAGAGAGAGAGAGAGAGAGAGAGAGAGAAACATCTATGGGAGAGCAAAACCTCAATGGGCTGCTCCCTGCATGCCCTCCACAGGGAATCAAGCCCACAACCCAACATGTGCCCCAACCAGGAATCAGACCAGCAACCCTTCACAGGAGATGCCCAACCAACTGAGCCACACTGGCCAGGGCACAGCTATATTTTAATACATTGGATATATCCAATATGTGGATTCTCTGTGGGTCTGTTTCTATGATCTATCATTAATCTTGATTTTTGTCCAATTATTGTCTTTTTGCATGTCTTTTTATTCTTGACTAGAGGCCCGGTGCACGAAATTCATGCATGGGGAGAGGGGTGTCACTCAGCCCAGCCTGCGCCCTCTCACAATCTGGGACCCCCCAGGTAGGGTCCCTAGGCCTGGCCAGCGATAAGGGTCTATTGGGGCTTTCCTTCCCCTGGCTGCCGGAAGCTGGTCCCACCCCCGCCACTGCCACTGCTTGTCATCTGTGTGGCACTGCACCTTCCCCCACCCCCACTGGTTGCCTCCCTTAGCAGGCGACAGGTGTGGGGTGCAATCTCTTGGCTGGTCTGGGCCTCTCTCTGTGAGGCACCACCAGCCGGGTAGCCTGGGCCTCCCTCTTTGGGGTGATCCATTGCAGAATCATCCCCCCTCCCCATTGATCACTCCACAGAGGGTGGCCTGGGCCTCCCTCTGCAGGGTGATCATGGGGTGATGGAAGAGCCCCCTGACCAATCACACTGCACCTGCCTTGGCTGGCCTGGTGCCAGTGCATGTCATAGTGTGGTTGTCCAGAAGATCGTCCAGACCAGGGGTGGGCAAACTTTTTGACTTGAGGGCCACAGTGGGTTCTTAAACTGGACCGGAGGGCCGTAACAAAAGCATGGATGGAGTGTTTGTGTGAACTAATATAAATTCAAAGTAAACATCATTACATAAAAGGGTACAGTCTTTTTTTTTTTTTTAGTTTTATTCATTTCAAACGGGCCGGATCCGGCCCGCGGGCCGTAGTTTGCCCACGGCTGGTCCAGACAGTCGTTCTGTTGTTTGGTCATTCGGTCGATTTGCATATTACACTTTTATTATTATAGATTGCTTGGTAAATGTTGTTTAGAGGGAGTTTGAGGACCTAGATGATGTTCTCTTCTTCCAGATAATTTTTATTGTTGCTTCTGGCAGGCAGAGAAGTTAGGGAATATTCACTTTAATTTAGTCAGACGATAAACTGGTTTTATTCTGGGCTCTACACTTTGTAGAGGTTTTCTGTTAACCTCTTCTCTCAGGGCTGTAGCCTTTCAGCCATCTTATACTGTCTGTGGCCCCTCTTCCTTGGTATGTCCTGAATTCCATGTTTTGTATCCCTAGTCCAATTAGACTGGCTATAGTTCTATTCAGCTTCTTGATAACAGTTTTGGTTTAGGCAACTGACTTTTTGAGAAAAATAGTATTGAGTATTGTGTTTATCATTCTGAGATTTTCTTCTCTCTGGAGTTTTGGCTTATTAAGCTCTAGTTACCTTGGTAATTCCTTAAGTTTTTGTTGTGCTATATTTTTTTGTTTTTGTTTTAGTAGAAGAATTGATTTGAAAAAAGGTCAGTAGTAGAAGTGAAAAATCATTTTATCTAGTTTTGAAGTGAGTTCCTTTAATCAGAGTTGTCAAGCTTTTTCTGTAAAGGGCTAGATAGGAAAATTGGAGGCTTTGAGGGCTACATGGTTTCTGTCACAACTACTCAACTGTGTTGTGTTGTAAAAACGTATTCATATACAATAGCTAAACTTGTGAGCATGCTGTCTTCCAGTAAAAATTTGTCAAGAAAAACATGGCCAAGTGTATTTTGCTACTCCCCTTTTCAATGGAAGAAGAATACATCTTTTAAAAAGTTGATTGTATCTAGTCAAGAAAAAATTATTTCCACAGTTATTAATATTATTTTTTAAAATATTGGACTCCAGAGTAGGATCCTGAGCTCTGTACAGTGATAGAAAAGAATTAAAAGTCATAATTTTCAGGGCTTATTAAAGAAACAGATTTTATATAAACAAAAACTTGTAACTTATACAAATCAAATGTACTGGTCAATATTATATAGACTAAGTGCATAAATGCTTAAAAGTTACTAGAGCAATTCAAAAAAATTGATAAAGCCTTCACATTATTATTTAGTTTTTTATATTCCTTCCATGACAACCACAGCATTGAAGTTCAAAAACAAATAAAGCTCTTTCAATCTCTCCATCTTTCACTTCTAGTCTTATTACCTTCCCTGTAACCCTGATTTGGGCAAAAATGAATGGGATTTGAATCTGAAGATGCCCACTCAGTAGTCAGCATGACAGGATGAGGTTCCTGCCTCCTGGCTGAGCCAGTTCCGTCACAAGCCCCCACTCTATTAATAAATCACCATGATATGCACTACTTCTTTCACATCCTTTATATTAAATTGCACACAAAAAATGAATGGATCTATCATTTAAACCTATAATCTTGACTATTACCAATAAAGCCAAACTTTAATCTTCAGAGGATTTGAAGTTGAAGGTTAAAGTGCTTTTTTTTTGGTCTTCTGTTCTCAGGATATAAACCCTGACTTCCACCTCAGCCTCCTCATTTTCAAACCACCATTTGAAGTCCACCTAATGTACCAGGCTGCTTCTCACTCCATCTGTACATCTTCTTTCTTCTGGGAAGTTTGCCCTTGTAGAAAAAGTAAAATCTTAGTCATAAAAGTCAGTTCTAGTGTAACAGCTCTTCAATAATTATTTCCAACTCCTTAGTAACCACTATATTTTACCATTTTAAAGCGTACATTGAGAAAGCCTTTGCATTATTATTTAGTTCTTCACATCCCTTCCACAATAACCACAGCAAACAGTTTTTATGATGGAATAGTGAAAGAGAGATCTAGGGTACCTGGGGTAGGCAGCCCTAATGTTATATCCACAGTCCTAGACATTCACTCATTCAGCCAATATTTATTAAGAACCCACTATGTACCAGGGTAAACTATGTATCTCACTATGTGTTAATGTGCAAAACAAACAAAAATGCCTATTTCATGGAGCTTATACTTTAGTGGGGTGGAATTATACAGTACACATAGTTATACATACCCTGTCCTGTGGTGAGAAGAACTATGAAAAAATAAAGCAAGTGGATGATCAGGGAGAGGTTGCTATTTATGATGGGTTGGTCAGAAAAGGCCTCTTTGTTCAAATGACTTAAGAGTATACAGCTGACTATAAGCAGGCTGCTGACTGAGGTGAGAAAATAATTATTGGGTATAGATAAGGGGCAAACTATCCATGCAGATGGAATATAAAGGCACTAGTTATGTGCACACACTAAGTTGAATGATTCAAAACTGTAACAGACACATTTCTGCTACATAATTTACTGTACCACGATTTCTGCCAAGAAGAGAAAAATGTTTAATACCAGAAAGAAATAACACTTACTTTTATCAACTACCAAAATGTAGACATTTATAAATATTAATATTTTATTAAAATGTCAGTCTTGAAACCAGTATTGTCAATTCCAAGATTTTTTAGTCATGAACCTTTCATTCTTACATAGTATTTGCCATAGCCTAATGCATTGGCAACAATACCCCATTCACTGCAAGCTTAGGTTTGATCCTCATTGGTGCATTCAGTTGGTCACTAGAGATTCTATGATCCTTAAGAAACAAATTTAATGCTTCAACTTTCCTGAAACATTAATTATACTGGGGGCACCAGTCATGTTTTAGTCAGTTCAGGTTGTTATGATAACATACCATAGATTGAGTCTTAAACAACATTTATTGATTACAGTTATCATGGTGAGAAAGTTTAATATTGAGGTCAGCTGATTTTGTTCCCAGTGACAGCCCTCTTGTTCACACCTGTCTTCTTGCTGTATCATCATATGGCAGGGAGGAGGGAGAGGTGGGGGTAGGAAGGGAGAGAGAGGGGCACTCTGGTCCCCTCCTTTTTTTTTAATAAGGGCTCCACCCTTCATCAGGTCTCCACCATTAAGACCTCATCTAACTCTATTTCCCAAAGGCCTCACCTCTACAAAACATCACAATGGGAATTAGTGTTTCAACGTATGAATTTGGGGGGACAAAAACATTTAGTCCATAACAAGGGATAAGTTTTCCTTTCAGAAATTTGTATATTTAAGCAATAAATTTTATATAGGTATCAGATTAATACAAAGAGAAATAGAAGTGTTGGTGAAAATGTGGGCTCTCAGTTCTTGACTTTATGCAGGAAAGATTTCACAGTATGAGTCCAGGTGATTTTGAGAGTACATTTATTAAAGCTGGAGATAGTGAAACAAAGGAAGGACTTAAGATAGAAGAGGCAAGATCATAGCCACAGAAGTGAGCCTAGGCGGAGCTGCCTTGGCTCTTTGGAAACATGAGGAAGAGTTGAGCCTAGGTGTAGCTGCCTTGGCCCTTTTGAAGGAAAACACAGAAGCAGAAGAAATGAGCCAGCTGGGCTATGTGGATTCAGAAAACAAGTTACAGAGGCAAAAGAAGGGCCATTGACAACAGGTTCAGGGGGTTAGCCCAGGATGAGCTGCCCCATTAGTTGCATTTCTCCTGGGAACCTTTAGAGCTTACAGGAGAAAAAAAGCAGAGATATAAGCCTGAGGAAAGAAGTGGGGAAAGGCCATGGGCATACTCCAGTGAGAAAGAGAGAGAGAGAGAGAGAGAGAGAGAGAGAGAGAACTGGATCCTTTGCCTTAAGAGGTTTTATCTGTTTTCCAAAGACAAGAATTTTAGGGGAAGTCTCAAGGGAGAATCTTTTTTATTTTTTTAATATATTTTATTGATTTTTTACAGAGAGGAAGGGAGAGAGATAGAGAGTTAGAAACATCAATGAGAGAGAAACATCGATCAGCTGCCTCCTGCACATCTCCCACTGGGGATGTGCCCGAAACCCAGGTACATGCCCTTGACCGGAATCGAACCTGGGACCTTTCAGTCTGCAAGCCGATGCTCTATCCACTGAGCCAAACCGGTTTCGGCTCAAGGGAGAATCTTAATAGAATATTCATCAGCTTTCCAGGTGTGTCTTTAAAAGGTCATGGTCTCTACTGTTTGGTCAGCACTATGGTAGGGAGTCATTAGTCATTGATTAATGCTTAAGGGAGTGGTAGTACAAGGGAGAAGGAGGCAGGTGAGTCAGGGTGCAGTTTGAATTAGCTGCCTGTCTCAGTTTCCCTATTCAACTTGCCAAGGAATTTTCCTGGCATCTTACTATCCTGCCTCAGAACTAGAGCCATGAAAAAACCCAGGTGGTGAACAGGAAAATTAAATATAAAATATATTTATGGTTTCATGATTTACATTTCAGTCTTTTATTTATTTTGAGTTTATTCTTGTGTCTGGTGTGAGTTGATGGTCTAATTTCTTTTTTTGCATGTACCTGTCCAATTTTTCCAGCAGCATTTATTGAAGAGACTGTCTTTACTCCATTGTATGCTCTTGCCTCCTTTGTCAAATATTAGTTGAGCATAATGGCTTTGGTTGATTTCTGGGGGTCTCTGTTCTGTTCCATTGATCTATATATATGCCTATTCTTGTGCCAGTACCAGGCTGTTTTGATTATAACGGCTTTGTAGTATAACTTGATAGACAGTATTGGGATTCCTCCAACTTTGTTCTACCTCAGGATTGCTGCAGATATTTGGGGTCTTTTTTGGTTCCGTGTACATTTTTGGAGTCTTTCTTCTAGATCTGTGAAATATGCTGATGGTATTTTAATAGAGATTGCATTGAATCTATAGATAGCTTTATGTAGAATGGACATTTTAATGATGTTAGTTCTGCCAATCCATGAACATGGTATACTCTTCCATTTGTTTCTATCTTCCTCTATCTCTTTTTTCAGTGTCCTGTAGTTTTCTGAGTACAAGTCTTTTACTTCCTTGGTTAAGTTTATTCCTAAGTATCTTATTTTTTTGTTGCAGTGGTAAATTTTTTTTAAGTTTCTCTTTCTGAGAATTCAATATTAATGTATAAAAATGCTATAGGCAGCAAAATATGACATCTCTCATAGCCGATACATCTCCTGGGGCAAGAAAAACAAAGAAGAAAATAAACAAATGGGACTACATCAAAATAGAAAAAGTTTCTGCCAAGCAAAAGAAACCATCAACAAAATGAAAAGGGAGCCCATCTTATGGGAGAACATATTTGCCAATGGTACATCTGATAAGGGGTTAATAGTCAAAGTACATAAGGAACTTATGCAACTTAACAGAAGGAAGACAAAAAAATCCAATTACAAAGTGGGCAAAGGACCTAAATAGACAATTCTCCAAAGTAGGCATACAGAAGGCCAATAGACAGGAAAAATGCTAAAAGTCACTAATCATCAGAAAGGTGCAAATTAAAACTACAATGAGGTATCACCTGACCCCTGTCAGAATGGCTCCCATCAACAAATCAACAAACGACAAGTGATGGTGAGGATGTGTAGAAAAGGAAACCCTAGTGCACTGCTGGTGGGAATGCAGACTGGTGCAGCTACTATGGAAAACAGTATGGAGTTTCCTCAAAACTTTAAATATGGAACTGCCATTTGACCCAGGGATCCCACTTCTGGGAATATATCCTAAGAATCCCAAATCACTAATCAGAAAGAATGTATGTATCCCTATGTTCATAGCAGCACAATTTACAATAGCTAAGATCTGGAAACAGCCCAAGTGCCCATCAGTAGACAAGTGGATAAAAAACCTGGTACATTTATACCATGGAATACTATGCAACAGTAAAAAAAAAAAAAAAAGGATCTCTTACCTTTGAAACAGCATGGAGAGACCTGGAGAATGTTATGCAAAGCATAATAAGCTAGTCAGAAAAAGACAAGTTGATATGTGGGAATCTAAAAACAAAATAAACTGTTGGACAACATAGATCCAAAGACATAGAAACATGGAAGTGACTGTCAAATCTCAGAGGGAAGGCAGAGGTGGGTGGGTGGTTTGGAAGTGATTAACCAAGAACTTATATGCATATATGTATAACCCATT
>NW_005871055.1:13746847-13771765 GCF_000147115.1 Myotis lucifugus
CAGGCTAGAAGGGGTAAATGGGAGGGTGGGGGTGGGAAGGGAGGCGATACATGTTATACTTTAAACAATAAAGATAAATTTAAAAAATAAAATATATTTCAATATGTAGTGAACACTCAAAATGTTTGCTCATTATTAAATGATTTCCTGTCACACACATGTCCCTATAATTACTGAATACATAAATAGTTACTAGTATTTCTATCTGATTTCTAACTCTTACATATTTAAGAAATTATTATCATGACAGACTAAAATGAATGAGTGGGAAATGAGTATAGGCTTGTTAGTGTATTGTGTCAACCATTGTAATTCAGAATATGTGATTTTTAAAAATCTTGTATAAAATATTTTATGTATTGTTAATAATTAACCTCTTATCTCTGTTCACTTTTTTTAGGGCTTTTTTATCCCGAATTGTCCAGACTTAACACCTTTGGCTTACCAATTGATATATCTTAACCTATCATTTAATGATATCTCTTCATTTCCCACAGAAGTAAGTCCATTTTTATTATTGTATAAACTTTAATAAATTTATTATGAATAATAATTATTATAATAAATAGACACATGATTTACTTGAGTTACTATGAAGTAAATATATTTTGGATTGCATCCCACAGGGCTTATTTTCAGAAGTACGAGAAGTACAGTACATCTTTCTTAGGAAGTCACATGACATAATTCACAAAGACTGTTATTATAGTCAGGCTCTTAAATATGTTCTCATAATTATACAATCTATGTAAAATAATTTATCTATTCTCCTCACTCTGAATAAAACCTAAAATGAACCTATTCATGTATTAATCAGAAGCTTTAAAAACACAGTTTAGTGACCAGGTAATATGATACTATAACAAGTTTTAGTTATTATGGGGCAGAATAGGATACTCTGCATAGTAAAACATATGTAGAACTAGAGGCCTGCTGCACAAAAATGTGTGCACTTGGGGGGGAGGGGTCCCTCAGCCCAGCCTGTGCCCTTTCGCAGTCTGGGACCCCTCAGGGAATAACCACCTGCTGGCTTAGGCCCACTCCATGGGGGATTGGGCCTAAGCTGACAGTCAGACATCCCTCTGGTAGTCCAGGAGCCCTCAGGGGATGTTCACTTGCCAGCAGGGAGCAGGTCTAAGCTGGTCGGACATCCTTAGTGCTGCTGAGGAGGCAGGAGGGGCTCCCACCACCACCGCTGTACTGGCAGGTGTCAGCTTGGCTTGTGGCTGAGCAGAGCTACCCCTGTGGGAGCGCACTGACCACCAGGGGGCAGCTCCTGCATTGAGCGTCTGCCCCCTGGTGGTCCGGGGTGTTTCATAGTGACCAGTCATTCCCAGTCGTTCTGCTGTTAGGGTCAATTTGCATATTACCTTTTTATTATATAGGATTTAGGCCTGGTGCATGAGTGGGGGCCTGCTAGTTTGCCCTGAAGGGTTTCTCGGATCAGGGTGGGGGTCCCGCTGGGGTGCCTGGGCCAGCCTGGGAGAGGGGCTGATGGCTTTTTGCAGGCTGGCCATGGCCCCCAGCCACCTAAGCTCCCAGTGGAGGCTGGCTGGAATCAGGTATCTGGGATTTATTTAGCTTCTATAATTGAACTTGTTGCCTTGAGCGAGCCACAGCTGGCCAGGGAAAGGCGGGAAAGCTTTGGCTTTCCTTCCATTCATCAGGGGCAACCAGGCCTCCTGCTTTCTCCAGCTCCGTGGCTTCCAGCTGCCATCTTGGTTGGGTTAATTTGCAAATAGTCGCTCTGATTGGCTGGTGGGCATGGCTTGGGGCATAGCAGAAGTGTAGTCAATTTGCATGTTTCTCTTTTATTAAATTAGATAATCACATATGGGAATGAGCTAATGCATTGTCACTTATTTTATTTTATACTATTTTTTTAGGTTTTGACATTTTTAAACTTTTATTATTGAGAGTATTACAATATCTCTCCCCCCCCCCCCATTGCTCACCTGCACCCAGTTCCCACCCTGCCCCAGGCCTTCACCATGCTATTGTCTGTGTCCATAGGTAATGCATAACCTATATAATAAAGAGGTAATATGCAAATTGACCGTCACACCCTCACACAAGATTGCCACCTCCATGTGGTCACAAGATGGACGTGCCCATGTCATCAAGAGATGGCTGCCCCATGTCATCACAAGATGGGCACCCCCATGTGGTCACAAGATGGCCATGCCCATGTCATCACAAGATGGCCGTCACAAGATGGCCAGTAGGGAAGGGCAGTTGTGGGAAATCAGGCCAGCAGGGTAGGGCAGTTAGGGGTCACCAGGCCAGCAGGGGAGGAAAGTTGGGGGAAACCAGGCCAGCTAGGGAGGGCAGTTGGGGGGGACCAGGCTGGCAGGGGAAGGCAGTTGGGGGCAATCAGGCTGGCAGGGGAGCAGTTAGGCATGGATCAGGCTGGCAGGGGAGTGGTTAGGGGGTGATCAGGCTGGCAGGCAGGTGAGCGGTTGGGAGCCAGCAATCCCAGACCGTGAGAGGGATGTCCAACTGCCGGTTTAGGCCCAATCTCAGTGGGATCGGGCCTAAACCAGCGGTCGGACATTTCCTGAGGGGTCTCAGGTTGGAGAGGGTGCAGGCTGGGCTGAGGGACACCCCCCTCCAAATGCACGACTTTCATGCACTGGGCCTCTAGTATGCATATAAGTTCTGCTGTTAATCTCTTCCTGCTACCCCTCCCCACTTCCCTCTGAGATTCATTGGTCTGTTTCATGTTTTCATGTCTCTGGTTCTATTTTATTCATCAGTGTATTTTGTTCATTAGATTTTTTGTTCATTTATTTTACTTTTTAAATTTAATTGTTGATAGATATGCATTTATTGCCATTTTATTATTCATATTTTTTACCTTTTCTTCTTCTTCTTCCTCTTCCTCTTCCTCTTCCCCTTCTTTTTCTTCTTCTTCTTCTTCTTCTTCTTCTTCTTCTTCTTCTTCTTCTTCTTCTTCTTCTTCTTCTTCTCCTTCAAGAATACCCTTCAACATTTCATGTAATACTGGCTTGGTTGTGATGAACTCCTCTAGCTTTTCCTTATCTGGGAAGCTCTTTATCTGACTTTCAATTCTAAATGATAACCTTGCTGGATAGGGTAAACTTGGTTATAGGTCCTTGCTTTTCATCACTGAATATTTCTTGCAAAGCTTCTGTTGAGAAATCAGCTGGCAGTTGTATTGGCACTCCCTTGTAGGTAACTAACTGCTTTTCTCTTGCTGCTTTTAAGATTATCTCTTTGTTTTGAACTTTTGGCATTTTAATTATGATTTGTCTTGGTGTGGGCCTCTTTGGGTTCATGTTGTTTGGGATTCTGTGCTTCCTGGACTTGTATGTCTAGTTCTTTCACCAGGTAAGGGAAGTTTTCTGTCATTTTTTCAAATAGTTATTTGATATCTTGCTTCCTCTCTTCTCCATCCGGTATCCCCATGATGCAAATGCTGGTACACTTGAAGTTGTCCCAAAGGCTCCTTACACCATCTTCATATTTTTGGATTATTTTTTCTTTTTGCTGTTCTTATTGGGTATTTTTTTTGCTTACTTATATTCCAAATCTTGATTCTCAACTCTACTATTGATCCCCTGTAAATTATTCCTTATTTCAGTTAGTGTATCCTTCATTTCTGACTTGTCTTTTTTTATGTTGATGTTCTCTGTAAGTTCCCTAAAGTTCTCATTAGGTTCCTTGAGCATATTTATAACATTGTTTTGAACTCAGTATCTAGTAGTTTTCTTGCTTCCATTTCATTTAGTTCTTTTTCTGGAGATATTTCCTGTTCTTTCATTCGTGACATATTTCTTTGTATCTGCATTTTGGCTGTGTTTGTTTTTATGTATTATGTAGATCTACTATGTCTCCTGGAGTTAGTAGAGTGGCCTTGTGTAGCAGGTGTCCTGTGGGGCCCAGTGGCTCCACCTCCCCAGTCACCTGAGCTGGGCACTCCATGTGTGCCCCTGTGAGAGTTATGTACACTGTCCGATTATACTTGAGCCTTGATGTATGTTGGCATCCTGGGAGGAGTTGGCCTCCAAGCCAATTGGATGTGAGGACCACCTGTGATTATAGTAGGAGAGCTGCTGTGCAGGAGCCAACCCTATGGAGCAGGACTTGCTTCATTAGGACTTTGGTGCTCACTGAGTCTGCCACTTGCTTGTGTCACTCGTGGAGGTGGTAGGATTGTAATCCTGTATGGTTGAAGCTGACTACCAGGTGTACTGGCTCTGGGACCTCCCAGGAGATGCAAAGTCAGCCTCTACCTGTGCCCTGTCTGAGGCCACCCAGCATGAGCTACAAAGCAATCTGCAGATGGCTGCTACTTGTGTTGAGCTTGGAGGTGCCAGGGAGAGGCCAAGCTATGAACTAGGGTGGGCTGCCCTAGTGTCAGGCCTGGAGCCCCTTATCGAGGGGTACGAGGCACACTGATGCCAGGTGCTGCTTTTTTGAGAGATTTTAGGAAATTAAAATGAGAGAAGAGAGGCCAGTTGTATGGAAAAGCCACTGGAAATGGCTTGGATGAATCTGAAAGTAAGGAGGGGTAGGGTCTCAGGGAATCACTGAACAAGTCAAAAACAAGTCAAAAAGTATGAGCCAGATTGATGGAGATTCAGATATGGCACAGCTTGTCAGCTCTGTGGCAGGGAGGGTTCAGCAAAGGAACAATTGCCTCTGCCAGAGCTTCTGTCTGGGAGAAAGCTGTCCCTCCAGCTCTTTCCGATTTCAGACAATTTAGTTCCTCTGTGAGTGGCCAGGATTTCTTTCAATCTGCTGCCCTAGTGCTGGAGCTCAGAGGGAGTGAGTCCATGCATGGGTCCTTTAAGAGGAACTGCCTGGGACTCCAGCAGTCTCTGTGTCACTCATCCACAATCCCTGCTGGTTTTTACAGTCAGAAGTTGTGGAGACTTCTCTTCGTGGCTCTGGGACCCTGGGTTGGGGGCTTCGTGTGGGGCAGAGACCCCTCACTCCTCAGGGAAACCTCCACAGCCAAAATATCCCTCCTGATTTTAAACCACCACACATAAATGTGGGACCAGCCAGTTCTGTGATTCCCCCCATGCACCTCTGCTCCTCCTACTGGTCTTGATGTACTTCTTCTTTAATTCCGTAGCTGTAGTACTTCCATTCAGCTAGATTTCAGGTGGTTCTGAATTATTGCGGGGGGCTGGGGTCTCTTCTGTGTGTCCTACATGGAGAGAGAGATGTGAACTGGTTCGTATAAGTTAGAAGGCACTTTTGGGATTAAAGAAAAATGAATTGGACATACACAAAATTAGATTAAAAGCTTGGGCTGGGTGTGGTGTCTGCCCTCTCATGGAGGGACAGACAGAGAGAGCACGCCAGCACCGGAAGCAGTTAATTATATACTCAAATTACAGGAAGTTACATCACATCTGGGTGGGCCTTGAATTCCTGGCAACATCATGAGATCCATCCCCTTAACACTGGGCGGGAAAGTCAGACTGAGTGGTGTCCAATCTCTTGACTGGGTTCACCCTCAGGGCATGGCTTTGCCTTCACTCTGGGTTTCAGCCGATAATATTGAACCGAGTGTTTACTAACAGCCCTCAGCACCTCCCCCTTTTCTATATTTAAGCAACTAAAATTAAAAGTAAAACTTAACATCAAGATCAAGGCTTTGACTAAATAAAACTAATAACAAATCAATATCAATGCAAACACAATAATAGAGAAATCAAACTACAGCTATGTTAATATTTTTAGCTACTGAGTGAAGAGTCTCTTTTGCTGCTGGTGTATATTTACTCAAAGTCCTTAGAGTTGACTGTGCAATGTCTTATAGAAGACTGGCAGCTAACCAATGTCAGCATGGCCAGAAACATGGTTGAGGTAGTAAATTTTGCTTTCTGCCGGCTTTAGTCGTTAACTTCTTCTTCCGCATCGCTGTCAACAGGGCAACTCTCAGTCCCTTGAACAATGGGGCAAGCAGCTTCTCTGGGTCCATCATGGCGATGCACGTAATGCTCTGGCATCCAGATTGGCTGCACTGTTCCTTCTGGAAAGATACAAAATACAGCCTCTTCCCCACATTATTATTGAATCTGATAAAACTGTTGTCTGGTATTTGCCTTCTTCAGCGAGGCTAACTTGGCTGAGGCTATTGTACAGGAGGCCTGTTGCCTTTCAGCTGCTGTACAACCCTCTGCATCACGATTCAAAAAATTTAAAATATAAATCAAAAATTTTTAAAATAAAAATCATGACTGAGTTTGCATTTGAGGTGACACATAACATCTGTCTCCCCCTTTTTGTTTTAATAATTGCATTTTAATAGGACGATTGGCTTACTTCATAATAGCTTGAGAATCATAAGTGATACTAGTTTTATGATAAATTTAATATTGCTGACAAAAATACTGAAAACAGAATTAGCGTACGTGAATCTATTGTCTGTTTTTAGCTTTAAGGGAGGTCCTAGTACCGTAAAGGCAATAATTAATTTTGTGCTAGGCACTCTTCCCTGTTACTTTTCCTTAATAAATCTTGATAAGTGAAAGCTGCTTGAAGGTTTTGAGTTATTTTAAGACTCTTCAATCCACATCTGCAGACTAGAAGTAAACATAAGAAAACAACAATGAGGCAAACAACAGTGGTTATGCTGAGAGGTAAATGCAAGGATATCCAGTGGAAGGGGTTAAATTCTTTTAAGTCCTCTTTAAATTGTTGCCAGGCATTCAAGGAATTGGTTTGTAAGTTTGCCTTGGACAACTGTACAATATGCTGTTGTAATTCTAAAATATCAAGGGTTGTGTTACCTTGACCCCAAGCACCAAGAAGATGATTTTTTTTTATTGATTCCCAAGGGTGCAGGGTACTATTATAGGGAACAGGGGTAACACAAATCTGGGAAAAATTATAATGACACTGCAGAGATATTCTTTGCTCTAGGCCATGGATTTTATCACCCATCCACAGGACTGTAGACTTTAATGCTGACAATTCAATTTCAAACTGGTTGTCAATTCTTTTTTGTATAGACAAGGTCTTAGTTACATTTTCTTTGACCTGTTGTATGAAATGAGAGGTCTGAACAGTCTGTACCATAGATGAAACAGCAATGCCCACAGAAGTAAGTAACGTTACGAGGGCAAAGATTCCTGCAATTAACATTCCAAGAAATCTTTTTTGTCTTTTTAAGATTTTTACTAGATCATGCAACAGCTGGTAGGTTTGATGAGATTCCCAAGGCTCAGTTAGGTTAGTGGGAACCCAAGCAAAAGCTGGTTGTTTTAAAATAATGAGGGAGTTCTTTTGAAAAGTAGAATTAATACAATGGGATAAAGTGCAACCTGTGCATGACACCTCATACAGATGGCTTGTAACATTAAGATGCATCTGAATGGGGCCTGATAGGAGCACAAATGGATCAAACATACAGGCAGTAGCAAATACTGTCTTATTGAGAGTTTCTCGTAAAGCAGAAATGGAATTATTTGAGCTATAATTAAAACTATACCATTTAATAGGTGCAAGTGCAGCAGCCAATTTCCACTGCATATTTTGTAGGGGCCAATTGTCATGTTGCAATTGAGGCCAACAAATTCTCCTCCATGCCATGAGATGGAGTGATTTTCTTCAACATAGAGATAGGATGCATTCCCTTTCCATTTTAGGGTGTGATTGTTACTATACAGAGACCCATAAGGGCTCCAGTCTTTAAAGAAAAATGGTTATTAAGTTTGCTGGTGGTAGGATAATTACTATAACAGTCTTGCCAATTAACTTCTTCCTCAGTGGGGTACCATTCATAAGACCTTTTACATAATGGCTTAGTGAGGGGGTGTCTTAGCACACTTACATTTTCTGCACCTTTCCCCGGAGCAAGTAGAGATAATAAATGTATTTGAGCTTTTTCTTCCCCATCCTTAGGGGTCCAGGCTGGCCAAAAACCTCTCTTTAATTTTACACACAAGGGAGCAGTGGTTTGATTTATAGTCATACAAAAGGGAAGCTGGGGGGCAACACCTGTGTAAATTATACCTTGCCCATATGCTTCCTTGCCCCACCTGTGGTCCTCCTGGATGACCAAGATTTTTTAGTATCATTGGTGACTATATTAGGTGGAGGATCAACCCACGTAAGGGGTCTTACCCATGGTGGGTCAGGAACATACTCCAAAATACCTCCCCTTTGCCCCTGGTAGCATTACTGTACAGCTGATTACTGCTAACAATGCAAGAAGGATGTTCTCAGGTGTTCCTGGGCTCCAGGTCACTTCTGGGCTCTTTGTTGTCCACTTCGTCCTCTTCCCACTTCTTATCTTCAGTGGGCTGCTTGGGATCATTGCTATCTGTGGGTCGGGTGGTTGATTACCTACAGCTGTAAGGCGTGGCTCCAGGTGCAGACTCCTCTTTAAATTGGCCAGTTCCTCTCTCAGATGCATGTTGAAGTTAATATTTCTTGCAGGAATCCACACGAGCTTTGAGAAATTTTCTGGAAATATATAAACATACCCTTGACCAAATGTTAAGAGGGAATTTCTATAAATTAAACTTGAGATCCTTTCATTTAACCAGACCATTTTCCTTTTAGCCCATTTTAATACCAGTGAAAACAGGTGTCCTGCCATAGGCATTACAAGTGAAAATCAATTATAAAGTAACAATTTTAAAATAATTTAGGCTTAATGTAATATTCTTGCAGGAAATCATTCTATTATTCCCCTATATTGTATTAAAAAAATATAAAGAGGCTTTTGAAAAATTTTTAATGCAGTCTTGATAACTTTAGATTTAATTTTTTGTATAAAGATATGACTGCTTTGGATTCATATTTTGTTAAGCAATTTTTGAACCATCAATAAAAATTTTAATTAATACTTCAGGAACAGTTTCCTGTATAGTACCATTAAATTTTCTTGAGTATTCATTCATTTCAATTAGCCAATTTAAATTAATTTGAAATAAAGCTTATTATTTTAATTTTACTTGTTCTAAGTTAAGGACAGTAAATAACCTTAATTGGATTACTGCTATTAGTTCCTTTAAATACTTTTACATAAGCTATTTAACTTTTGTTTAGGGAGGGAAAATATAAATCATTAACTTTTATTGTCCTCAGTTAAAGGAAGGCAGGGTTTTCTAGATGACTTCAAACCCCTTGGCATTTATATTTTTTTTAGATAGTTGTACATGTGAGTCAAGAAATTAGAAAAATGACTTTGTGGGTCTGTGCATACACTTAATAATAACTTTTTATGACATTCAAGGCATATATATTTAAATAAAACTTTGCTATTAATTAATTAATTTCTCCTTTTATTTATTTATTTGTCAGAATTTCCTCATACAATCCCAAGTATATTGTATTGGTCTAATTTAGTTATTTCTTTTTTTGGGAGAAGGAATAAATCCTTTTGTACTACCTCAGGGCCCTTTGAGGTGCACAAAATCTGTCCTTCAGTTATATTCTTGAAGTATTACATTCGGAAAAACCGTCAAATATATATCCAATTCAAAAATTATTAAAAACTTAGACCAGTTTTAACATTAAAGGATTTGGTCTTGACCATACAATTAATTACTTTTAATCTGGTCATTGAATTTTTGCCGGAAGCCGGTCCATCCTTGCTGCTTGACACAGTCGCTGCAGGGAAGAAACATCTATACAGCATATGTTTCAAGGGACCTGGCATATATGGCACACTGTTCTTAGTATGTTTGCTCCCCTTTTGGCACTATGTGTTTTAACCAAGGTCACCTCTCCGAGAAAGGTTGTTTCCCCAGGTAGGGATTTTTCCCTGAAGTTAGGGAGGGAATAAAACCCCTTAACTACGTGCCAGGTGGGTAGTTAATCACTTTAACTACGAACAATCACGCTTAAGCTACATAATCTTTACTCCCTGGAATGGAGATAAGAAACGCCCTAACCTTTGGAATAGAAATTGATAGGATTAAAATCAACTGGTATAAATACAGATGTAACAAGACAATAAAACACAGAACCTGGCTGGAGATCCTGGATAGAACCAGGCAAGAGAACCCAACCATGATGATCAATTGAATGCTGCCTGCCTGTCCTTCCTTCTTCTCTGACTCCATCCACACCTTTGGGAACCCCTGGACCTGCTGGGGCTCGACCCCAACAAATTTTCATATGTCAGAAAAAAAAAACTGCTGGGGAAAGCAGGCCTACTGCTCGTCCATTTTTTCACTGTACAGCTGTGGTCACCTTCAGAGAATTAAGACATATAATATTTAGTTTATGTAAATCACATTAAATAACTTTCCTTTAATATTCATGGTGACTGCTATTAATAATTAGATTTAATGTCTGAATAATATTCTTCACTTTACCCTGTACCTTTAAAGAATGATCCTATTTACAAGCTTTTTAAGAATTTGAGCTTCTATTGTCAGCTTCTATAAAAGTTGACTGGTTAAAACATTGGTCTGTCATATAACTGAAATTATGAGACCTGGATTATATTATAAAGCTAATTTATTAAGCAATAAGAATAAGCATCTTCACAGAAAAAATATAGTAAGTAAATTCTCTGGGCAAGCATGTTTCTGTCCCATCCGCGTTTCCATCATAAAACTCTGCTTTAACTCCACCCCTGAAATTCCATTCTGCCTCAGTAAGCAGACATTCCTTTTGCGATTGGCTAGTTCAGAGGGAGGGGCGGGCCTTTGCTATTTCAAAATGGTGGCCCCCAGAAGAGTCAGCGGCCCCAGGCCACGCTGCATGGCAGGAAAATAAAAAAACGTCTTTCTTTGTTTAAAAAAGATAACTTGCTTATCATTACACTTGGTTAAATTACAGAATTAATCCTCCTTTCTAACTAGATTTAGCTTGAAAACTCACTAGAATTATATAACTCTTTAAATCGTAACTTTAATCCTAAACACTTTTTTACGGCGAGACAAAAATTCAGACATAATAATGACAGTACATTTTAAACGAACAAAATCTTATACTGCAGATATTTTACAAGTGAAATTCAGACCAATGCCTGCATCCTTGAGAAACTGCCGGTAGCCTTGGGACCTCAAGCCAGCGATTTAATATGCAAATTCTCCTCCATTGTCTTCCAGCCACTAGCCAAGATGGCGAGGCCCAGGTGGGATTTCAAAAAGGCATCTTTGTTTCTCTTTGGAAAAAAAAAACTGTTGAAATTCAGGCCATGAGCGCCAGCTGGCTTGGGGCGGGGGACCCAACTCCCCCAACCCCGCGGGAACCGCGGAGAAATACCAGGTGCGGTTTTTGAGTCAGGCACTTCCCCAGGCGGGGCAATGGCGCGCTCGCTTTCTCCCGAGAAAAACCCCAGCAATTAGCCGATTTACTGTTTCCAATTGAAACCAACGGCATGCTTCTAAAAGACCAGATTAAGCCCTAACCGGTTTGACTCAGTGGATAGAGCGCGGCCTGTGAACTCAAGGGTCCCAGGTTCGATTCCGGTCAAGGGCATGTACCTTGGTTGCGGGCACATCCCCAGTGTGGAGTGTGCAGGAGGCAGCTGATCGATGTTTCTCTCTCATCGATGTTTCTAACTCGCTATCCCTCTTCCTTCCTCTCTATAAAAAAAATCAATAAAATATATTTTTTAAAAATAAAAGACCAAATTAAGCCAAAAATAAAGCGATAATACACAGACAGCACACAGAACTCAAGAGGACACGCTGTAGCTTTTTTAAAGCTCAAATAGAGTGGAGAGACTCCTTCTGAGTCTCTTGATCTCCCCAGTTTTATACACCCAGTTAATAATATTTTGTAGCAATCCGCTCCCTACCTTGTTCCTATCTGTGGCGGCTGCGATCTCTGGAGCAATCCCTTTAAAATGCCTCACCTCCAACTTGCCCCATGATGGGACCCAGATATATGGGGGGTTGGGGGGGTGGGGGGAGGGGCTGGGGTCTCTTCTCCCTGTCCCGCAAGGAGAGAGAGACACGAACCGGTTCCTATAAGTTAGGAGGCGCTTTTGGGATTAAAGAAAAATGAATTGGCCCTAACCAGTTTGGCTCAGTGGATAGAGCATCGACCTGTGGACTGAAGGGTCCCAGGTTCGATTCCGGTCAAGCACATCCCCAGTAGGGGGGTGTGCAGGAGGCAGCTGATCAATGTTTCTCTCTCATCGATGTTTCTAACTCTCTATCCCTCTCCCTTCCTCTCTGTAAGAAATCAATAAAAATATATTTTAAAAAAAAGAAAGAAAAATGAATTGTACAGACACAAAATTAGATTAAAAGCTTGGGCTGGGTGTGGAGTCTGCCCTCTCATGGAGGGACAGACAGAGAGAGCGCACCAGCATCGGAAGCAGTTTATTATATACTGGAATTACAGGAAGTTACATCACATCTGGGTGGGCCTTGAATTCCTGGTGATATCATGAGATCCATCCCCTTAACACTGGGCGGGAAAGTCAGACTGAGTGGTGTCCAATCTCTTGACTGGGTCCACCCTCAGGGCACAGCTTTGCCTTCACTCTGAGTTTCAGCCGACAAAATTGAACCGAGTGTTTACTACTGCCCTCAGCACTGAATGATGGTTGTTCTGTATTTTAGTTGTTAATTTTGATGTGGTTGTGGGAGGAGGCAAGTATGGCATTTACTTACACTGCCATCTTCTCTAAAAGCCTCATTGTCATTTTAAATAAATGGGTCATTACAAGTAATTATGACAGATTATGCTCGCTGTGTCTTTATACAATTCTTTATTGGTCATTGGGTGATTGGTTGTTTTGTGAATTAACTTCCAGAATATTGACGTTTAGTGAATTGATTTTTTAGCAAATTGACTTCTTTTCTATTTAAAATACCATATAGAATTAAAAATGTATTTTCCATAATTTCTCTGTAATAATGTAATTTTACTTTCTCTACAAGTTTTTTTTTCTTTTCTAATATATAACAACTCTTATAAATTTGACTAGGACAAATTGACAAGAATTTCCAAGTAATATAGGGGTCTTTTTTCTTCAGGTTAATTTTAACTTTTTTTCTAAATAGTTGTAGATGAGGCCTTGTATCTGCCAAGCATACTCTATCCACTAAAAGAAGAATGAATAAATAAGCGCTCTTCAAATGTAAAATTTAAAGTGCCCACTTTTTAAAGGGATAGAAATCAATAGAACTTGCCATTAACATACAGATCTGTGTTATATAGCTACTAGAGGCCCAGTGCACAAAATTCGTGCACTGGGGAGTGGGGCAAATACTAGCCAAAGAGGCATTCAGCAGTCCAGGACCCCTCACTCCTTACCACTCACCTGCAGTGGAGGCGGGAGAGGCTCCCACCACTGCACTCTCCAGCCCTGAGCCCGGCTTCTGGCTGAGTGGTGCTCCCCCTGTGGGAGTTCACTAACCAACCACAATGGGGCAGCTCCTGTGTTGAGTGTCTGCCCCCTGGTGGTCAGTGTGCATCATAGTGACCTGTCATTCCACCATTTGGTCAATTTGCATATTAGGGCTTTATTATATAGGATAGATAAAATATTCCAACCAGGATGGTAATATCCAGGCTTAGAAGGGCTGTACTAAGGGTAGGCTAATGATAACTAGTTATCAGCATAGTGTAAACGCAATCAATAGAAGACCAGAGGCTGGCATAAATGTGGTGATTAAAATTGTTACAAGTTTCATGGAAAATTCAAGATGGTAGACTTAAGTAGAAGACAGAGTCTATTAAAATAGTTTTAGACACACAAAAAAGGTAGAAGCAGAAATGGTAAACAAGAATGTTAATATAACAAACTGTATAGATATATACTTCATCTCCTTTTCAAATCTCAGATTATTTAAAACACATAAACAGTAATAATTAATTATAATAATGTATAGTTGATCTTCGATTAGGAACAAGAAGGCTCACTGTGTGCTCAATATTGCTTGAATAATCTATTGCAAGGAGAATATTTTAACCCTGTGGAATTATCTTCTATTGAACATCAGCTAGATGGAGAAGAGAGAAGAATGGCAGAAGAAGGCATTATTAGTGAATACTATAGCACATTTTTATAGCAGCCTTCTGGAAAAATGGATGATAGTGGTTTTTCTCTATTCAAGTTATAAGCAATGCCTTGACAGTTTGGGTTTTACAACTAATCGTGTTTAACAGTCCAGCATATAAAAGGCTCAAGATCAATCTCATAAAGGAAAGGTCATTTGTATGCAATTATAGAAAACATTGGTTTACAGTTAAAAAAAATTAGAAAAACAGTGGTTCAACTTTAATTCCCTCTTGACAGGTCTAGAATTAATATCAGATACATGCCGTGCACTTTTCTTGGCTCAATTACAACAGGAGATTATTCTATATTTGTTGTTAAGGGTGATCTTCCAGATTGTGAAACTGAACAACTGCAAATGTTAGGGTCCAACAGATGCATTGACCAAAACTTATTGGAGAAGAAAGAGTTAGTACAACTAAAAGAACAGAATCTAGAAAACAGATCTGGGATGAGTCTTAGAAGCAAATGATGAGTCAGGGATGTTAAAGATGAGGGAGATTTGCAGTGAGCTTTGGTACTAAGTCACCAACAAATTGATATGGAAGATGAAGAAGCAGATCTCTGCAGGGCTATTCAGCTCAGTATGTAAGGCAGTTGCAAAAATATATCTCAAGATATTCCACAGACATCAAGTCAGAAGACATCTTACTTCAAAAGAGCTATGGAAGAGAAGAGAAGGCTACTTTGAAAAGCAGCAGCAACAACAGCATTAGGAGCCACCAAGACAGCTTTCACACCAGCCATAAGTTTGGAAGCACTTGGCAGTGATCTTGGTGATGATATGAGTGAGGAAGACATGCTTCAGGTAGCTGTGACCAGGTCTTTAGAAACTGTTAGAAATAATTTCTTAACAGAAGAAAAATTAACACATTTTACAAAATCTCTAAAATATTTATACTTTCCAACATTATCTTGTGTGATTAAAGCAAAGAGTTCATTTTGATAATATGTAAGAGAACAATGTTCAACAGAGGAAATAACACTTTTAAGAGGTTTGCAAATTAAAAGGTGAGAACATGGCAAAATGCATCAGTTGTAGGAATAAATAATGACCCTTCAAATACTAGCCAAAGAGGCATTCAGCAATTACATTAATTTAAAATAATTTTCTAAATGTTCGTTTTTCATTTTTAGTGTTCAATATATAACATGTCTAAAATTGGGGCATTTTTCTTGAATCTTTTTGCAGACCAGCTAATAAGCTCTTGCCCCAGAACTTTCCCATACATTTGGTTTTCTTTTCCTCCCTTCTGTGTAGGTAATTTGGCTCACCTTTCATCACTTAATAGTTGCTTCTATGTCTCCTTTTAGGACAGTGTTTCTTCTCTATGTTGTGGATAGTAATGGTTCCAGAAGGATAAGTATTCTCCCTTCACCTATGTATTATGCACTTGGGTGTCTTCTCATGTTATTGTTTTTTATCACAATTTATCTGCTATCTTGTTATTATTTTTTTAAACTCTATTAAAAGATGGTAATCTTTCTTGAGATTTGCTTATTAAGCCCTCCAAGATGAGATCATCATTTCATAATTCTGGTGCATTCCTAAATTCTAAAATCATCTCTGCATAAGTATTTAAGAAAAAATTAGCATTTTTAAAAATAATAATGTATTGTTAGGTCTATAACATATATGGATGTAGTACGTATAGGTCTGTAACATATATGGATGTAGTACGTATAACAACTACAGTGCAAAAAGGAAGGAACAGGCAATAGAGCTATTTAGGAACATTTCCTTATCTCACTGGAATTAAGTTAATATAAATCTGAAGTATATTCTCATAAGTTAAGATATATATTACAACCCCTAAAACAATGGCTAAGAGAATAACTCAAAAGAATATGGTGAAAAGTTATTAAAGGAATTAAAATATTGTACTAGCAAATACTCATTTGATGCAAATGAAGGCAGTAAAAAAAGAACAAATGGAAAATTACATATAGAAAACTGTCTGTACTATATGTAAAATGGTGATTTAAATCCAGCATGCCAATAATAACATTAAATGTAAATACACCAAGCAATCCAAAGATACACTTAAGAGCAAAAGATACAAAGAGGTCAAAGGCAAAAATATGAAAAAATATAACATGCAAACAGCAACCATAAGAAAGCTGGAGTGACTGTACTAATATCAGATAAAATAAATTTTAAAACAAAATAAGTTACTAGAGATTAAAAAGGGGATTTTGTCAATCTATCAGGATAATATAATTATATATACATATATACACACATATACATACATACATACCTACCTGTGTACATGGCCATAGAATATAAAAACTGAAAGAATTGAATGAAAAAATTAGAATTTCAACAATAATACTTATAAATTTCAATGCCCCACTTTCAAAAATGCATAGAACACTAAGCAGAAGATTAACAAAGAAATAGAAGACGTGAACAACACTATAATCACTTAGACCTAACAGAAATCTATGGGACACTTCAACCAATAGCAGAATAATACATAATTCTCAAATTCACATAGAACATTTTCCAGGATAGACCATAAAGTAAGTCTCATACACTTAAAACAATTGAAAAATCACAGAAAATATATTTTTTGCCACAGTGAAATGTAATTAAAAATCAGTAACTGAAAGAAATTTGGAAATATATGAAAATTAAGCAACACATTATTAAATAACCAATGATTCAATTAAAAAATCAAAAGGGAAATTTGAAAGTACTTTAAGATGACTGCAAATGAAGAGACAACATACCAAAATTTATGGGATGCCTTTACACCAGTGCTCAGAGGGGAATTTATAGCTATAAATACTTTTATTTAAAAAAGAAAAATTAATAACCTAATATTCTATCTTAAGCCACTATAAAAACAAAGAGCAAACTAAACCTAAAGAAAGAATAAAGAAGGAAGTAATAAAAATGAGACAAAAATTTGTGAAATTAAGAATAGAAAAACAGAGAAAAATAAACGAAACCAAGAGTTGATACTTTAAGAAATCAACAAAATGGACTAACCTTCAATAGACTGACCAAGGAAAAAGAAGACCCAAATTACTAAAATTAAGGATGAAAGATGGAACATTACTACCAACCTCACAGAAATAAAAAAGATTTTAAGAGAATACTACATTTAACTGTAAACCAACCAACTAAATAACTTTGGTAAAATGGACACATACCTAGATAAACATAAGAATGGACTCAAGAAAAAATAGAAAATCTGAATGGCTCTATAAAAAGGGAAAAGTTCAATAGTAATTTAAAACTTTCCACAAAGTAAAGTCCAGGACCAGAAAGCTTCATTGGTGATTTTTACTATACATCTTAAGAAGAATTAACACCAATCCTTTACAAATTCTTCCAAAAAAATAGAAGAGAAGGAAAAAACCAATTCAAACTAGAAAACCAGTAATATGCTGATACCAAAACTGGACAAAGATATGGAAAAAACAAACTACAGAACAATATCTTTTATGAATATAGATGCAAAAATCCTCAACAAAATGCTAGCAAACATTTTACACCATGACCAAGTGATATTTATTCTAGGAATGCAAGGTTGGATAAACATACAAAAATCAATCAATGTGATACACCATTTTAACATAATAAAGGGGGAAAATTATGCAATTATCTCAATAGAGACAGAAACCAATTTACAAAATCCAACATCCTTTATGATAAAAATATTCAATATCTAGAAATAGAGGTGGATGTCTGAAAATTTATAAAGGATATCTACAAAAAACCACAGCTTATATCATATTTAATGGTGAAAGACTCAACGTTTTCCTCCTAAGATCAAGAACCAGATGAAGATGTATACTAGTACTCTTTCCAATTTGTATTTAACATTGTACGGGACTTTCTAGCCAAGGCAAGAAAGAGAAATAAAAAACATCCAGGTTTAAAAGGAAGTTAAGCTTTCTCTACTTGTAGATGGCATGGTCTTATATATAGAAATCCGAAGGGATTCACTAAAAAATATATTAGAATTGAGTTCAGCAAAGTTGTAGTGTACAAGATCAATATACAAAAATCAATTGTATTTCTACAAAATAGCAACAAACAATCCTGACAATAAAATAAGAAAGAAATTTTATTTACATGAAAAAGAGTAAAATACTTGGGAGCAAGTTTAACAAAAGTACAAAACTTATACTGTGAAAACTACAGAACATTGTTAAGTTAAAGGAAATGTATACTCAGATGACAAGACATCCTATATTCATGGATCTGAAGACAATATTTTTAAGATGGCACTGCTCTCAAATTGATCTTCAGATTTATTGCAATCCCTATGAAAATTACAACTGACCTATTTTATAGAATTTGAGAAGCTGGTCTGAGAGTTTATAAGGAAATTACTCCAAATAGCCAAAGCCATCTTGAAAAGGAAAAACAAACTTGGAGGATTTAACTTCTGATTGCAAGAATGAGCATGATCTATTCCACCAATTGTAGATTTTTATGATTATAAAAAGGTTTCCTTTAATGTTAAAGATAGCTAATGTAAGACCTTATTATGATTCACCAGAGGGCAAGAAATATATTAATCAAGCAAAGACCATAGGTTTAAATGGTATATTCTACTATTAAATTTCATATGAAAAATCAGTGTATATGAAACAAGCTGGTTATAATAGCTACCACCTCATTGATTACGAAGGTTAGTTACCTTATATTTCTGCAGATATCTCTTTCCTCACTTCTTCTTTGCATACTTGCTTCTTATGAAACCATAGGTTGATCAGATAAGATGACTTTCTCATTTAGAAAAGGACCATTCCTGAATCAAGGGATATGTGTACAGCACTATTTTACATATCATGCATAGTATGCTGATCAGTCATTTTGAAGGCTTCCAAAGGTATTAGATATATGCGATACAGACAATTAATATTACTGTACTGATTCTACTACATTAATTCAAAACATTTTTAAAATGGAATAGGAATTTGCATATTTTATTATTCTACTTATGTTTGTTTCTCTTTTCTGTTCCTCAGATATATTGTCTTAAACATTTACAAGTTCTGATCCTGAGAAATAATCCTATCAGAATAATCCCTTCTGATATTCAACAACTTAAGTTCCTTAGAGTTTTCAACATAGCCTTTAATTTGATTACGACTCTTCCTCTTGGGTAAGATTGATAATTTGATATTATAAATAGAAAATAAAGAGCTTATGACATAGAAAAGGATCAATTCCCCTTTTGAAAGCAGCTAGCAACTTTTCAGCTCTTTAATAATTCTTATTCTTTTCCAATTAGCTGACTTGTTTTTCATTGCTGTGTTAAAAATAATCCTACTAGCCAGATGCCAATTAACCTTTCTCGGCCTCAATTTCCTAATCTATGAACCAAGAAATTAGTCTTTATGATATTTAAGATCCTTTAAACTCTAATAGGAATGTTAATATTTGAGTTTAAAAGAGATGGCTTTTCCCCACGTATGAACTGGTAATTATTTAATTACTAATAAAATTTTTAAATAAAAACCTTTACCAAATGCCAAAACAAGATACCACTTCCAGTAAATGCTTAACAAATTGAATATAAGTTAAGGACAAAGGGATGGGGACTCTGAAATATTTGAACAGTATTTCTCAAAAGAAGATTCTTATAGTAATTAAGGAAGTGCATCAAAATTCATTTATAAAGTTCTTCATCTAGCAGTTTGTAATTAACAATCCAACAAATTCTACATTCATAAACCTTAAAACTATTTAGTCATTTAAAAGAATAAAAAGGTATGTAAAATATTATACTATTTCTGTATAAAAATGTAAAACTCACACATTATAAAAACACTAAGGCAGTAAGAAAATTGCATTATGGGAATTTTATTTCTGTTTGACTCACCTATATTTTTCCACAGTAACATAAATTGTATTTTCCCTGCCTTGATATTAGAATTAGCCATTTCTCTAAGAAAACCCTGATTTTGTTTTTATTAATCCTCATGCAAGGGTATGTTTTGATTGTTTTAGAGAGAGGGGAAGGGAGAGGGAGAGAAAGAAACATCAATTGGTTGCCTCCCACATGCACCTTGAGTGGGGATCGAACCCACAACCTGGGTGTGTGCCCTTTCCAGGAATCGAACCTGCAACCTTTGGCACATGGGATGACGCTCCAATCAACTGAGCCACACTGTCCAGGCCCTGTTTTCCTTTTATTGCAGAATGATCTTTAAAAACCAATACCTAAGTATTGAATGTCTCCATAGCTATTGAGATGACACTGTTTATAGACACTCGCAGTATACAGAGCTTAGTAATATATGTATTTAGAAATCTATGTATACACATATCTATAATTATTTATCTGTGTATATTTATTTATATACACACATATAGATACACACAACTATATATACACACATATGTACATATATGCATCTAAACAAATGAATACTGTATAATCTATAATAACAATTACATACTTTAAATAACCATAACTTATTTAAACAAAATGTAAAAATACCTAAAACAACTAAAAGTTTATCATAACTACATGGTCAACATTGTACATTGTTTAGAGATTAAGCAAACTAGTTTGAATTATTGGTTATAAACAAAAGTTTTAAGAAGCCCTCACACCTGTCAGAATGACTGTCATCAATAAATACACAAATGACAAGTGTTGGCAAGGATGTAGAGAAAAGGGAACCCTTGTGCACTGTTGTGGGAATGCAGATTGGTACAGCCACTATGGAAAACAGTATGAGGTTTCCTCAAAGAAATTAAAAATGGATCTGCCTTATGACCCAGTGATTCTACTTCTGGGGATTTATCTGAAGAAATCCAAAATACTAATTTGAAAGGATATATTCACCCCTATGTTCATTGCAGTGTTATTTACAACTAAAGGCCCGGTGTACAAAATTTGTGCAGGCGGGGGGTAAAGGGGTGTCCCTCAGCCCGGCCTGCACCCTCTCCAATCCGGGATCCCTCTCGAAACCCAGGACCGCTGGCTCCTAATTGCTTGCCTGCCTGTGGACCTGATCCCTAACTGCTCTCCCCTGCCGCCCTGATCCCCCTAACTTCTCTCCCCTGCTGGCCTGATCCCCCTAACTGCTCTCTCCTGCTGGCCTGATTCCCCCTAACTGCTCTCGCCTGCCAGCCTGATCACCCCTAACTGCTCTCTCTTACCGGCCTGATCCCGCCTAACTGCCTCTGCCTTGGCCCCAGCTTTGTCCTGAAGGATGTCTGGTCTAATTAGCATATTACCCTTTTATTAGTATAGATAGAGGCCTGGTGCATGGGTGGGGGCTGGCGGATCAGGGTGGGGGTCCGGGCAGTGCCAGCCTGAGCAAATGGGCAAGGGGCCTGGGTGGTTTGCAGGCTGGTCACGCCCCGAGTGGGGGTCCCCACTGGGGGCCAGTGCCAGCCTGAGCAAGGGGCCTGGAGGGGTTTGCAGGCCGGCCACATCCCATCAGGGTGGGGGTCCCTGCTGGGGGCATTGCCGGCCTGGGTGAGAGGTTGGGGAGTTTGCAGCTGGCCACACCCCTGATCGGGTGAAGAGCTGAGGGCCGTTTGCAAGCTGGCCATGCCCCCATTGGGGTGGGGGTCTCCGCTGGGGGCCATGGCCAGCCTGGATGAGGGGCTGATGTCCGTTTGCAGGCTGGGCATGCCCCCATCAGGGTAATGGTCCCCACTGGGGGTGGGGCATACCTGGGCAAGGGGCTGATGGCCATTTACATGCTGGCAACACCCCTGGCCATGTCAGGATGGATGTCTGGAATACATCTGGTCTAATTAGCATATTACCCTTATATTAGTATAGATAGCCAAGCTATGGAAGCAACCCAAGCGTCCATCAATAGACAAGTAGATAATATTCATATACAATGTAATATTACTCAGCCATAAAAAAAAATAATGAAATCTTACCATTTGCGACAGCATGGTAAGATTCAACCGAATACCTAGAGGGTATTATACTTAGTAAAATACGTCAGTCAGAAAAATACAAATACCATATGATTTCACTGATATGTGCAATCTAAAGAACAACATAAGGAAACAACATTGAAACAGATTCATAGACACAGAAAAAAAACTGGTGGTTGCCAGAGAAGAGGTGGTTGAGGGGCTGAGTGAAAGATGGCAGGGAGCTGGGGGGAATGAGTGAAAAAGATAAAGAGCCTGGCCCAGGAACAAAGAAGTAACTGGGTTGATTCCTGTCAGAGCATATGCCTGGGTTGTGGTCTTAATCCCCAGTAGGGGGCGTGCAGGAGGCAGCCAATCAATGATGTTTCTCTCTCAGTGATGTTTCTGTCTGTCTATTTCTCTCCCTTTCTCTCTCTCTAAAAATTAATAAAAACATTTTTCAAAGAAAAAGATGAAGTGATTAAGAAGTACAAATTAGTAGTTATAGAATAGTTCTAAGGATGTAAATACAGCATAAGGAATATAGTCAATAATCCTATCTAATAATAGCCAAAGATGGTAATTGACCGTACCTTTGCTACGCCTCACATGGGCTAATCAGCATGATATGCAAATTAACCGCCAACAAAGATGGCGGCTAATTTGCATACTGCAGGCAGGGCCGGTCAGCGCAAGCCGCCATCTGGGCCCCGTGTGTGGCCCTGGGCGGTGGGGCTTAGTGCTGCCTAAGCCCCGCCCCCAGCCGGGACCCCCATGTGCTGCCTAAGCCCCGCTGCCAGCTGGGACCCCATGGCAATCTGAGAGCAGGAAAGTGCGGCCTGCAGGCAGCCCCCAGGTGGGCCTACTCCTGGGTCACCATGGTGATCCCAGAGCAGGAAAGTGCAGCCTGCAGGCAGCACCCAGGTGGGCCTGCTCCTGGGTCACCATGGCGATCCCAGAGCAGGAAAGTGTGGCCTACAGGCAGCACCCAGGTGGGCCTGCTCCTGGGTCACCATGGCAATCCGAGAGCAGGAAAGTGCAGCCTGCAGGCAGCCCCCAAGTGGGCCTGCTCCTGGGTCACCATGGCAATTCCAGAACAGGAAAGTGCAGCGTACAGGCAGCACCCAGGAGGGCCTGCCCCCGGGTCTCCTCGGCGATCCAGCCATCCGTGAGCAGGAAAGTGCGGCCTGCAGGCAGCACCCCACCCTGGCCACAGCTCAAGGGAGAGAACAACATGCAGTGGAGGCCAGGAGCCTGAGAGATCAACACAGAGGCGTGCCTGATCCAAGCCTGCACGGTGTGGCTGGGGGCAGGCCCCCAGCAGACACACACACACACACACACACACACACACACACGGGACACCTGCTCCGATCCTCTGCTGCCAGACTGTGGCCATCAGTAGGACATCCACTGAGGGCTCCCAGACTGTGAGAGGGGCAGGCTGGGCTGAGGGAGCCCCACCCCCCAGTGCACGAATTTCGTGCACCAGGCCTCTAGTCTATAATAATAAAAGCGTAATATGCAATTCAACTGAATGGCTGAAGAGCAGAATGACCACCTGGATGACCATGCTATGATACGCACTGGCGCCAAGCTAGCCAAGGCAGGTGCAATGTGATTGGTCAGTGGGCCCCACCACCACCCCATGATCGCCCCAAAGGAGGCCCAGGCCACCTACTGGCGGGTGAGTGGGGCCTCCCTCTGTGGGGCAATCGATCGCAGGGCTCCCAGACTGCGAGAGGGTGCAGATCGGGCTGAGGGATACCCTCCCCTCACTGAGTGCATGAATTTTATGCACCAGGCCTCTAGTATTGTAATAACTATGAATAGTGCCAGATAGGTACTAGATTTATCAGGGTGGTCACTTAGTAAGTTGAACATTATTCAATAATGTTCAATCACTGGGTTGTACACCTGAAACTAATATAACATTTTATGCCAACAATAATTGAAAAAACATTATTAAAAAAAAGTTTTAAGGAGGTATTTTTCAAAAATATTAGTGTTTCTAAAATAAAGCAGTACAATTTTATTAAATGCCATTGGATATGTATGCATATCAAGGGATGATTGACAGCATATTGAAGCCAAGTATAAAAAACATAATTGGAATTATGGGAATAATAAAATTATAATTGTTGTGGGGATTAACTTTATTGAACCTCAGAGAAGACTTAGAGTAAGCTCTGACATAGGTAAAAATGTTCATTTGCAGAGCTGTTAAATGTAAACTCACACAGAGGAAACTTATACAGTGTGGGATGAGGTGCTTTGTATTTAAAGGTTATTGTCAGAACTCTAGCTTTCCAGTAAAGAAGACCCAACATAGAATGGCAGGACTAAGGGTGCTGTAACTGGGTAAAATTGAGTGAAATGCACTGAACCAATTATGTAGTTGGATCTCATTACTGTTACAAGCAATAGCACTGATATATTTTAAATATTATGTTTTTATTTTTGTAATTAATCCAGTAAATGTTTATGAAGTATTTATTGTGTGCTCCCTAGTTGATCACCACCTAAGAGGAAGGCAGACAATTGCACACAATTACAGAAAGTAAAATAATGGAGATGCACTATGTAAAATTCCAAACAGTGGCATGTAACTCAATCTGGATAGTCAGAGTTGGCTCCCTGGAAGAGATGACATTTGATCCAAATGTAACTGAGTGTGAATGAGCCACATTAATAGTGAGAAGGAGCAAGAGGTGATTATCTTATCTAATAAAAGAGAAACATGCAAATTGACCATACCTCTGCTACACTAACAAGCCACACCCACAAGCCAATCAGGAGTGAGTATGCAAATAAACCCAACCAAGATGGTAGTGGCCACAGAGCTGGAGAAAACAGGAGGCTTGTGTTGCCCCTGGCAATGGAGGAAGCCAAGCTTCCTGCCTGCCCTGGCTGGCTGTGGGCTCTGCTCAAGGCTATAAAGTTTCAACTATAGAAGATAAATAAATCCCAGATACCTGCTTCCATGGCCAGCCTGAAAACTGCCATCAGCCCCTCACCCAAGATGGACACACGCTCATGGGGTGAGGGTCCCTACTGGGGGGAGATGCCAACCTGCAAACGGAACTAAGTCCCTCATGCA
>NW_005871055.1:13772213-13775791 GCF_000147115.1 Myotis lucifugus
ATGAAGCGAGTGCGTTTGTGAAAACCTCCAAGCTTTACGGAGGGCGAAAATACGGAGACGTATACGATAAGCGGCTTTGGTGGATTCAGGAGTGCGCACTAGGGGGATTCGAGGGGGAAACGCAGCGAGTCTTTCAAGCAATGTGGGTAGTTCATTTCCTTTAAATTGAGCGTCCATTTTTGAGATGTGGGTGCAGCGAAGCCAAAAGTGGGTAAAATTTCAATTATGCGAGAATTTTACGGGGGGCAGGTTGGATTGAGCCTCACAGCAAGGGGTCATTTGGGGGTATTCAGCCTGGCGGGGGGGGGGGAGCATTTGAGGGCAAGCAGGCCAGTGGCAGGGGGCAGTTGGGGGCAATCAGGCAGGCAGGCAGGCAGGTGAGCGGTTAGGAGCCAGCAGTCCCAGATTGCGAGAGGGATGTCCGACTGCCGGTTTAGGCCTGATTCCTGTAAACCGGCAGTAGGATATCCTTTGAGGGGGTCCCAGATTGGAAAAGGTGCAGGCCAGGCTGAGGAACACCCCCTCCCCTGTGCACAAATTTCGTGCACCAGGCCACTAGTGGGGTAGATATTTCCTTAAATAAAAGTGACAACATATATAGAAAAAAGTGAGATGTGAAACAGCATATACAATGTGGAGTAGGAATTGCAAGCAGTTTGCTGTTTGGGAAGCTTAGAAAGCAAGGCCAAGTGGTAAGAAATTAGAGTGGTGAAGTAGGCAGAGACCAGATTGTCTGCAGGCCTTGTGAACAAAGGAAAAGTATTTGTTGAAGCGTTTCCCAAAGAGGAGTGGTGGATTCAGATCTGCATTTTAGCTCATGGTGGTGGCAGTGGAGGATGCATGTGAAGTGATAAAATAGAAGGCAAAGAATGGGGGCTATCACAGTAGTTCAGGCAAGAGCTGCAAAGCATATCTAGGGCAATGATCACATAGAGAAAAAGGAACAAATTGTTAACAAACAGGTAAAATTAGCAAGATCTGTTAATGATTAGACATAGATGGTATAGGGAATGGAGGCATCAAAGTAAAAAAATAATCAAGGTTACTTTAAGATTTTTAGTCAGAGTGAAATAATTCAAGCATGTAAATATATATCTATTAAGTATCCTATATAATAAAAGCCTAATATGCTAAGTGTCCGGTCGTCCAGTCATCTGTTCAACCAATCAAAGTGTAATATGCTAATGATATGCTAAGGCTGCTAAGGCAGATGTTCAACGCAGGAGCTGCACCCTGGTGGTCATTGTGCTCCCATGGGGGAGTGCCGCTGATGTGCACTGACCACCAGGGGGCAGACAGTCGACTGGTCAACCAGTCGCTATGATGTGCACTGACCACCAGAGGGCAGACGTTCCAACTAGTAGGTTAGCTTGCTGCTGGGGTGAGGCTGATCAGGACTGAGCGAGACAGGCTGGACATGCCCTGGAGCCCTCCTTTGGTCCCTCCCCGACTGTCCAACTTCCCGCATCCCTTCCTGGCCCTGATCATGGGTGGGTGATTGGGAGGTAATTAACCAAAGACCATCCTATATAATAAAAGGCTAATATGCAAATCGACTAAACGGCTGAACGACCAGTCGCTATGACATGCACTGACCACCAGGGGGCAGATGTTCAACACAGGAGCTGCACCCTGGTGGTCATTGTGCTCCCATGGGGGGAGCGCTGCTGAGCCAGAGGCCTGGCTCACAGGTGGCGAGCACAGCCACAGTGGCGGGAGCCTCTCCCACCTCCCCGGCAGTGCTAAGGATGTCTGACTAACAGCTCATCCATCAGTCGGACATCCCCCAAGGGCTCCTGGACTGCGAGAGGGTGCATGCTGGGCTGAGGGACCCCCCGCCCCCCAAGTGCATGAATTTTATGCACTGGGCCTCTAGTTTATGTAATACTAAGCTTTGTGCTAAGATTTGGGTTTAAGTTGATAAATGAAAGGAGCATTATTCTTTCTCTTATGGAATTTAGAATCCAGGAAAAGACACAAGAATTTCTAACAAACATCACAATAAATACATAGATACAAAACATCTTAAGGGCTATAAATGAAGAGATCAATAAGAAAGATGTCAAAATGTATCCAAGATGGCAGTGGAGTAGGTGGAAAGTACACTCACCTCCTCCCAGGACCAAAAAAAAAAAAAATTACAACTAAATTATAGAAAAATTGATGTGAATAACCAACTGAAGACTAGCTGAACAGAAGTCTTATAACCAAGGATTTATAGAAGAAACCACATGGAGACTAGTAGGAAGGGTGGAGATACAAATAGGACTTACTCTGCTCCCATGAGCAGCAGTAGATATTCTGGAGGGATATCTCAGTTGCATGGGTTACCCCTGAGAAGCATGGGGTCTTGAACCCAACCCAGACTTCCCAGCCCAGAGCACCAGAGCTAGAAAGTGGCACCCACATAACATCTGTCTGTGAAAATCATCTGCGATTCTGTCCACCAGGGAGAGGTGATAGTCCTAGAAACACAGGCACCCTCTTAAAGGGCCAATGCACAAACTCTAATTTGCAGCCACTCACCTTGGACTCCAAAGAAAGGGAAGAACAGACTAGAGTTGTGTGATGAGAGATGGGTTTGTGGCTCTGGGGAGAGAGCTAAACAGACAGCCACCATGATCCCTGAGCTGAGTTCCTCTTCCACACTACAGATATCATCTTTCTTAGATGGAGCACTCCCCTACAAGTGGCATCAGCTCAGGGGAATGCAATAGCTGCATCCTCTGGTCCCCCTGCCACCTCACCCTAAAAGAGCTTGCACCCTGCTGAAGAGTCAGCTGCTTTGGCTGAAGTATAGAGGTCTGGGCAGCCTGAAGGGGTGTCAGTGACTGAGTTGTGTGGCTTTGGAGTGGAAGCAATTCCTCTCACTTTCCCGTGAACTTGACTGACACCTCCCCTTTGTGGGAGATCTGCTAGCCCCAATTGATGGGTAGGGCTCCTGGTAGCCCTACCCTCCTGACTCCTGATGGCTCCACCCTGCTGAGGTCTGAGACAGGGGCCACTCTCCTTACCTTCCCCCAAGCCTGACCAGAACCTCCCCCACACCAGAGATCCACTAGCCCCATCCTCCTCACTCTTGGAAGCCCCACCCTGCTGAGATTGGACTCTGGGGTGAACCCAGGGCAAACTGAGTCTTGTAGCTCTAGGACAGGGACCACTTTTTCCTCACACACCCAACTGTGGCAGAGCTCTCCCTTCACAGCCAAATCTTGGGCCTGATAAACTCTGCTAACCTAGCCCTGACAACTCCCTGAAACATTTCCCCATCAAAAAAATGTGTGAACACCCAGTGGATGGCAACTAGATATGTTATACCTGGAGACATTTGCTGAGAGGCCTCAGACACAGCACGGTACCAATATTGAACTTGTATTAATCTGGTGAACATGATTTGCCCTACTTTTTGTCTCATTGAGAACCTACATAATGCAACTTGAGTACTACCAGAAGTTTTTTCAGACTAAACCTAACCGGCAGCCAACAGGCAAAGGCAGGTGGAGGTGGATCTCAGGGTGTCTTGAGACTTTTTCTGAACTTTCCCTGGGCCTAGTGCTGGTAAATGCTGGCCTTGGAGC
>NW_005871055.1:13776227-13777366 GCF_000147115.1 Myotis lucifugus
CAATCAAGACTCAATTACAATAGGAGGGTCCACATAACCTACATAAGGGACATACCTATAGCACCCAGCTCAGGTGATCAAGGAGACTATGCCACTGGGTTCCACAGGACATCTACTATGTAACACCACCCTACTAGGACTGGAAATCACAGCAGATCTACCTAATACAGAGAAACAAACACAAAGTGGCAGCAAAAATGGGAGACAATAAAATATGCCCCGTATTAAGGAACAGGAAAAATCTTCACAAAAAGAGCAAAATGAAATAGAGGCAAGCAATTAATCAGATATAGAGTTCAAAACAATGGTTATAAGGATGCTCAAGGAACTTAGTGAGAACTACAACAGCATAAAAAAGGACATAGAAACCATAAAAAAGAACCAGTCATAAATGAAGAATACAATATCTGAAATTAAGAATACATTAGAAGAAATAAGCAGTAGGTTGAATGAACATAAAATCAAATCAGCTATTTGAAAGACACTGTAAAAAAAAAACACCCAATCAGAGCAACAACAAGAAAAAAGAATTTTAAAAAATGAGGATTGTCTCTAGGACCTTTGAGACAACATGAATCATGACAACATCCACATCATAGGGGTAAAAGAAGGAAAAGACAGGGAGCAAGGGATAGAGAACCTATTTTAAGAAATAATGAACAAAAACTTCCCTGACCCAGTGAAGGAAAAAGACACACAAATCCATAAAGTGAAAAGAGTATCAAACAAGATAAATCCAATGAGGTCTACACCAACACACATCATAATTAAAATGGCAAAAGTTAAAAACAAGAGAGAATCTTAAAAGCAGCAAGAGAAAGACAGTTACCTACAAAGGAGCTTACATAAGACTGACAGCTGACTACTCAATGGAAATATTTCAGGCCAGAAGGAATTGGCATAAAATATTCAAAGTGTAAGAAAGCAAGGACATACCACCAAGATGACTTGACACAGCAAGACTATCATTTAAAATTGAGGGAAAAATAAAGAGCTTTCTGGACAAGAAAAAGTTAAAGGAATTTGTTACCACCAAACCGGTATTACAAGAAATGAAGAAGAAAAAGAAAACAGGAACATAGTTGAAAGAATAAAATGGCAAAAATAAGTACCTATCAAAAATCACTCTTTAAACATAT
>NW_005871055.1:13777466-13809168 GCF_000147115.1 Myotis lucifugus
GAGAAAGAAAGGGAAAGAGAGATAGGAACACTGATGTGAGAGAAACATTGATCGGCTGCCTCCTACACTCCACCTACTGGGGATCGAGTCCACAACTAGGCATGTGCCCTGACAGGGAATAGAACTGATGATCTCTTGGTGTGTGGGACAATGCTCAACCAATTGAGCCACACCAGCTAGGCATCACTTTTAATGTAAATGGCATAAATGCTCCAATCAAAAGACATTGCATAGCTGAATGTATATAAAAAAAAAACAAGACCCAAATACATGCTCTCTACAAGAGACCCACCTCAGAACAAAAGATGCACAGTCTAAAAGTAAAACAATAGAAAAATATATTTCATGCAAAAAATTATTTTTAATAAGGTGGGGTAGGAATACTTATATCTGACAAAATAGGCTTTAAAACAAAGGTTATATTAAGAGACAAAGAAGGACACTACATAATGATAAAGGGAACAATCCAACAAGAGGACATAAACCTTGTAAATATATATGCACCCAACATAAAAACACCTAAATATATAAAGCAAATCTAAATGGACATCAACAGAGAGATTAACAGTAATACAGTCATGGTAAGGGCTCTTAACACCCTATTGACATCAGTGGATAGATGTTTTAGATAGAATATCAACAAGAAAAAGCAACCTTAAATAGATCAGATGGATTTAATTCATATCTTCAGAACATTTCATACCAAAACAGCAGAATATACACTATTTTCAAGTGTATATGAACTGTTTTCTAGAATAGACCACATGTACCCTAGCTGGTTTGAGTCAGTGGATAGAGCATTGGCCTACAGACTGAAGGGTCCTGGGTTTGAATCCAATCAAGGGCACATGCCTGGGTTGTGGTATCAATCCCCAGGGGGCAGCTAATCAATGATTCTTTCTCATCATTTATGTTTCTCTTTCTCTCTCTCTTTTTCTCTCTCCCTCTCCCTTCCTCTCTGGAATCAATAAAAAGTATATCTAGAATAGACCATGTGTTAGGACACAAAACAACTCTCAATAAATATAAGGGATTGAAATTATGTCAAGCATTTTCTCTGACCATAATGGTACGAAACTAGAAATCAATCACAAGAAAAAAAACTGGAAATAAAAAAAACAAAACATGAAGACATGGAGGTTAAACAACATGTTACTAAACAGTGAATGGGTTAACATGAGATCAAGAAAGAAATCAGAAGATACTGTGAAACAAATGAAAATGAGAAAACAACAACCCAAAACTATAAGACACAGCAAGAGCAGTCTGAGGAGGAAATTCATAATATTACAAGCTTATCTCAAGAAACAAAAAGATATCAAAGAATCTAACTTTATAATTAAAGGTACTTGAAAAAGAACAAACAGCCCAAAATGAGTAGAAAAATGGAAGTATCTACACTAATAAAAGATGCTAATTGACGATACCTTCACCACACCCCCAAGCCACACCCAGAAGCCAATCAGAGCAACTATATGCAAATTAACCCAACCAAGATGGCGGCCGGCAGCCACGGAGCTAGAGCAAGCAGGAGGCTTGGTTGCCCGGGCGATGGAGGATGCCAAGCTTCCCGCCTGCCCTGAGCCAGCTGTGGCCTCCGCTCATGGCAACAAAGTTTCAATTATAAAAGACAAATAAATCCCAGATACCTGCTTTCAGCCAGTCTCCATTGGGAGCTTGGGTGGCTGGGGGCTGTGGCCAGCCTGCAAACAGCCATCAGCCCCTCACCCAGGCTGGCCACACCCTCATGGGGTGAGGGTCCCCGCTGGGGGGCTTGGCCAGCCTGAAAACGGCCCTCAGCCCCTCACCCAAACTGGCCAGGCACCCCAGTGGGGACCCACACACTGAAGGGGCTATGGCCAGCCTTCAAATGACCCTCAGCCCCTCACCCAGGATTGCCAGGCACTCCAATGGGGACCCCCACACTGAAGGGGTTGTGGCCAGCCTGCAAACAGCCATCAGCCCCTCACCCAGGCTGGCCAGGCACCCCAGCAGGAATCCCCACCCTGAAGGGGCTGTGGCCAGCCTGCAAACAGCCATCAGCCACTCACTCAGGCTGGCCACACCCTCATGGGGTGAGGGTTCCTGTTGGGGGGCTTGGCAAGCCTGCAAACTGCCATAAGTCACTCACCCAGGCTGGCCAGGCACCCCAGCAGGACCCCCCCACCCTTAAGGGGGTGTTGTCAGCCTGAAACGGCCCTCAGCCACTCACCCAGGCTGGCCAGGCACCCCAGTGGGGACCCCCACACTGAAGGTGTTGTGGCCAGCCTGCAAACAGCCATCAGCCCCTCACCCAGGCTGGCCAGGCACCCCAGGGGGAACCACTACCCTGAAGGGGCTGGGGCCAGACTACAAACAACCATCAGCCCCTCACCCAGGCTAGCCAGGTACTCCTATATAATAAAAGGGTAATATGCAAATTGACCCTAATAGCAGAATGACTGGGAATGACTGGTCGCTATGACACACAGTGACCCCCAGGGGGCAGACGCCCAATTGAGGAGCTGCCCCTTGGTGGTCAGTGCGCTCCCACAGGGGGAGCTCTGCTCAGCCACAAGCTAGGCTGATGGCTGCCAGTACAGCGGTGGTGGTGGGAGCCTCTCTCGCCTCCTCAGCAGCGCTAAGGATGTCCAACTGCAGCTTAGGCCTGCTCCCTGTTGGCAAGTGGACATCCCCCAAGGGCTCCCAGGCTGCCAGAGGGATGTCTGACTGCCAGCTTAGGCCCAATCCCCCAGGGAGCGGGCCTAAGCCAGCAGGTGGTCATCCCCCGAGGGGTCCCAGACTGCGAGAGGGCATACACTGGGCTGAGGGACCCCTCCCCCCAGTGCACAAATTTTTGTGCACCGGGCCTCTAGTTGAATATAAGAGCAGAAATAAATGAGTCTGGAAAAAGCAATACAAAAATTCAATGAAACCAAGAGATCTTCTTTGAAAAGATAAACAAGACTCGTCAATAAAAAAAGAGAAATTATACAAATAAATAAAATCAGAAATAAAAGAAGAGAAGTGACAGCTGATATCACAGAAATATAAACAATTGTAAGAAAATATTATGAACAACTATATACCAAAAAATTAGACAATCTGGATGAAATGAATAAATTCCTAGAAATATGCAATCTTCCAAAAGTAAATCAGGAAGAATCAGAGAATCTGAATACACAGATTACAACTAGTAAAATTGAAGCAGTAAACAAACAAACAAAAACACCTCCCAACAAACAAAAGCACTGGACTGGATGCCTTTAGAGGTGAATTTTACCAAACATTCAAAGAAGAACTAACACTTATCCTTCTCAAACTATTCCAAAAAATTGAAGAGAAAGATAGACTCTCAGTCTTATTTTATGAGGCCAGCATTATCCTAATCCCAAAACCAGACAAAGACACAACAAAGAAAGAAAATTACAGCCCAATATCCCTGATGAACATAGATGCTAAAATCCTCAACAAAATATTATCAAACTGAATCCAGCGATACATTAAAAAGATCATAAACCATGATCAAGTAGGACTTATTACAGGGATGCAAGGATGGTGCAATATCCACAAATCAATAAACTTGATACACCACATAAACGAAATGAATAATTAAAAAAACATAATCAGATCAATAGATGCAGTAAAAGCATTTGATAAGATCCAGCATCCATTTATAATAAAAACTGCCAGCAAACGGAATAGAAGGAGTAAACCTCAATGTAATAAAGGTCATATTTGACAAACCCACAGCCAACATCATACTCAATGGGCAAAGCTACAATTGTTTCCCTTAAAATTGGGAACAACACAGGGATGTGTGCTTCCACCACTCTTATTCAACATAGTACTGGAAGTCCCAGGCACAGAAATCAGACAAGAAGAAGGAATAACAGACATCCAAATTGGAAAGGAAGGAGGAAACTGTCATTATTTGCAGATAACATGATACTGTATATAGAACACCCCAAAAGTCCACCAAAAAACTACTGGAACTGGTAAACGAATTCAGTAAAGTAGCAGGATACAAAATAAATATCCAGAAATCAGTTGCAGTTTTATACACCATTAGTGAACTATCAGAAAGGAAAACTAAGAAAACAATCCCATTTACAATTGCATCAAAAAATAAATAAAATAAACCTAGGAATAAATTTAACCAAGGATGTAAAAGACCTATACTCAGAAAATTGCAAGCCACCAAAGAAAGAAACTGAAGAAGATACAAATAAGTGGAAGCATATACTGTGTTCATGGATATGAAGAATTAACATTAAAATGTCCATACTACCCAAAGCAATCTATAGGTTCAACTCAATTCCTACATAAATACCAATGGTGCATTTCGCAGAACCAGAACAAATATTTCAAAAATGTATATAAAACCACAAAAGACCATGAAAAGACACAGCAAGCTTGAGAAAGAAGAACAAAGTAGGAGGAATTTCATTACCTGATATCCACCTATACTACAAGGCCATAGTAATCAAAACAGCATGATACTGGCATAAAAACTGACTATAGATCAATGGAACAGAATAGAGAGCCCAAAAATAAACCTATGCCTCTGTGGCAGCGGTTCTCAACCTGTGGGTCGCGACCCCTTTGAGGGTCGAACGACCCTTTCACAGGGGTCGCCTAAGACCATCGGAAAACACATATATAATTACATATTGTTTTGTGATTAATCACTATGCTTTAATTATGTTCAATTTGTAACAATGAAAATACATCCTGCATATCAGATATTTACATTACGATTCATAACAGTAGCAAAATTACAGTTATGAAGTAGCAACAAAAATAATTTTATGGTTGGGGTCACCACAACATGAGAAACTGTATTAAAGGGTCGCAGCATTAGGAAGGTTGAGAACCACTGCTCTATGGTCAATTAATATTTGACAAAAGAATCAAGAAAATACAAGAGGGTAAATACTTAGTCTATTCAATAAATGGTGTTGGAAAAATTGGACATATATGAGCAAAAAAAAAAGAAAGTAGACCACCTACTTGCAACATACACAAGAGCAAAATCAAAATGGATTAAAGACTTAAATGTTAGACTTGAAACCACAAAAATCCTAGAAGAATACATGCAGAAAAATTTTGGAAATTTCTTATAGCAATATTTCTCTGATATATCTCAGAGAAAGGGAAGGGAAACAAAAGAAAAATCCTCAGGTAAAGGAAACAAAAGAAAAATTAGACAAATGGAACTACATCAAACTAAAAATTTTTGCACAGCAAAGAAACCATCATTAAAATGAAAAGACAGCCCACTGAATTGGAGAATATATTCACCAATGATACATTTGATAAGGGGTTAATAGACAAAATTTATAAAGAATGTATAAAACTCATCACACATATAAAAATCTAATTAAAAAATGGGCAAAGGACCAGAATAGATACTTCTCCAAAGAGGCTATATAGATGGTCAATAGACATATGATAAGATGCCCAACATCAGTAATTATCAGAGAAATGCAAATTAAAACCACAATGAGATGTCACCTGTCAGAATGGCTATCATCAATAAATCAGCAAACAAGTGTTGGTGAAGAATACAAATTGGTGTAGCCACTGTGGAAAGCAGTATGGAGTTACCTCAAAAAATTAAAAATGGAACATCCTTATCACCCAACAATTCTACTTCTAGAAATATATTTTAAAAAAACTTGAACGCTGTTCTGAAAGAACATATGCACCCATATGTTCATTGCAGCATTATTTTCACTAGCCAAGATTTGGGAGTAGCCCAAGTTTCCTTTAGTATATGAGTGGATAAAAAAGCTGTGGTACATTTTAAACAATGAAATACTACTCAGCTGTAAGGAAAAAAAAAAGAAGGAAATCTTAGTCTTTGCAACTGCATGAATATACTTGAAGAGTATTATGCTAAGTGAAATAAACCAGTCAGAGAAAGACAAATACCAATGATTTTACTTATATGTGAAATCTAATGAACAAAATAAACTAAGAAACAAAATGAAAACAGACTGATAGATACAAAGAACAGACTGACAGCTGGGTGAAAAAGGTGAAGGGACTAAGACAAAAAACTCATATTTACAGACAACAGTATGGTCATTAGGGGGGGTAGAAGTAGAAGAGGGTAAAGGGTGGGGGTAAATGATGATGGAAGGAGACTTGACTTGGGATGGTAAACACACAATACAATATACAGATGATGTATTACAGGATTGTACACTTGAAACCTATATAATTTTATTAACCAACTAGAGGCCCAGTGCATGACATTCATGCACTTGGTTGGGGGGGGGGAGGGGTTCCCTGTGCCCTCTTGCAGTCTGGGGGCCCTCAGGGGATGTCTGACTGCTGGCTTAGGCCCGCTCCTACAGTTGTATATCCTTAGTGCTGCTGCAGAGGCTGGAGAGGCTCCTGCCACCACTGCTGTGCTCACCAGCCATGAGCCCAGCTTCTGGCTGAGCGGTGTCCCCCCTGTGGGAGCGCACTGACCACCAGGCGGCAGCTCATACGTTGAGCGGGATCGGACCGAAACCAGCTCTCCGACATCTCCCAAGGGGTCCCAGATTGCGAGCGGGTGCAGGCCAGGCCAAGAGACCCCACTGGTGCATGATTGGGGCTGGGGAGGGACACAGGAAGTTGGCCAGACAGGGAGGGACTGCGGGAGGGCTCCAGGGAGTGTCCAGCCCATCTCACTCAGTCCTGATTGGCCTGACCCCAGCAGCAAGCTAACCTACCGGTCAGAACATCTGCCCCCTGGTGGTCAGTGCATGTCATAACGACTGATCGACCAGTCAACTGTCTGCCCCCTGGTGGTCAGTGCACATCATAGCGAGTGGTTGAGTGGTCTTAGCATATCATTAGCATATTATGCTTTGATTGGTTGAATGGACACTTAGCATATTAGGCTTTCATTATATAGGATTTTACCCCAATAAATTAAATAATTTATCAATAAATAAACAAATAAATAATAAATAAATAAAGTCAAGGGGGACATGAATGAATAAATTGAGTCACTAAGAAAGATTCATTTGAGGGAATGGCAATTAAGCAGAAACTTGTAAGTCCAGGCCAAGAACAAAGAATATTTCATGCAGTGGGAATAATTATGTGAAGCAAGTAGGATGCTGGCTTCAAAAGCTGACAGAAAGCCATCATGGGCAGTGGTTCTCAACCTTCCTAATTCTGCGACCCTTTAATACAGTTTCTCATGTTGTGGTGACCCCCAATTTCATTGTTACAAATTGAACATAATTAAAGCATAGTGATTAATCACAAAAACAATATGTAATTACTAGAGGCCCGGTGCACAAAAATTTGTGCACTCAGAGAGGGAAGGGGGTCCCCCAGCCCGGCCTGTGCCCTCTCGCAGTCTGGGACCCCTCGGGAGATAATGACCTGCTGGCTTAGGCCTGCTTCCGGGTGGCAGAGGGCACGCCCAATCCCTAGGTGCAGCCCCTGGTCAGGCTCAGAGCAGGGCCGATTGGGGAGTTGGGGCGCCGCCCTGTCATGCACAGAGCAGGGCGGATTGTGAGGTTGCGATGCCACCCTCAGTCACGCTCAGGGTAGGGCTGATTGGGGGGTTGGGGCACCGCCCCCTGTCACACTCAAGGCAGGGTCGATGGGGAGGTTGCAGCACCACCCCCTGTCACGCACAGAGCAGGGCCGATCAGGGGGTTGGGGCGCTGCCCCCTGTCACTCACAGAGCAGGACCCATCAGGGGGGTTGGGGCTCCGTACCCAGTCACGCACAGAGCAGGGTCGATCAGGGGGTTGGGGAGCTCCCCCCTGTCATGCACAGAGCAGGGCCAATCAGGGGGTTGAGGAGCTCCCCCCTGTCACTCACAGAGTAGGGTCAATAGGGGAGTTGGGGCACCGCCCCCTGTCACACACAGAGCAGGGCGGATCAGGGGGTTGGGGCGCTGCACCCTGTCACACTCAGGGCAGGGCCAATGGGGAGGTTATGGCTCTACCCTGTCACACACAGAGCAAGGCCCGTGGAGGGGGGTTGGGGCGCCACCCTCAATCACCCACAGAGCAGGGCCGATCAGGGGGTTGGGGCGCCGCCACTGTCACACTCAGGGCAGGACCGATGGAGAGGTTATGGCTCTACCCTGTCACACACAGAGCAGGGCCTGTGGGGGGGGGGGGTTGGGGCGCCGCACCCCGTCACACACAGAGCAGGGCGGATCAGGAGGTTGGTGCACCGCACCCTGTCAAACACAGAGCCGCAGGGCGATCAGGGGGTTGGGGAGCTCCCCCCCTATCAGGCACAGAGCAGGGCTGATCAGGGGGTTGGGGCGCCTTCTCCTGTCACGAACAGAGCAGGGCGGATAGGGAGGTTGTGGCCCCGCCCCCTGTCACTCACAGAGCCACAGGGCGATCAGGGGGTTTGGGCGCTGCCCCCTGTCACGCTGATCCCGGTGCCGGGGAGGCCTCGCGGCTCCGCTGATCCCGGTGCTGGGAGGCATATTACCCTTTTACTATATAGAATAGAGGCCTGGTGCACAGGTGGGGGCCGGCTGGTTTGCCCTGAAGGGTGTCCTGGATCAGGGTGGGGGTCCCCACTGGGATGCCTGGCCAGTCTGGGTGAGGGGCTGAGGGCCGTTTTCAGGCTGGCGGGTGACTGAAGCTCCCAACTGCTCCTTTTTTCCTTTTCTTTTTTTCTATTCTGGGCCAGCTTTAGCTCTGAGGCCTCGCTGCTGAAAACATTGATACAATGTTGCGGTCTGGCTGGCTGAAGCCCGGCTGACTGAAAGCCGGTTTCTGGGGTTTTGTTGCTTAGAGTTGCAGCTGAGAGGCCGGCAAGTCAGGCAGGGAACGTTGGAGTTCGCCATCACTGGAGCAAGCAAGCCTCCCTGTTCGCTTCAGTGCATGGCTGCCGGCCGCCATCTTGGCTGACAGTTAATTTGCATAAGGATATGCTGATTAGCCAATGGGAAGGGTAGGGGTCGTACACTAATTACCATGTTTCTCTTTTATTAGTGTAGATAGCCTAAAACAGGAAACAATTCAAATGTTCATCAACAAAAAATGAAAAAACTAATTGTTTTACTCACCATAGCCAAAAGATAATAACACCCCAAATATTCATTAACAGATTAATGTATAAACAAAATGTGACACATACATACAATACGTTATTCTTCATCACATAAAAAGGAATACATTTTGGTACATACTATAACAAAAATTATCTTTGAAAACATTCTGCTAAGTGGAGTAATTCAGACACAAAAGGACAAATATTGTATAATTCCACTCATATGAAGTACTTAGAATAGGGCAAATTCATAGAGACAGAAAATTGAATAGAGGTACTAGAAGTTGAGATAGGGGTAAGAGAGACAACTGGGTCATTATCCTTTAATGTGGATAGACTGAAATTATAGAAAAGTTCTAGAAATGGATAGTGGTTGCATAAAATCCTATATAATAAAAGGGTAATGTGCAAATTGACCCTAACGGCAGAATGACCAGAACGACCACTTGATCAGTCACTATGAGGCACACTGACCAACTCTCAGTCCCTTTCCCTGGCCAGCAGGCTTCGATCACTCGGTGGCAAACAGGGAATGGGGGTGGGTGGTGGCAGGGGGTGGGGCCGGCTGCAGGCAGCCAGAGAAGATGGCCCTGATTGCAGGCCAGGCCTAGGGACTGTACCTGCACATGAATTTCATGCACCAGGCCTCTAGTATTATTGTAAGTAATGCTACTAAATGGTGTACTTAGAAATTATTTAAATAGCAGGTTTTATGTTATAAATATTATATCAAAATTTTCAAAACATAGTTACTAGAACCCTGGATTTTCCCTTCTTCCTTCCCATTTCTCTTCTTTCTAAAAAAATTTTGAGGTAAAATTTTCATAAAATAAAATGCATTAATCTTAGGTGTTTGATTCAAACAGTGAAATAAACAGTATACATGCATATAATCATCATCCAAAACAAGATATGGAGCATTTCCATTACCCCAGAGTTCCCTCATAGACATTTCCAGTCAGCCTCCAGACTTCTAACACCATAGGCTTTTTTTGCCTGTTCTTTAAAAGCATGTAAGTTTATTGGTACAACAAATTATTTGTGTGCCTGGAATCTTTAATTCAACATAATATATTTTTGATTTTTATTGTTGAGAATATTAGAGATGTCTCCTTTTTGTCACCCCATTGCACCCCTCCCCACAGATCCCACCCCACCCCAGGCCTTCACCACTCTATTTATTGTCTGTGTCCATTGGTAATGCATATATGCATATAAGATCTTTGGTTAATCTCTTCCCACACCCCCCTCACCACTTTCCTCTAAGATTCATTAGTCTGTTTTATGTTTCCATGACTCTGATTCTATTTTATTCATTAGTTTATTTTATTCATTAGATTTTTTGTTCATGTATTTTATTTTTTTATTCAATATTGTTAGATATGCATTTATTGCAATCTTTCTTCTTCTTCTTCTTCTTCTTCTTCTTCTTCTTCTTCTTCTTCTTCTTCTTCTTCTTCTTCTCCTTCTTCTTCCTTAAAGAAAACCCTTCAACATTTCATGTAATATTGATTGGGTAGTGATGAACTCCTTTAGCTTTTTCTTGCTTATGAAGTTCTTTATATGACCTTCACTTCTAAGTGATAGTTTTGCTGCATAGAGTAATCTTGATTGTAAGTTCTTGCTATTCATAACTTTGAATATTTCTTGCCACTCCCTTCTGGCTTGCAAAATTTCTATTGAGAAATCAGCTGACAGTCATATGGGTATTCCCTTGGAGGTAACTAATTGCTTTTCTCTTGCAGCTTTTAAGATTCTCTCTTTGTCTTTTACCATTGGCATTTTAATTATGATGTGTCTTGGTGTGGGCCTCTTTGAGTTCCTCTTCACTTCCTGAACTTATAAGTCTATTTCTTTCACCAGGTTGGAGAAGTTTTCTGTATTATTTCTTCAAATATTCCTTGCTCTCTCTCTTTTCCTTCTGGCACCCCCATAATGCTTAAAGTTGTCCCACAGGCTCCTTATACTATCTTTATATTTTTTGAATCATTTTTCTTTTTGCTCTTCTGATTGGGTGTTTTTGCTTCCTCATATTCCAAATTGTTAATTTGATTCTTGGGATTGTCTACTGTACTGTTGATTCCCTGAAAATTATTCTTTATTTCAGTTAGTTTATGCTCATTTCCCACTGGTCTGTTTACATGCTTTGACATTCTCACTAAGATCCTTGAAACTCTCACTAAGTCCTTTGAAAATCTCATTAATTCCCTTGAAGCTCTCATTAAGTTCCTTTAAACTCTCATTAAGGTTCTTGAGTAACCATATAAACATTGATTTGAACTCTGTATCCAGTAGTTTGCTTTCTTCTATTTCTTTCTTGTGATACGTTTCTTTGTCTTCACATTTTGGCTGCTTCCCTCTGTTTGTTTTTATGTATTACATAGAGCTGCTATGTCTCCTGGAGTTGGTAGAGTGCCTTGTGTAGTAGGTGTCTTATAGGGCCCAGTGGCTCAGCCGTACTGTTGATTCCTGTAAATTATTCTTTATTTCCCTGTGTGGGCTGTGTGCACAGGTCTTGTAGTTGAGCCTTGATTGCTGTTAATGTCACTGGAAGGAATTAACTTCCAGGCCAATTGGCTGTGAGGACCAGCTGTGGCTACAGTAGAAGAGCTGCTGCGAAGAGCTGACCTTATGGAGCAGGACTTGCTTCAGTGGGTCTTTGGTGCTCACTGAATCTGCCTCTTGAGTGTGTCACTTGTGGGTGTGTAGAATTGTTATTTGGTATGGTCTGAAGCTGTCCACTGAGTGCATGGCTCTGGGGCCTCCTGGGAGGTGAAAAGTCAGCCATTGTCTAGGGCCACTCATCAGGAGCTACAGGGAGATCTGTAGATGGCTGCTACTTGTATTGGGCTAGGAAGTGCCCAGGCAAGGTCCAGCTATGAAGCAAGGCAGGCTGGTGCTAGTATCAGGTCTAGAACCTTTTATTGATAGGTTTGACACCAGCTGCTGCTTGCTTGAGAAATTTTAGCAAAGTCTGAAGCCTGAGCCAGGACAGGCCATTCATATGAAAAAGCTGCCACAAACAGCTGGGTGGGGCTGCAAATTGGATGGACAGGGTCTCAGGGAGTCACCAGGGCATAGTGAACAGTGTGGGCCAACCTGACGGAAATTCATATATGACTGCCAGTCAGCTCTGCAAACGGGAGAGGTCCCAGCACAGGAACAATGACCCATGCAAGTACCCTGTCTTAGAGAAAGCCACCCCGAGTTCCTGCCCTAATGCCAGACAGTCCAGTTCCTCCCTGTATGTCCCTGTATTCCTCCAAAGCTGCTGCTGGGCAGTGGAACTCAGAGGAGGCAGGACCATATAAGTTTGTGCACCAACCTTTGAGAGGAACACCTGGGACTCCAGCAGCCTCTGTGTCACCCAGCCACAATCCTCCACTGGATTTTACAGCCTGAAGTTATGAGGGCTTCTCTTCCCAGCTCCGGAACCCTGGGCTGGGTGTCTGGTGTAGAGCTGGGAACACTTGCTTCTCACAGTAGTCTCTGCAGCAGTAATATCCCTCCCAATTTAAAAACTGCCACATGTGAATGTTAGACCAGCCTGTTCCCTACCTCCATCCTGCCAATCTCAATGTGCTTTCTTCTTTACTTCTCTAGTTGTAGGACTTCCATTCAGCCAGATTTCAGGTGGTTTTAAATGATGTTTGTTCTAGATTTTAGTTGTAATTTTGATGTGGTATGGAAGGCCATGAGTACCCGCATTTACCTATGCTGCCATCTTGGTTCTCTTTTCTCAAAATAATATTTTTGAGATTTATCCATGTTGTTGTATGTATCAGTATTCCACTCCTTTTTTCTTTTCTTTCCTTTCCTTTCCTTTCCTTTCCTTTCCTTTCCTTTCCTTTCCTTTCCTTTCCTTTCCTTTCCTTTCCTTTCCTTTCCTTTTCTTTCCTTTCCTTTTCTTTTCCTTTTCTTTTGTTCTTTTTGTTAATCCTCACCTGAGGATATTTTTCCATTAATTTTTAGAGAGTGAATGGAAGGGAGGGAGACAGACGAAGAGAGAGAAAGATTGATGTGAGAGACACATCGACTGATTGCCTCCCTCCCACGCCCCTACCAGGGCGAGATCCTGCAACTGAGGTATGTGCCCTTGGCTGGAACTGAACCCAGGACCCTTCAGTCTGTGGGCTGACACACTATCCACTGAGCCAAATAGGTAGGGCTCCATTCCTTTTTAATCATGACTAGTATTCCATGGCCTAACCCATTTCAGCAAAAATAGAGAAGGGATTATCTGAGACAAACTTTATTTCTCACTGAATAAATTTCCAGGACATACATGGAAGACTCACATTCCTGACATTTTTATACCAACAGAAACATTGCCAGTTTGATAAAAAAAAAAAAAAGGACGAAGAGTATAGGAAGTGGAAAAAAAAACTGCCAGACTCTCAAAATTCTATGTGCAGGAAACAGACTGGTAATGTGTGCTAACTTTAACCAAATATGTGCTAATTTTCATGAAAAAAAAGGGAGGGGAGGATGACTCAGAGGGTGAAGTCAGAAACCATGAATATGAAGCCTTCTGTTCAGAACCAACAGCTAGGAGAGCCGAAACTTGAAATCAAAGAGCAGAGCTGTGAACTGCAGATGATTATTCCCAGGCCTTGAAAATTAGATTTCAAATTATTTGCGGTCAATGCTACTTTTTACCTTCATTTTATCCCTTTTGAACTAAAATGTCTATAACTGTTACCCTATACCTGCCTCATCATTATATTTTAGGAGCAGATAACTTGTTTCATTAGTTTCACAGAAACACAAGTGAAAAAAGCCTGCACCAATAGATGAATCATACCTGGAGCATTACCAATACTGACTTAGATGACAAGATTAGGAACTTTTGAGATTTAGATGAGATGTTGGACTTTGAGCTGATGCTATAATGGGATGGGACCTTTGGGGAACTTGGGATGGATTAGTGTATTTTTCATGTGGGAGGGATGTGAATTGTTAGGGACCAGAGGGGGGACTATGAAAGGCAGAATAATGGTCCCCAGAGATGTCCAATGTGATATGTTAACATTACATGGTAAAAATAATTTAAGTTGGAGGTGAAATTAAGTTTTCCAGTAAACTGGATTTTAGGGAGATTTCCCTAGATTATCTGGGTGGGCCCAATGTAGGGTGCCTTGTGTAGTAGGTGTCCTGTAGGGCCCAGTGGCTCAGCCTCCCCAGTCACCTGAGCTAGGCACTCTAGGTGCATCTCTGTGTGGGCTGTGTGCACAGTCTTTAGTTGAGCCTTAAAAATGGAAGATAATCAGTAGCATGGATCAGAGAGATGCAACATGAAGATGTGACTTGCTATTGCTGGTCTTTAAATGGAGGATGGTGGCTATAAGTAAAGGAATATGGCAGTTTATAGAACCTAGAAATGGCCTTCAGCTTATAGCCAGCAAGAAATCAGGGCTATCTGGTCCATGTGGTTCAGTGGTTGAGCCTTTACCTATGAACCAGGAGGTCATGGTTTGATTCCCAGTCAGGGCACATGCTCAGGTTGCAGATTCAGTCCCCAGTAGGGAACATGCAGGAAGCACCAATCAATGATTCTCTCATCACTGATGTTTTTATTTCTCTCTACCTCTCCTTTCCTCTCTGAAATCAATAAAAATAATATTTAAAAAAATAATAATGGTTTTAAAAAATGTTCTTAAAAAAGAAGAAATAAGGGCCATCAGTTCTACAGTCAGAAGGAGCTGAATTCTGCCAACAACCTGAGTGATCAAGGAAACAGATAATCCTAGAGTCTCCAGATGGAATGCAATCCTGCTGATGCCTTAATTTTAGTATGGTGAGACCTGTGCCAGACTTCTGACTTATAGAAATTTAAGATAATAAATGTGTCATTTTAAACCACTAAGTTTGTGTTGCAATTTGCTATGGCAGCAATAGGGAACTAATATAAAGCCAGTCAAAGATTTCTACTGTTTGGGGGATTACATTCCCATAGGGGGAGATAGTCCTATATAATAAAAGCCCAGTGACTGAAATGGTGGAATGACCAGAATGACCAGAGGACCGAACTACCACAGCCCCTCGCTCCAGATGGTCCTGCCACCCAGGGAGCGGTTAGGGGCAATCAGCCAGGCAGGCAGATGTGGTTAGGGGTGATCAGGCAATAGGCCAATGGTTAGGGTGATCAGGCAGGCAGGCGAGTGGTTAGAGGTGATCAAGCAGGCAGGCAGAGTGGTTAGGGCGACGAGGCAGGCTGGCAAGTGGTTAGAGGTGATGAGGCAGGCAGGCAAGTGGTTAGGGGCCATCAGACAGGCAGGCAGAGTGGTTAGGGGTGATCAGGCAGGCAGGTGAGCATTTAGGAGCCAGTGGTCCCGGATTGCAAGAGGGATGTCCAACTGCTGGTTTAGGCACGATCCCGCTGTGGATTGGGCCTAAACTGGCAGTCAGACATCCCCTAAAAGGTCCCAGATTGCGAGAAGGTGCAGGCCGGGCTGAGGGACGCCCGCCCCCCCCCCACCCCCATGTACGAATTTCATGCACTGGGCCTCTAGTCAATAAATAAAATATATAATAAATAAATTACATAGTATGTTAGAATGTAATAAGTAATACACAAAAGTAAAAATTAGAAGAGAAAAGGGAGAGGAGAGTGAAATTTTAAAGGGGTAATTAGGGTGGGCCTTTTGTAAAAGGGACATTTGAACAAAGGGGGTTAGCAGTATAAACTTAGCAGTTCAAATAAAACTTAGCAGTATTTTATTAAATAAAATAATGGGTTACCTAATTTGTTTGAAATCAAAGTATTAGAATTTAAAATAAGACATATACTTTTTTCCAGATTTATCCAACATAGAAAAAAATGGTTGTTCATTATATTGGCTAAACATAGTATTTTAAAGATTGTCTTTTCCTATTTTTCTCATTCTTAGTCTAAATGTTTCTTATGGTTTTCATATTTTTAAAATATATATTTTTATCTCAAGATATATCATGTTGGAAGCTTCTCAAAGTTTTTCTAACATCTGATGGAGTTCTTTCACTATTTCCATTTCTAACTAGATCTTTCTAGTTTTTGGAGACTCAAAGTGACATGAGAGAATATGTTAGGTACTATCTGAGGCAAGCTCTTCATCCTCGATGCTACAAACTTTGGCAGACTGCTGACCCACTCTTAACTTCCATGACTTCCTGGTTTCTATCTCATAGAGAAAAATTGCACCTGTTTGCAAGGGTGTTATAAAAATTTTAAAATCTTGTAAATTTCTTTGTAAATTCTTTTAGTTATTTTCACAGATTTCTCTCCTTGATCTAAATTTCTAAAACAAAATAAAATACCCAATGTTTTAAATTATGTAACAGTTGATTGTTTCAACATAAGCCAAATAAAAGTAAATAGGGGAGAAAATCTATTTGGTTAAACAAGAATTCACTGACGCCTAAATGTTTTTTCCTGATATTTTGCTTTGAGCTGCTTAGGGCATAAAGTATGAAGCAACATGGAGACAGAAAAGCCCAGAGTTCAGAGGCATAAAGAACTGGGCTCTCACCAAGCTAGGACCCTTACAGTTATGCCCTTTATCATACCTATGTAACGGTAGAATCAACTCTGCCATGTTATGTTTGGAGTTTTATAACCATGAAAAGCTCTTTAATTTGCCTCTGACTTATTTTATAAAATAAACATAATAAATCATTTCAAATATCTAATGGTTTCTTCTCTTTTCTCCTAAAACTTTGGGGTAGAAAAGACAAGAAAAAGGAAACAAAGAAAAAAAAAGAAATGTAAGATACACATTTTGGTAATCACCCTTTTAGTGAACAGAGAAAAGCACATATTTTTTTTTAACAAATACTATTTATATAAAAACAAAGCTTTAGACTCACCCCCTGAGGTTATATAGACATAACTGTCACAAAGGTTAAAAAAAGTATCTTTATCTTTTTCTGAGTGTGTAGCAGGATAAAAATGATATAGAAAATGGATACTTTAAACTAACAGAATCAATTTTTTGCCTTATTTTATTCCATTTGATTTAATTAGCAAGCTTATTTTCTGGTAAAGACAAACTATTTAGAACAAAGAACCTAACAACACACATGAGAACCCTGCAGTAAGAGATGATTCTGGTAATGCATACATTTATTTTTTTCATATTGTTATTGCTTAAGTAGAGATTAAATTAATTTATATCCATATATCTGAAATGAAAAGATAGCTACATTTAATTTCATACTAACTTGGTAAGTGACTTAACCTCTTACATCTTCTATTGTTTTATCTGTTAAAAATAACAATCTTGCAGTGGTACTGAAACATAATTGAAACTACCATGAACACATAGCAGGATCTCAGTAAATGATATTTAGATTGTTGTGTGTTGTAAATGTTTCCCTCCACGTCCCGCGTGGTTCAGGGTTTAGTATCTGGAAGTGGAGCCGCACACAAATGAAATAGAAAAGACAAGAAATAATTTGGAAATATTGGGGGACCAGGTGGGTAAGTCCAACTCAAGAGGAAGGACTTCCCCCGTGCTCAGGCCGCACCGACCTTTTATAGACAGAGGTAAACAAGGCAGTGGTTACCATAGTTACACAGTTCTTGTGAGTTTCACCTGTTTTGATCATGTTTACACTCCCTGCACTTCCCTCAGCCCATTAGCTTCCCAGGTAAGATCTGGGGAGTGTTATAAGGTCAAGCCTAATTATGCTAAGAGGACTGAGCACTCTAAGCTGGGACTTGTTTGTGACTTTGCCAGCAGGTCAGTCCGAGGCTCAACCCTATATCGTTTTCCCACATCTCACCCTTTTTTATTATTATTAGCTACTATAATGAAAATAAAACTTAAACATCAAGAACAAAACTCTGGCTATTAAAACAATAACAAAACAATGCCAATCCGTAACCCAAAACATTTTAAAACTTAAACATAACATTTTAAGAACAAAGAATGTTTAAATCCCAATTTCAATGTCCAACAGTTCTGAGTCCAAGTTTCAATGTCCGACAGTTCCTTATGTGTACATGTCAGCAATGATATTTCAGTTCTGGATTGTGGACAAATGGTAGCAATGCAGGTCCGACCCTCTCTGGTTTGATCCTGGGCAACCTGCAGCGACGAACAGCTGCTTGACTGCTAGCATGGCAAAGCGTCGTCAGCGACTTCCATCTCTGGATTGTTTTTCCTCTTCATGGCTGGAGCATTCCTGAGAATTCCTCTCTGTTGCAGGAATCCACATGGTCTTGAAGTTGTTTTCTGAAAATATACAAACATATTCTCTACCGAAGGTTAATAAAGGGAATTTTACTTGGGGTCCTTTTTATATTTGCCCAAATGATTTTCCTTTGGCTTATTTTGACACCATGTAAGTTTTTGATGGGTGTCTTGCTGTTAGCATTACAAATGAAAAAAATTTTTCCAGATGTAAATTAGTTACAGGATATTTTTCCTTACATGGTATTTTTCCACTATCCCCCTTTTTTGATTTAATTATTAGGAGACTTTTGGAAAATTTTTATAATGCAGTCTAGATAACTTTAAATTTTTAATTTTTTGCACAAAAATATGACTGCTTTAAGTTCATTGCATGTTAGGCAATTTTACCATGAAATGAAAATTTTGGTTAATACTACTTATTTCAATTAAGCTTGTTACTGTCAAATTTAATACTCTAACAACGATCTTAGTTTACACTGTAAATATTAATGGAAAGGATTATTTTGCATCCTTGAGAAGGCCCTGAGCATTCCTGGTGTTAGGCTGGATTTAAATATAGGGTAGCTATTGTCAGCCAAGTCTCTGTTTTCTGGGTACTGATCTCAGCTGGGCCAAGTCTCTTTCTGTTATCTGGGTCCCGATCTGAGCTGGGCATGGGAAGCAAGAAGCAGCCATGGGGGCAGGAGACCTCACTCAGAAGGGGCGAGTGTTCAAGCCCCTGCATAGTTGGGGGGGTGAGGATCTGTGCCCCACCTCTGTTGACCCCCAAGTTCTCTCCTGATGGCCCCTCTGCGACTGTGCCTATCTTAGGTCGTTCCTCCCTGAGGAATCTTACCCATCTTTGACTATCCAGCCATCCTCCGGGGCCAAGCAGGGTGATGTGAGGTTCAGTTCTGTCTCCTTGGTAGCCTATGCCCCTGTAGCCTCCACGCCCAGCAACTGCCTTGGGATCCCCTCGCCTGCTGGCGGGGCTCCGGCATTAATCACATATCTTGGGGAACCCAGGTTTCTTCTCCAGAGAGGGCCCAGGTTATGCCATTGGGCAAGAGACAGATCCATGATACCAGCCACCATGAGGCTTTAACCTCAGCATGAACAGAGAGCTCAGGCAACAGCTGTGGGCAATTGGATTGTAAGAAGAGGGACCCTCTTGGCAAAAAGGGCAAGAGAGGTCAATACAGAATGCTCAAGTGCCTTCTCAGGGGGCCTTCCACACAGTGGAAGGGATTAAATCCTTTGATGTCCTTATTAAATTTCTGCCAGACATTCAAAGAATTAGTTTGTAAGTTTGTTTGGGATAAATGTACAATATGCTGTTGTGAAATATCAAAACTATTAATGACCTTGTAGAACAATATCATGTAAGGATATTCTTTGCTCTAGGCCATGGCAATTCAATTTTAAACTGGAAATGACATTAATTAAATTTCTTCAATTAGTCTTTCAGTAATTTTACACTAGCTATATTCAGGAAGGCAAAAACTCAAATTATTTACCTTTCTATATTAAACCTAGTACATTTAATTACAGTCCTCCAGATGTTTAAAGGGAAAACTGCTTTCTATTATTTTCTTGCAGAGTAATTTCTAATCAGCATCCTCGTCCTCTCACAGCTGGTTTACACTTGGAGAATTTCAATTTAAAAAGAAAAATCTTTTTCTTTCAAACCAAGTAACCTACAGTTGTGGTAGTGATTAATGTTATTATATGCAATTATTAATGCTAATATTCCAAGCTACCAGCAGGGTTCTAGCTTACCAGGTGTACCAGTTACTAATGTGGATTTTGTAATCAAAGAAAACATGATAATTTCAAGAGAAACATCAAAAGTGCTTTATTCAAAGTAATGTCCATCGCTAGCTACACATTTCCCCCATCTTTCAGGTAATTTGTGGATACTGTCCCAACAGAACTTTTTTTGTTTTGAGGCAAACCATTCAGAGACCCCATTTTCCACTTGTTCGTATGTTTTGAAGTGCTGCTCAGAAAGTGCGTGTGCCATCGATCGGAACAAGTGGTAATCTGAAGGAGCAAGGTCTGGTGAATATGGCGGGTGGGTTAATACTTCCTAGGCAAGATCTTTTAACGTGTCTTTAACTGGTTTTGAAGTGTGTGATGGTGTGTTATCATGATGCAAAATTACTTTGCAGTGTCTTCTGGCCCATTCTGGTTGTTTTATGATGAAAGTGTGGTTCAAATTGATTATTTGTTGTCAGTAGCAACCAGTATTAATGGTTTCACCTGGTTTTAGAAGCTCACAATACACCACACCTTGCTGATTCCACCAAATTCAGAGCATTGTCTTTTTTCTGAAATGATTTGGCCTTGCAGTCAATGTTGATGGTTGACCCCGATGATTTTGTGCATTTGGGATTCTCAAAATAAATCCGCTTTTCATCACGTCACAATTCAATGCAAAAAAGACTTTCTTTCGTGCCGTTGAAGCAACATTTTACTGATGACTTTTCGGTTTTCCATTTGTCTTTCGTTCAGTTGATGTGGCACCCATTTTCCTTCCTTTAAAATCTTTCCATTGCTTGTAAACAATCGGAAATTGTTTGCTGAGCAATGTTTAATCTTTCTGCAAGTTGTTTTTGAGTTTGACACGCATCTTCATCCAATAATGCTTGTAATTGTTGGTCTTCAAACTTTTTCGGTTGACCTGGACATTCTTTGTCTCTCACATCAAAATCATCACTTTTAAAGCATTTAAACCAGTGTTCACAAGTATCTTGAGATGAAGCATGTCACCATAAGCTTCCCGAAGTATATAATAACTTTTTCTTCAAAATAAAGTAATGAATTAAAACTTCCTGCAAATGCTCTTTCTTTTGGCACGAAATTCAACATTTTTAAGCGTAAAAATATCTGTGAAGTTAACACCTTCAGAAAATTTGACATATGAAGTTTTGAAGCTTGCTGTCAATACAACAAAATAGCATACATATCAAATTGCATATATATATCAACATAGTGTAACTCCATCTATCAAGAAAAAATCTGCATTATTAACCAGTACCCCTGGTAAGCAGCTCATTGCTCAATAATGTGCTGATGAATAAAGCAATTAAATAAGTGTAAAACAATCTACACATCCTAAAAATTGACATAGATTTGGTGCTGGTGGGATATAGAGTATCAGATCTAACTGAGGATATCTAAACAGATTTGCCCTCTAAATCATATGTGTAACACAAATTTCAACACTAGAATATGCAGTTTCTTAATAAGCATCCTCAATGCTGCCTACAATTCCTGTTAAACATCACAATTAGCAGGAATTATCATTAATGGTGAAAGCCTGGAACCACACTAGTTTGCCCGTTCTGAAGTGATAAGGGGAGACAAAATGGTTTTAAAAACTTCCATAGGCAAGGAAATAAAATAACATAATTTTGAATTGAAAAATAAAACAGGTAAAATTAATATTTTTAGAGAGGTAATAAGAAGTCTGAGATGACCACTAAATTGAAAGGGCATTTCTTTTGCTTTTCTATTCAAGCTCATTAATTTCTCGGAGCAAATAATTTTAAATTAACTAGGATCACCATTCTTTATATTCAATTGTAATTTACTAAGCACTTATGATGCTATGTGAGACTTTGGCTATACTGAAATGTAAAATTGAATTCTTGACCTCCAGAACCTCCTAGTTTAGAAGACAGACATTTATTACCCAATGTGTAAGTTCTATGACTGTGATAAAGAGAGAAACAGAAGAGGCTGCTCATGCAGTCTGAAGATTTGGGAAGAGTTCCTTGGAAGAAATGATAGCTGAGCCAAGACTTAAAAAATGAAGACATTGATTGAACACTCAAATTTTGAGCAATTACATTTCATATTTGGAAATATGTAAGAATTGGCTAATTCAGGGAATTTTAGCAAATACTGGTAAAGGCTGGATCATAGGTGAATGTGGTGGAGTGGGATAAGTAGTCTGTGGCCAGATCATGTGGACCATTATATGATACACTAAGATAGTAGGAAGTTAATGAAATATTGTCCTCATATTGCTTTCATTAATGTTTATGCAAGTAATTTTTCATCTTTTATTTATGTGGAAAACAGGAAGGTATTTGAGAACAGCATATACAAAGCTATATTTACTAGGGATTTTGATAAGTGCTGTACTTAGCACTTCAATTTCAGTCTTGAAGAACCAACTGCCATTCCCAAACCTTATGGTACAAGGTTCTCTGTGTTACAGTCTTTGTGTTTTTTGGTTCTTCTTTCTAGTAATGCTTAGCTTAATGGAAAGGAAGACCAAAGGTATTTCACTAGGCAAATCATAATGCAACTGCACTGGGTTGAATAGTGTCTCTCAAAATTTCATTTTAATGCAGAACCCCATCGTGACCTTAGGAAATAGAAATCTACAGATGTAATTAGCTAAGTTAATATGAGGTTACTGATTTAGGGTGGGTTCAAAATCAAATAAATTGCATCATAACAAGAAGAAAATATGCAGACAAAGGCATAGGTTGGAGTTATGCTGTCATAAACCAAGGAACACCAACAATTGCTGGTACAAGGGGCAGTTACTTCTTTAGAGCCTCCAGAAGAAACCAGCCCTTCCAGCAACTTGATTTCTAACTTCTAGCCTCATGAACTGTGAGAGAATAAATTTCTATTTTTTTTTATTTCAGCTCTAGTAAATAAATACAGCAAACAAGAAAAAAATATACCTAAATGTTGTTAGGAATTTCTCAAGTGATTTTTTCTAGATGGGACTTTATCTATTCCAAACATTTCAAACCAGACTTAATGGATAGATGAATAAGTTTTAGGAAATCTTATTATAATTAAATCATCTACTAGTATAATGTGAAAAAGTCTATATAAATTTCAAGATCTTAGAAAAATATTAGTGTCCTTCTACCAGTGGTTCTCAACCTTCCTAATACCACACGACCCTTTAATACAGTTCCTCATGTTGTGGTGACCCCCAACCATGAAATTATTTCCATTGCTACTTCATAACTGTAATTTTGCTACTGTTATGAATCATAATGTAAATATCTGATATGCAGGATGTATTTTCATTGTTTGTGACCCACAGGTTGAGAACCACTGCTGCCTATGTATTTATTCAAATATTTAATTCTTATTTATGCTTTGTCATGACAAATAGATAATCATTTTTACAATTTATTTTCTCTTTCTATTTAAGGTTATTTTATTTGTCCTACCTTGAGGAACTTGATATTTCCTACAATAGTATTGCTTCTATTCCAAATGAAATCCAGAAACTCAGGTATTTTGGAAGTAATAAGTACACAAAAAATCATATTCTCCTGAAGGGTATATTTGGTGATGATGGAGAAAATTCAGTTCATTCATTTATTTAATAACCATCAAATATATGTAAAGCAGCCTGGCCGGTGTTGCTCAGTGGTTGGACCTCAACCCATGAACCAGGAGGTCATGGTTCGATTCCCAGTCAGGGTCATGCCAGGTTTTGGGCTCAATTCCCAGTAGTGGATATGCAGGAGGCAGCCAATAGATGATTCTTTCTCATCATTGATCTTTCTTTCTTTTTTCCTTTCTTTCTCTCTTCTCTCTCTCTCTCTCTCTCTCTCTCTCTCTCTCTCTTCCTCTCTCTCTCTTTTTTTCTCTCTCTCCCCCTTCCCCCTTCCTCTATGAAAGCAATACAAAAATATATATTTTTAAATGTGAAGCATGAAATTTACCAAAAGGTAATTTGAATGATTGGCACTCTGTGTTTTTAGGACATAACGTTTCCAATAATTATTTAAAGAACAGTACTGATGTCCACTAATAGAATGAGAAGCTACTCCTGTCTATTTTTTCACGTGTGCTCCTGTAGTTCTTAACAGCTTTATTTTATTTTATTTTTTGTAAGGAGATAGATATACACAAAATGCTAATAATACACAATGTAATTTTAATGCTAAGCTCCAATTCTTTCTCACATTAATCTTTTAAAAGTCTCTGAAGTTTATCTATATCCTTCTAGGTCAGTACCATACTATTTTGATTATGACTTTAGGATATTTTTAATAGCTATTAGGGAGATTAGATTTCAATAATAGTCTCTTAACTATTTTCTTTAGATCATGATCTTTAAAATATTTTATATAATTCCAAGCCCCTCCTCACCCAAACCACATAAACAAAACATTGGGATTTTTTTTTTAAATATATTTTATTGATTTTTTACAGAGAGGAAGGGAAAGAGATAGAGAGTTAGAAACATCGATCAGCTGCCTCCTGCACACCCCCTACTGAGGATGTGCCTGCAACCCAGGTACATGCCCTTGACCGGAATCGAACCTGGGACCTTTCAGTCTGCAGGCAGATGCTCTATCCACTGAGCCAAACCGGTTTCAGCACAACATTGGGATTTTAATTGGAATTCTCCTGAGTTTACATATCAATTTTGAAGAATTCTCATTTCTGATGATAATAAATATTTTTGTCCTAAAACATAGTATTTTTTATTTGTTCAGGTTTTATTTCATATTCTTCATAAGAATTTGTTATTCACTTCACACAAGTCCTTTGTCTTTCTTACTAACCTTTCTAAGTATTTTATAATTGTGTTGCTACTGAGTATGTAGTATTTTCCCTAATTTTTTTCTAGCTCACTATTGCCAGTACAGAAGAGAAAAAAACTTGTGCTTCTTTACATTAATTTAAAATCATTTTATGTAACCAAATTATTTTATTAGTTCTGGTTGAGTTTTACTAGATTTTCTTTGGTTTACAAGAAGCATAATCTTAACCTCAACAAAATTGCATAATTTGTCTCTACTTTTCTAATATTCATACCAATTATTTAATTTATTTGTATTTTATTAGGGGAATTGAAGCTGTTCACATTTGAAATGCCTTCCATTTTACTTTGTATTTACTATCTATTTACTTCCTCCTTTTCCTATATGTTTCTTTAATATTTTTTTCAGGATGTTATTTGTTCTCTTTTTTCTTCCTTGTTAATTTCAGAAATCTACTGTACTTTTCAGTGTCTTACTAGCTATAATTTCTTTCCCAAAACTCATAAACAAATAAATTTTTCTTTAATATCTAAAGAAACAATCTAAACAGATTTTGTCTGGAACAAAAACAATCTAAAATCACTTCCCTTAGCATCATAGTCTGTCTCCTCACTGCTGTGTTCCACCAATAGTTAAGACCTTTAGAATACTTTCATCTTATCTAATTATAGATTTTGCTGAGACAGTTTAGGAACTTTTATTTCAGATTCTCATTAGTATTTTTCCTTTCATTATGTCTCTTTACTCAAAGAATATTTATTTAGCACTTAGATCTCACAAGCTTAACAAATAAAGCAATGTCTCTCATTGGTGGGCAATCTCACATTACAGCCCTTTCACAAGCAGTTTCCATCCTCACGTCCTCCTATAGCAGTGATGGCGAATCTTTTGAGCTCGGCGTGTCAGCATTTTGAAAAACCCTAACTTAACTTTGGTGCAGTGTCACATATAGAAATTTTTTGATATTTGCAACCATAGTAAAACAAAGACTTATATTTTTGATATTTATTTTATACTAGAGGCCCGGTGCACAAAAATTTGTGCACTCAGGGGGGAAGGGGGGGTCCCTCAGCCCGGCCTGTGCCCTCTCGCAGTCTGGGACCCCTCGGGAGATAACGACCTGCTGGCTTAGGCCTGCTCCTGGGTGGTAGAGGGCAGGCCCAATCCCTAAGTGCAGCCCCTGGTCGGGCTCAGAGCAGGGCCGATTGGGGAGTTGGGGCGCCACCCCCTGTCATGCACAGAGCAGGGCAGATTGGGAGGTTGTGATGCCACCCTCAGTCACGCTCAGGGTAGGGCTGATTGGGGGGTTGGGGCACCACCTCCTATCACCAACAAGCAATTCTTGGACACTAGCTGGATGTATTACAATTCAACTCAATTCTGACACTATCTCCCTGGAGACAGCATTAGATCCCACTGGTTGTAGGCTCAGTCCCACAAGACTGCCCCACTTCAGATGCCTCTAGGAAGCCTCGGTTGTAAATCAGAGGTTCCCACAAGCCTTTCTCAGGTGTAATTAATTTGCTAGAGCAGCTCACAGAACTCAGGAAACCTATTTACCCTCTAGATTACCAATTTATTACAAAGGATATATATTTTAAAATGAACAGCCAGATGAAAAGATACATAGGATGAGACCCTGGACAAAATAGCTTCTGTCCTCATGAAGTTTGGGGCTCAGTACAGTTGTACAGTGAAGTGTTCTGGTCCCCACACCTGGAAGCTCTCTGAATCCCCTCCTTTGGGGTTTTTATGGAGGCTCCACTACATAGGCATGATTCCAGGGGTCCTCAAACTTTTTAAACAGGGGGCCAGTTCACTGTCCCTCAGACCGTTGGAGGGCCGGACTATAGTTTAAAAAAAAACTATGAACAAATTCCTATGCACACTGCACATATCTTATTTTGAAGTAAAAAAACAAAACGGGAACAAATACAATATTTGTATTTGCATGTGGCTCATGGGCTGTAGTTTGAGGACCCCTGGATTAGACCATTGGTGATTGATTCAACCTCCAGCCCTTCTCTGCTCTCCCGAAATGAGGGGTCCACCCCTCTAGTAATGGTTGGTTGTGCTGGCATCATGCACCATTCTCAGGTGCTTTCCAGCAGTCACCTCATTAACATAAACCTAGCTGTGGTAGAAAGGGGCTTGTTGTGAATAGCAAGACACCCATTTTATTTTTATGGTTCCGAAGCAATTTCAGAAACTTAGGAGACCAAAAATAACAGATGTTCCCATTGCTCCTATTGCTCAGGAAATTCCAAGCGTTTGGGGAGCTGTGGGCCAGAAACTGTGGATTCAGAACTAATATATATGAGAAATATATTTTGGTCATCTGAGTGTCCAAATATATGTTTCTTATGAATCATGATATCACGTCTATTTTTATTGGAATTCAGTGAACTCGTCTAACAAGCCAGTTCAAGAAGGCATTTATCTGTTATACTATCAACAATAAAAAATATATCAAACTTTTTTTAAATTAAGAAATGTTTCATTATTGCCTCTCCTACTCCACCTGTTTTATTTTCTCTTCCTGAAACATCTATTACTTACATGGTAGGTATCCTGGATCTGTCTTCCATGACACCCACATTGTTTATCATTATTATTTTTAAAAATGCTCTTGCTCTATTTCAGTTATTTCTTCTACTTATTTCAGTTATTCTATTTTGTCTTTACCTCTAACTCAGATCTCTACCAATACCATGTTCTTCTTCAGTTCATCCACTTAATTTTTTCAGTTTTACAAATCATGTATTTTGGTTCAAGAATGTCTGTGTGTGTGTGTGTGTCTGTGTGTGTGTGCGTGCGCGCGCCCTATTTGAATCTTATTGTTTCTCCTGCTCCAACTTCTTTTCTGTCTCCACAGAGAAATAAGTAAAGAAGTGCTTGCCTTAGGAAAATGGTTTTGTATGTTTTGTTTCTTTTTCTCTTCTGGCTGCCCTATCTTCTGCTCAGGTCTAATAGCAGTCTCAGAGTACCATTCAGAGCATCAAGAGTGTTAGTGGTGTAGCTGGAGGAGGTTTCTCTGCTACCCAGGATGTCAGATGCAAACATTATCTCAACATGGAGCTCTTTAAATACTATTTAGCCTTAAAAACTAGTTAGCCTACTGAGCATCCCCAGAACTCTTTGAGAGGAAGGGTGCACCCATATTGGTGGGACCTCTAAGATAAATCAACTCAGGCAGGGCAGCCTCACCAATGGAGGTTCTGGGGACTCTCAGTGGCATTTCCCTAGAGTGCACCACAGTTATTCCGATTGTCCAGAGGGCTCTCTGCTTCTGGCCCCTAGGTTGTGTTTGCTTTAGAGAAAAATGTGACTATGCCAGCTCTCTCCTTGGGGAACAAAGCAGAGCTAGGGTCTGGCTCACCCTTTCTAGACTGTGAGAAGCATAGTAGTCAACTGTGATGGAGGGACAAAGCTAGCTGAGGTACCCTCTTCTTAGTCTCATTGTCTTAAATCCTTTCTTTGACCATTATCAGCAGGAATCATAACTAAAAAACTTAAATTGTCTGTATAAGAGATGTGAAACTAGACTGCAAATGAGAATCTATAGCCACCACCACCCCCTAATCTTTATTTAGAGACTGTTTATTACCTAGTCTTTTTATTTAAAATCTATAGCTAGTTGGTTATACCAATATCTTCCCTCCTAATACATTTGACAAGTTGGGCCAGCTTTTTTTTTAAATTTTGTTCTATTGCTTAAAATATTACAAAGAGTAGTACATGTCTCCTTTTTTTCCCCCTTGACCTTCCCCCGGCTTCAACTCCCTCCCCCCCCCCCCCAGTGTCTTGTTTCCATTGGTTATGCTTATATGCATGCATACAAGTCCTTTGGTTGATCTCTTACCACCCTCCCTGGCCTTCCTGCTCTAGTTTGACAGTCTGTTTGATGGTGCTCTGCCTCTGTGTCTATTTTTGTTCATCAGTTTATAATGGTCTTTATTATCCATAAATGAGTGAGGTCATGTGGTATTTTTCTTTCATAGACTGGCTTATTTCACTTAGCATAATGCTCTCCAGTTCCATCCACGCTGTTGCAAATGGTAAGAATTCCTTCCTTTTTACAGCAGCATAGTATTCTATCGTGTAGATGTACCACAGTTTTCTAATCCATTCATCTACTGATGGGCACTTAGGCTGTTTCCAGATCTTAGCTATGGTAAATTGTGCTGCTATGAACATAGGGATGCACATATCCTTTCTGATTGGTGTTTCTGTTTTCTTGGGATATATTCCTAGAAGTGGAATCACTGGGTCAAATGGGAGTTCCATTTTTAACTTTTTGAGGAAACTCCATACTGTCTTCCATAGTGGCTGCACCAGTCTGCATTCCCACCAGCAGTGCACAAGTGTTCCTTTTTCTCCACATCTGCTCCAGCACTTGTCATTTGTTGATTTGTTGATGATAGCCATTTTGACAGATGTGAGATGGTACCTCGTTGTTGTTTTGATTTGCATTTCTCCGGTGGTTAGTGACTTTGAGCATGTTTTCATATGTCGGCTTTCTGAATGTCCTCTTTTAAAAAGTGTCTATTTAGATCCTTTGCTCATTTTTTGGTTGGATTGTTTATCTTCCTTTTGTTAAGTTGTATGAGTTCCCTATAAATGTTGGAGATTAAACCCTTATCAGTGATAACATTGGCAAATATGTTCTCCCATACAGTGGGCTTTCTTGTGTTGTTGATGGTTTCTTTTGCTGTGCAGAAGCTTTTTATTTTTATGTAGTCCCATTTGTTTATTTTTCTCTTTAGTTTCCAATGCCCTAAGAGCTGTATCAGTGAAGAAATTGCTTCGGCATATGTCTGAGATTTTGTTGCTTTTGGATTTCTCTAGTATTTTTTATGGTTTCCCCTCTTACATTTAAGTCTTTTATCCATTTTGAGTTTATTTGGTGTATGGTATAAGTTGGTCTAGTTTCATTGTTTTGCATGTATCTATCCAATTTTCCCAACACCATTTATTGAAGAGACTGTCTTGACTCCATTTTATGCTCTTGACTCCTTTGTCAAATATTAATTGAGCATAATGGTTCTGGTCGATTTCTGGGTTCTCTATTCTATTCCATTGGTCTATATGTCTGTTCTTGTGCCAGTACCAGGCAGTTTTGAGAACAGTGGCTTGGTAATACAGCTTGATATCTGGTTTTGAGATCCCACCTACTTTGTTCTTCTTTCTCATGATCGCTGAAGGTATTCGGGGTCTTTTTTTATTCCAGATGAATTTTTGGAGAGTTTGTTCTAGGTCTGTGAAATATAACATTGGTATTTTAATGAGGAGCGTGTTGAATTTATAGATTACTTTGGGTAGTATGGACATTTTAATGATGTTGATTCTACCAATCCATGAACATTGTATGTTCTTCCATCTGTTTATGTCTTCCTCTATCTCTTTTTTCAACGTCCTGTAGTTTTCTGAGTAGAGGTCTTTTATTTCTTTAGTTAAGTTTATTCCTAGGTATCTTTAATTTTTTTGGTGTGAAGGTAAATGGGATTGCTTTTTTAGTCTCTCTTTCTGTAAGTTCACTATTGGTGTATAGAAATGCCTTAGATTTCTTGGTGTCACTTTTGTATCCTGCTACATTGCCGAATTCATTTATTAAGTCTAATAGTTTTTTGATGGCGTCTTTAGGGTTTTTTATGTACAATATCATGTCATCTGCGAATAAGGACAGTTTTACTTCCTCTTTTCTAATTTGGATGCCTTTTATTTCTTCTTCTTGTCTAATTGCAATGGCTAATACTTCCAGTACTATGTCGAACAGGAGTGGTGAGAGTGGGCATCTCTGTCTTGTTCCTGTTCGTAGGGGAAATGGTTTTAGTTTCTGTCCATTGAGTATGATGTTGGCTGTGGGTTTGTCATATATGGCTTTTATTATGTTGAGGTATAATCCTTCTATTCCCACCTTGCTGAGAGTTTTTATCAAAAATGGGTGTTGGATTTTGTCAAATGCTTTTTCTGCACCAATCGATATGACTATGTGGTTTTTATCTCCCAGTTTGTTTATGTGATGTATCACGTTTATTGATTTGCAGATATTGTACCATCCTTGCATCCCTGGGATAAATCCTACTTGGTCGTGGTGTATGATCTTTCTGATGTACTGCTGGATCTGATTTGCTAGGATTTTGTTGAGGATTTTGGCATCTATGTTCATGAGGGATATTGGCCTGTAATTCTCTTTCATTGCGTTGTCTTTATCTGGTTTGGATATTAGGGTGATGCTGGCTTCATAGAATGAGCTTGGAAGTATTCCCTACTCTTGCATTTTTTGGAATAGTCTGAGGAGGATAGATTTTAGTTCTTCCTTGAATGTTTGGTAAAACTCCCCTGTGAAGCCGTCTGAACCCGGGCTTTTTTTTTTTTTTTTTTGCTGGAAGTTTTTTGATGACTGCTTCAATTTCTTCAATAGTTATTGACCTTTTGAGGTTTTTAGATTCTTCCTGATTGATTTTTGGAAGGTTGTATTTTTCTAGGAATATGTCCATTTCCTCCAGGTTGTCCAGTTTGTTGGAATAGAGTTGTTCATAGTATTTTTTAACAATCCTTTGTATTTCTGTGCGGTCTATTGTTATTTCTCCTCTTTCATTTCTGATTTTGTTTATTGGGGTCCTCTCTCTTTGCTTATTGGTGAGCCTGGCCAGAGGTTCATCAATGTTGTTTATCCTTTCAAAGAACCTGCTCTTGGCTATGTTGATCTTTTGTATTGTTTTTTTGGTCTCTATGTCGTTTATCTCCGCTCTGATCTTTATTAATTCCTTCTTCTGCTTACATTGGGATTTTCTTGTTGCTCTCTTTCTAACTCTTTGAGATGTAGGGTTAGATAATTTATTATCATCGTTTCTTGTTTTTTGCAGTAGGCTTGTAGAGCTATGAACTTCCCTCTCAAGACCGCTTTCGCTGTGTCCCATAGATTTTGGATTGTTGTGTTTTCATTGTCGTTTGTTGCAATGATGTTTTTTATTTCTTCTTTGATCTCTC
>NW_005871055.1:13809268-13871369 GCF_000147115.1 Myotis lucifugus
TGCCTATTAGTCTCCAATGTTTGATTTTTTTGGTTTGTTTTAATGCAGTTAATTCCCAGTTTATGCCATGTATCTAGAAGATCCTTGATATGATTTCTATCTCTTGAATTTGAAGAGACTTTGCCTGTGACCCAATATATGGTCTATCTTTTATTTTTTTTATTTTTTTATTGCTTAATGCATTACAAAGGGTATTACATACGTGTCCTTTTTTTTCCCCGCCCTTGACAATACCCCGGCTTCCCCCTACCTCCCAGTGTCTTATGTCCATTGGTTATGCTCATGTGCATGCATACAAGTCCTTCGGTTGATCTCTTACCCCCCTCCCTCCTGCCCCCAAACCCTCCCTGGCCTTCCCGCTGCAGTTTGACAATCTGTGTGAGGCAGCTCTGCCTCTGTATCTATTATTGTTCAAAAGTTTATAATGGTCTCTATTATCCATGAATGAGTGAGATCATGTGGTATATTTCCTTCATTGACTGGCTTATTTCACTTAGCATAATGCTCTCCAGCTCCATCCATGCCATTGCAAATTGTAAGAGTTCCTTCTTTTTTACAGCAACATAGTATTCCATTGTGTAGATGTACCACTGTTTTCTAATCCATTCATCTACTGATGGGCATGTAGACTGTTTCCAGATCTTAGCTATGGTGAATTGTGCTGCTATGAACATATGGGTGCATATACCCTTTCTGATTGGTGTTTCTGCTTTCTTGGGATATATTCCTATTAGTGGGATCACAGGGTCAAATGGGAGTTCCATTTCCAGTTTTTTGAGGAAACTCCGTACTGTCTTGGATAGTGGCTGCACCAGTCTGCATTCCCACCAGCAATGCACAAGTGTTCCTTTTTCTCCACATCCTCTCCAGCACTTGTTGTTTGTTGATTTGTTGATAATAGCCAGTCTGACAGGTGTGAGATGGTACCTCATTGTTGTTTTGATTTGCATCTCTCAGATGATTAGTGACTTTGAGCATGTTTTCATATGTCTCTTGGCTTTCTTAATGTCCTCTTTTGAAAGGTGTCTATTTAGATCCTTTGCCCATTTTTTGATTGGATTATTTATCTTCTTTTTGTTAAGTTGTATGAGTTCCCTATAAATTTTGGAGATTAGGCCCTTATCAGATATGACGTTGGCAAATATGTTTTCCCATGAAGTGGGTTTTCTTGTTGTTTTGTTGATGGTTTCTTTTGCTGTGCAGAAGCTTTTTATTTTGATGTAGTCCCATTTGTTCATTTTCTCTTTAGTTTCAACTGCCCTAGGAGCTGTATCAGTGAAGAAATTGCTTTGGCATATGTATGAGATTTTGTTGCCTTTGGATTCTTCTCAAATTTTTATGGTTTCCTGTTGTACATTTAAGTCCTTTATCCATTTTGAGTTTATTTTTGTGTATGGTGTAAGTTGGTGGTCTAATTTCATTTTCTTGCATATATCTGTCTAATTTTCCCAACACCATTTATTGAAGAGACTATCTTGGCTCCATTGTATGTTCTTGCCTCCTTTGTCAAATATTAATTGAGCATATTGGTTCGGGCTAGTTTCTGGACTCTCTATTCTATTCCATTGATCTATATGTATGTTCTTGTGCCAGTACCAGGCAGTTTTGAGAACAGTGGCTTGGTAATACAGCCTGATATCTGATATTGAGATCTCCCCTATTTTGTTCTTTCTCAGGATTGCTGCAGCTATTTGGGGTCTTTTTTTATTCCAGATGAATTTTTGGAGAGTTCGTTCTAGATCTGTGAAGTATGCCATTGGTATTTTAATGGGAAGTGCGTTGAATTTATAGATTGCTCTGGGTAGTATGGACATTTTAATGATGTTGATTCTACCAATCCATGAACACGGTATGTTCTTCCATCTGTTTATGTCTTCCTCTATCTCTTTTTTCAACGTGCTGTAGTTTTCTGAGTAGAGGTCTTTTACCTCTTTAGTTAAGCTTATTCCTAGGTATCTTAATTTTTTTGGTGCGATGGTAAATGGGATTGTTTTTATAATCTCTCTTTCTGTAAGTTCACTATTGGTGTATAGAAATGCCTTAGATTTCTTGGCATTAATTTTGTATCCTGCTACATTGCCAAATTCATGTATTAAGTCTAGTAGTTTTTTGATGGAGTCTCTAGGGTTTTGTATGTATAATATCATGTCGTCTGCAAATAAGGACAGTTTTACTTCCTCTTTTCCAATTTGGATGCCTTTTATTTCTTCTTCTTGTCTAATTGCAATGGCTAATACTTCCAGGACTATGTTGAACAGGAGTGGTGAGAGTGGGCATCCTTGTCTTGTTCCTGTTCTTAGGGGAAATGGTGTTAGTTTTTGTCCATTGAGTATGATGTTGGCTGTGGGTTTGTCATATATGGCTTTTATTATGTTGAGGTATAATCCTTCTATTCCCACCTTGCTGAGAGTTTTTATCAAAAATGGGTGTTGGATTTTGTCAAATGCTTTTTCTGCATCAATTGATATGATCATGTGGTTTTTTCTTTCAATTTGTTTACGTGATGTATCATGTTTATTGATTTGTGTATATTGTACCATCCTTGCATCCCTGGGATAAATCCTACTTGGTCATGTTGTATGATCTTTCTGATGTACTTCTGGATTCGATTTGCTAGGATTTTGTTGAGGATTTTGGCATCTATGTTCATGAGGGATATTGGTCTGTAATTCTCTTTCATTGTGTTGTCTACCTGGTTTTGGTATTAGGGTGGTGCTGGCTTCATAGAATGAGCTTGGAAGTGTTCCTTCCTCTTGAATTTTTTGTAGTAGTGTGAGGAGGGTAGGTTTTAGTTCTTCCTTGAATGTTTGGTAAAACTCCCCTGTGAAGCCGTCTGGTCCTGGGCTTTTGTTTTCTGGAAGCTTTTTGATGACTGCTTCAATTTCTTCCATAGTTATTGGCCTATTGAGATTCTTAGATTCTTCCTGATTGAGTTTTGGAATGTTCTATTTTTCTAGGAATATGTCCATTTCCTCCAGGTTGTGTAGTTTGTTGGAGTAGAGCTGTGTATAGTATTTTTTAACAATCCTTTGTATTTCTGTGGGGTCTGTTGTTATTTCTCCTCTATCGTTTCTGATTTTGTTTATTTGGTCCTCTCTCTTTGTTTCTTGGTGAGCCTGGCTATAGGTTTGTCAATCTTGTTTATCCTTTCAAAGAACCAGCTCTTGGTTTCATTGATTTTCTGTAATATCTTTTTGGTTTCTATGTCATTTATTTCTTCTCTAATCTTTATTATCTCCTTCCTTCTGCTCACTCTGGGGTTTTCTTGTTGCTCTCTTTCTAATTCTTTGAGTTGTAGAGTTAGATGATTTACTATTATTTTTTCTTGCTTTTTGAGATAGGCCTGTAGAGCTATAAACTTCCCTCTCAGGACTGCTTTTATTGCATCCCATAGGTTTTGGATTGTTGTGTTTTCATTGTCATTAGTTTCCAGGATGCTTTTAATTTCTTCTTTGATCTCATTGGTAACCCAATCAATATTTAATAACATGCTATTCAGCTTCCAAGTGTTTGAGTATTTTGGGTTGTTTTTTTTTTGTAGTTTATTTCTAATATTATGCCATCGTGATCTGAGATGATGCTTGGTATGATTCAATCTTCTTGAATTTGGGGAGACTTTGTTTGTGACCCAATATGTGGTCTATTTTTGAATGTGTCTTATGAGCCCTTGAGTAGAATGTATATTCCGTGGCTTTGGGGTGAAGTGTTCTGAAGATGTCAATTAAGTCCATCTGATCAAGTGAGTCATTTAGGGTTGCTGTTTCTTTGCTGATTGTTTATCTAGAGGATTTATCCAGAGATGTCAGTGGTGTATTAAAGTCCCCTACTATGATTGTATTGTTGTCGATCTCTCCTTTGATATCTTCCAGGAGTTTTTTTATGTATTTGGATGCTCCTGCATTGGGTGCATAAATGTTTACCAGGGTTATATTTTCTTGTTGTATTCATCCCTTTAGTATTATGAAGTGGCCTTCCTTACCTCTTTTATGGCCTTCACCTTGAGGTCTATTTTGTCCGATATAAGTATTGCTACCCCAGCTTTCTTTTCCTTCCCATTTGCCTGGAAGATATTTTTCCATCCCTTCACTTTCAGTCTGTGTGAGTCCCTTCTAATGAGGTGGGTCTCTTGTAGACAGCAAATGTATGGGTCATGTTTTTTTTATCCATTCAGGCACTCGATGTCTTTTGGTTGGAGCATTTAGTCCGTTTACGTTTAAAGTTATTATTGAAAGGTACTTGTTTGTAGCCATTTTTTGTGTGTGTGTGAGGCTGTTTTCTTTCTGAGCTTTTTATTTCTTCTTTTTACACCAGTCCCTTTAGCATTTCTTGCATTGCTGGCTTGGTGGTGATAAACTCCCTTAGACTTTTTTTTTGTCTGTGAAGCTTCTTATTTCCCCTTCAAATTTGAATGATAGCCTTGCTGGATAGAGTATTCTTGGATTCATTCCTTTGCTTTGCATCACTTTGTAAATTTCTGTCCATTCTTTTCTGGCCTGATGTGTTTCTGTTGAGAAATCATTTGATAGTCTAATGGGAGATCCCTTGTATGTAACTTTCCGTCTCTCTCTTGCAGCCTTTAAGATTCTCTCTTTGTCCTGAACACTTGCCATGGTAATTATGATGTGTCTTGGTGTTGGTCTTTTCGGGTTCACCTTGTTTGGGACACTCTGTGCTTGTGTGACTTTTTTCTTCCCCACCTCAGGAAAGTTTTCTGATATTATTTCTTCGAATAGGTTTTCTAATCCTTGTTCCTCTTTCTGTTGTTCTGGCACCCCTATTATTCGTATGTTGTTTCGCTTCATGTTGTCCCAAAGCTCCCTTAGGCTCTCCTCCTGTCTTTTAATTTTTTTCTCCAATTGCAGTACAGTTTGGGTGTGTTTTGCTTCCTTGTCTTCTAATTCACTAATTCGGTCCTCCGCTTCTCCTAGTCTACTGTTGATGCTTTAGATGGTGTTTTTTATTGCAGCTATATCGCTCTTCATTTCTTGTTGGTTCTTACATAAATTATTGATTTTTTCATCTGTTTCTTCTTCCTTCTTGCATAAGTAGTTGATTTTTTCATCTGTTTCTTCTTGCTTCTTGCATAAGCTGTTGATTTTTTCATCTGTTTCTTCTTGCTTCTTGAATAAGTTGTTGACCTTTTCCTCCATCCGTTGTATGCACTCTAGGACCCTTATTCTGAATTCTTTTTCTGTCATGTTGCATGCCTCTGTATCACTTAGCTGCTTTTATGGCGAGTCCTCATTTTCTTTCCTTTGGGGGTTTCTTTGCCTACCCATGTTTGAACTCGCTGACATATGTAGATGTTGAGTCGTTCCGTGGCTGCTCCCTGGGTGGCAGGGGCTCCTTGGGTTGTGGTTGCTGCTCGGACGGTTGCGGTAGCAGCTGCTTCCCAGTTGGCAGGAGCTCCTCTGGTGGGTGCTGTTCACAGCTGTGGTGGCTCTTCTGGCTGGTGGGGGGAGGCTTCACGTACAGCTACTGTTCCTCAGACAGAGGGCTTGGTGATCAGGAGGCTGCAGTGATCAGGGGGCTGCTGTTCTTGGATCTGTGAGAAGAAGGGGGTCACTGCTTGGTGGTGCTGGTGTCTCTGAGATGAGATGAATTGCCCCATTTTGTTGAAATCTGGAACTCTGAAGAAGTGGGTCTGGCAGGCTGAGACACGATGAAGATAGATCTGCAGCTTTTCTGATAAAGAAACAAAGCAATGAGGTGACCTCTTCCAAAGCCCACAATAAGTTAGCGTCTGAGCTAAGAGTAATGCAGAAATCTACTCATATGGTCTATCTTTGAAAATGACCCATGTGCACTAGAGAAGAATGTATATTTTGTGGCTTTGGGGTGAAATGTTCTGAAGATGTCAATTAATTCCATCTGATCTAGTGAGTCATTTAGCATTGATGTTTCTTTGCTGATTTTTTGTTTAGAGGATTTGTCCAATGGTGATAGTGGAGTGTTAAAGTTCCCTACTATGATTATATTGCTGTAAATCTCTCCCTTGATATCCTCCAGAAGTTTTTTTTTATGTATTTGGGTTCTCCTATATTGCGTGCATATGTGTTTACCAGAGTTATTTCTTCTTGTTGGATTGCTCCCTTTAGTATTATGAAGTGGCCTTCCTTATCTCTTTTTATGTCCTTCACTTTGAAATCTAATTTGTCAGATATAAGTATTGCTACCACAGCTTTTTTTTTTTCATTTCCATTTGCCTGAAAATCCTTTTCCCATCCCTTCACCAGCAGTCTGTGTGTGTCTTTTTTTCTGAGGTGGGTTTCCTGCAGATAGCAGATATATGGGTCATGTTTTCTTATCCACTCAGTTACCCTATGTCTTTTGATTGAGGCATTTAATCCATTTACATTTAAAGTTATTATTGATAGATACTTGTTTGTCACCATTTTTATTCTTTACCCCTGTGTTCCTTCTTAGTTTCCAATTTTTTCTTTTTACAGAAGACCCTTTAGCATTTCTTGCATTGCTGGTTTAGTGGTAATAAACTCCCGTAGTCCTTTTTGTCTGTGAAGCTCCTGATTTCACCCTCAATTTTGATTGATAGCCTTGCTGGGTATAGTATTCTTGGATTCAGACCCTTCCTTTGCATGAGTTTGTAGATTTCATTCCATTCCCTTCTTGCCTGATGTGTTTCTGTTGAGAAATCAGTCGCTAGTCTGATGGGGTATCCTTTGTAGGTAACTTTCTGTCTCTCTCTGGCCACTTTTAAGATTCTTACTTTGTCATTGGTGTTTGAAAATTTAATTATAATGTGCCTTGGCATCGGTCTTTTGGGGTTCATTTTTCTTGGGACTCTGTGAGTGTCTTGGATTTATGTGAATTTTTTCTTCCCAAATCAGGGAAGTTTTCAGTCATTATTTCTTCAAACAGGTTTTCTATACCTTGCTCAGTTTCCTCTCCTTCTGGCACCCCTATTATGCGTATGTTGTTTCATTTCGTGTTGTTCCAAAGTTCTCTTAGGCTCTCCTCCTGCTTTTTAATTTTCTTTTCTAGAAGCTGCTCTGCTTGGGTATTTTTTCCTACCTTTTCTTCTATCTCACTGATGTGGTCCTCTGCTTCTTCTAGTCTACTGTTGATGCTTTCTATTGAGTTCTTTATAGCAGTGATGTCATTTTTCATTTCCTCTTGGTTCTTACACATATTGTTGAATTTGTCTTCCATTCTTTTCATCCACCTTATGACCATTGCTCTGAATTATTTCTCTGGCAGGTTGCTTGCCTCCATTTCATTTACTTCCTTACTGGTGATGCCTGTTTTTCTTTCATATGCAGGCTGTTTCTTTGTCTCCCCATGATCTCTCTTCTCTGGGTGTCTGGTTATGTAGTTCTCTCTCTCCTTTATCTAGGTGAAATCTGACCTTTCCGTGAGGAGGTGCTGGGCTCTTCTGAGTCCACGTATTCACGCTGCTTGAGATCCGGTGTTCCTGGGTTATTAGCTGGTTCCTGGGTGGCGTGGTTGCAGGGTCTCTGTATGTATACACTTCCAATAACAGCCACTCAAGATGGCGCAGTCTCAGAGACAGAACCGGCTGCTCCGGGAGAGATTTCAGGAGCAGTGTAGGCTGCCTGGTTAGGCGAGCCTGATCTGGCAGTCTCCAACAGTCCCCTGGAGTATAGCTATTGCTCACCCACAGATTTACACTCTCTGTACATCCACACACTCTCCTTTTGTTCTCTCACTCTCACACTGTCTTGCAGTCTGCCTTCCCATCGGTAGCCATATTTCTCTACTGGGCCAGCCTTTGATTTGATTTTTATATATTCCTCATGAAGAGATACTTTTCTGACTGTTCCCAGCACTAGTTAGAAAGGGGACAAGTGATGTAGAAAACATGATTAATACACAAGTGTTTAAAATATGAGGAAATTAGAAGTGTTGGTTCTCTTTGAATAAAGGAAGAAAGGTTACTAGAAGCAATTGACACAGGAAAAATTAAGGGGTAATGAAAAGTCAAAATACAACATAGCACATAATACACTTTGATAGTGTTAATTTCACAGTTTAGATTGTGTTTAAATGAAAAAAAATATGTGTTGGCGTTCAATTTTTCTGTGAAAATAAATTCTTTCTTTTTATCATTATCCTATACCTTATATATTACATTTTATCTAGTATAACATTCATTCATCTTGCTATGTTTGAGATTATTATTTTTTATATAAGAAATAATGTTGCAAAGACCTAACATACAATCTTAATTCTACTATTTACACAAATGCACTTTTGTGCAAAATAATAATTGGTTCAGTTGCTTTTTAAGTTAATTTTATTTTTTTAATTTTTTTTATTTATTGATTAAGGTATTACATATGTGTCCTCATTGCCCCCCCCACCCGACTCCCCTCACTCATGCCCTCACCCCCCTGTTTTCTGTGTCCATTGGTTAGGCTTATATACATGCATACAAGTCCTTTGGTTGATCTCCCCCCCCCCTTTACCCCCACCCTCCCCTGCCATCCCTCTGAGGTTTGACGGTCTGATCAATGCTTCTCTGTCTTTGGATCTGTATCTGTTTTTGTTCATCAGTTTATGTTGTTCATTATATTCCATAAAGGAATGAGATCATGTGATATTTACCTTTCTCTGACTGGCTTATTTCTCTTAGCATAATGCTCTCCATTCCATCCATGCTGTTGCAAATGGTAAGAATTCCTTCTTTTTTAGCACAGCGTAGTATTCCATTGTGTATATGTAACACAGTTTTTTAATCCACTCATCTACTGATGGGCACTTAGGCTGCTTCCAAATCTTATCTATGGTAAGTTGTGCTGCTATGAACATAAGGGTGCATATATTCTTTCTGATTGGTGTTTCTAGTTTCTTGGTATATATTCCTAGCAGTGGGATCACTGGGTCAAATGGGAACTCCATTTTTAGTTTTTTGAGGAAACTCCATGCTGTTCTCCACAGTGGCTGCACCAGTCTGCATTCCCACCAACAGTGCAATAGGGTTCCTTTTTCTCCGCATCCTTGCCAGCACTTGACATTTGTTGATTTGTTGATGATAGCCATTCTGACAGGTGTGAGATGATATCTCATTGTTGTTTTGATTTGCATCTCTTGGGTGATTAGTGACTTTGAGCATGTTTTCATATGTCTCTTGGCCTTCCTTATCTTCTTTTGAAAAGTACCTATTTAGGTATGTTACCCATTTTTTGATTGGGTTGTTTATCTTCCTTTTGTTAAATTGTATGAGTTCCCTGTAAATGTTGGAGTTTAAATCCTTCTTGGTGATAACATTGGCAAATATGTTCTCCCATGCAGTGGGCTCTCTTGTTGATTTGTTGATGGTTTCTTTTGCTGTGCAGAAGCTTTTTATTTTGATGTAGTCCCATTTGTTTATTTTCTCTTTAGTTTCCATTGACCTAGGAGCTGTATTGGTGTAGAAATTGCTTCGGCGTATGTCTGGGATTTTGCTGCCTGTGGATTCCTGTAGTATTATGGTTTCCCGTCTTAGTTTACGTCCTTTATCCATTTTGAGCTTATTTTTGTGTATGGTGTAAGTTGGTGGTCTAGTTTCATTGTTTTGCATGTATCTGTCCAATTTTCCCAACACCATTTATTGAAGAGACTTTCTTGATTCCATTGTATGTTTAAGTTAGTTTTTTTTTGATTCTAAGGAAATACTTAAACACTTGTAGTTTATCATTGCTAAGTTTTATACTAATTTGCAGGAATATTGGGACAGAATTTTGCTTCAGTATTATAAATTGCATAAATACCTTAGTAAAATCTTTACTGTTGAGATTATTACAGATATTCTCCTTTTTTCTCCCCATTACGCTCCTCCACCCAGTTCCCACCCTGTCCCAGGCCTTCACCACCCTATTGTCTGTGTCCATAGTAATGCATATCCTATATAATATAATAAAAGCATAATATGCAAATCGACCAAATGGCAGAACGATGGGTCAGCAGAGGGGGTGGGCAGAGGCGGGGTTGGTGAGCAGGTGGCACCAGGCCAGCCAAGGCATGTGCCAGTAGGCAGAGGGAAGGGACAGCAATGGGGTGGGGGGATGCAGTGGCGACCAGCAGCGGGGAGGTGGGGGCCAGCGCCATCCCCTGCTCGCCCACCTGGTCAGTCGCCATCCGCAGAGTGAGGCCACCTGCAATGGCAGCGGGGCAATTTGGAGCGGGGCCAGCTGTCTTCAGATCAGCCCGCTGGGGGTCGCCTCCCACAGAGGGAGGCCACCAGCAGTGATGGAACAATGGGGGGGCAGGGCAGGCTGGTCGCCTCCCTCGCCGCCCCCTGATCGGCCTACCGATCACCTCACACAGAGGAAGGCCAGACTGTGGCTTAGGCCCACTCCCCAGTTGGACATCCCCTGAGGGCTCCTCCTGGACAGTGAGAGGGTGCAGGCTGGGCTGAGGGGACCCCCCCCCCCCCCGAGTGCAAGAATTTTCATGCACCGGGCCTCTAGTATGCATATAAGATCTTTGGTTAATCTCTTCCTGTTCCCCCCTTTTCCCCTTCCCTCTAAGATTCGTCAGTCTGTTCCATGTTTCCATGCCTCTGGTTCTATTTTATTCATCAGTTTATTTTGTTCATTTATTTTTATTTTTAGATTTAATTATTGATATGTATTTATTGCCATTTTATTGTTCATATATTTATTGTGCTTGTTCTTCTTCTTCTTGTTCTTCTTCCTCCTATTAAAGAACACCCTTCAACATTTCATGTAATATTGGTTGGGTGGTGATGAACTCCTTTAGCTTTTCCTTGTCTATGAAGTTCTTTATCTGACCTTCAATTCTAAATGACAGCTTTGATTGTGGATCCTTGCTATTCATCACTTTGAATATTTCTTACCACTCCCTTCTGGCCTGCAAAGTTTCTGTTGAGAAATCAGCTGGCAGTCATATGGGCATTCCCTTAGAGGAAACTAATTGCTTTTCTTCTGTCCTTTTAAGATTCTCTCTTTGTTTTTAACTCTTAGCATTTTAATTATGATGTGTCTTGGTGTGGGCCTCTTTGGTGTCCCCTTGTTTGGGATTCTCTGCATTTCCTGAACTTGTAAGTCTATTTCTTTCACCGGATAGGGCAGTGATGGTGAACCTATGACACTTGTGTCAGAGGTGACACGTGCACTCATTTTTTTGGTTGATTTTTCTTTGTTAAATGGCATTTAAATATATAAAATAAATATCAAAAATATAAGTCTTTGTTTTACTATGGTTGCGAATATCAAAAAATTTCTATATGTGACATGGCACCAGAGTTAAGTTAGGGTTTTTCAAAATGCTGGCACACTGAGCTCAAAAGGTTCGCCATCACTGAGATAAGGGAAGCTTCTGTATTATTTCTTCAAATAGATTTCAATTCCTTTCTCTCTTTCTCCTCCTCCTTCTGGTACCCCTATAATGCTTTAAGTTGTCCCACAGGCTCCTTCCACTATCTTTATATTTTTGGAATAATTTTTCTTCTTGCTTTTCTGATTGGGTGTTTTTTGCTTCCTCATATTCCAAATTGTTTATTTTATTCTTGGGATCATCTACTCTACTGTTTATTCCCTGTAAATGATTCTTTATTTCAGTTAGTGTACGCTTAATTTCCAACTGGTCCTTTTTCATGTGTTTGACATTCTCACTAAGATCCTTGGAAGTCTCACCAAGTCCTTGAAACTCTCATTAAGATCCTTGAGCAACCTTATAACCATTGTTTTTGAACTGTGTATCTAGTAGCTTAATTGCATTTATTTCATTTAGATCTTTTTCTGAAGACTTCTTCTGTTCTTTCATTTTGACATTTTTCTTTGTCTCTGCTTTTTGGGTGCTTCCCTGTGTTTGTTTCTATGTATTATGTAGAACTGCTATGTCTCCTGGAGTTGGTAGAGTGGCCTTGTGTAGTAGGTGTCCTATAGGGCCCAGTAGCTTAGCCTCCCCAATCACCTGAGCTAGGCACTCTAGGTGCATAGTTCTTGTCATAGTTGAGCTTTGATTGCTATTAGCATCACTGGGAGAAATTAACCTCCAGGAGCTACCCTATGGAGCAGGACTTGCTTCAGTAGGGCTTTGGTGCTTACTGAGTCTGCCTCTTGAGTGTATCATTTGTGGGTATATAGAGTTGTTTCCCGATATGGTCTGAAGCTGTCCACTGAGTGCACCTGGGAGGTGCAAAGTCAGCCACTGCCTATGTCCACCTGTCAGTAGCTACAGGGGGATCTTCAGATGGCTGATATTTATATTGGGTTTAGATGTGCCCAGGCAAGGCCCAGCTGTGAAGCAAGGCAGGCTAGTGTTAGTATCAGGTCTTGGGCATATTATTGATAAGTTTGACACCAGCTGCTGCTTGTTTGAGAAATTTTAGCAAAGTCTGAAGCCTGAGCCAGGACAGGCCATTCATATGGAAAAGCTGCCACAAACAGCTTGGGTGGGGCTGCAAATTGGATGGGGAAAAGTCTCAGGAAATCACCAGGGTGGAGCAAACAGTGTGGGCCATACTGATAGAAACTCATATATAGCTGCCAGTCAGCTCTGTAACAGGGGAGGTCCCAGCTCAGAGACAATGACCCCTGTGAGCAACCTCTTCTGGGAGAAAGCAGCCCCTGAGTTCTTACGCTGATGCCAGGCAATCCAGTTCCTCCCAGAATGTCCCAGGTTCCTTTTAAGCCACCACTCCAGTGCTGGAGCCCAGAGGTATGGAGTCCAAGTAAGTCTGTGTGCCGGCCCTTTAAGAGGAATACCTGAGACTCTAGCAACCTCTGTGCCACTCATCCACAACTGCACTGGATTTTACAAGCCTGAAGTTATGGGGACTTCTTTTCCCAGCTCTGGAACCCTGGGATAAGGGTCTGGTGTGGGCTAGGATCTCTTGCTCCTCACAGGAGGCCTCCACAGCCATGACATCCCTCCTGATTAAAAAAAAAAAAGCCACACATTGGTGTTGGACCATCCCATTCCACCCTCCAACCCTCATACCAGTCTCAATGTGCTTTCTTCTTTACTTCTCTAATTGTAGGACTTCCATTCAGCCAGATTTCAGGTAGTTTTAAATGATGGTTGTTCTGTATTTTAGTTGTAATTTTGATGTGGTTGTGGAAGGCAGTGAGTGCGGCATTTACCTATACTGCCATTTTGGTTGTCTCATAAATTCCTTTTAATGTATGGTTTTCTTTATTTGCAGGTCACTTCAAAAATTGGTTGTTGATGGGAATGAACTGACATCTTTTCCATCTGGAATTTTGAGGCTTCATCTGGAAAAAATCCGTTTTGAAAATACCTTCACTATTCCTTGTCTTTGGAAAGAAAATTCTTTGAATAGTCCACAGCGTCTTACTCAGCTTACTGCTTTGTTCTTTTTAAAAAATAATCTACGTAAATATTATGATGAGATCCCAGATGAAATTCAAATGTTACTAAACTGGTAAGCAAATTCTAAAACCCTTTTAACCAAAATGCACTTTTAAGCATTACAATTTTCTTTATTACAGGCTCACATAATAGGTTTCCTATGAACACACACACACACACACACACACGCCTCACATCACACACCACACATGAAAATATATGCACAATTCTTTAAATTGCTCCTTCTGGCTCTTCAGGCATAATAATGTAGTCTGAATTCAGCCCATCTTCTATCAGTAAAGTTATTACTTAAATCTAATGTGAGATACAGATTGCTAAGGTATAGCTGGCAACATCTATACAGTTGTAGTATAACTCTTTTCTATGAATCACTAAGGACATAATGTGCATTCTTCAAAAAAAAAAAAAGGAGACTCTTTAGTCCCATGTACACTATGCAGGGAAATGCTTTACTCTATTCTAACTTCTTAGAGACCAAGAATAGAGCAGACATATATAGAGCAACTTCTTTTACTCCAAGATCAATGGCCAGTGTGAGAATCATTGTCTAATCTCAGGACTAAGCCACACACTTTCAGTCTACTCAGGCTTATCTCTTATTTCCTTCAGGTGGTTTAAAACTATTTTTATCACAGTAGTGATCATCAGTGCTTATATTATTGATTTAACAAATATTTGTTGTATGCCTAAGGGAAATGGTTTCTTAGGAGTATATAAATTAGCAATATTGACTCAATAAAAAGCATAAAACCTGAACAGATTAGTAACTGTTGAATACGTTTAAAAAGGTGATTAAAAATGTACCAGTAAAAACTAACAAGACCCCAAAGTGTTCAATTTTATTTTATTTTTTAATCTTCACCCAAGGATATATTTATTGAGTTAGGAGAGAGAGAGAGATGAGAGAGAGAGAGAGAGAGAGAGAGAGAGAGAGAGAGAGAGAAACATCAATTGGTTGCCTCCCATATGTGCCCCAAACAGGGAGTAAACTCGCAACCTAAGTATGTGCTCCCAATAGGAATTGAACCTGCAACCATTTTTTGTGTATGGGATGATGCTCCAACCAACTGAGCCACCCAGCCAGCTGGAGCCAAAGTTTCTAGTGTTATGCATTGAGATGTCAGTTCTTATGAGATTTGAATGCACCTAAGAAAGTAAGAAAAATCTCCAAGGACAAAATAAATAAATAAATAAAACCTAACTAGTGAATGGTAAATAGATATGAGACCAAGAGATTTGAATTCACCACAGATTTTTGTGAGAGAATGTCCTCAATTTAGACTTTGAATATTCAAAAAATTAAGCTTAAATGAGTATTATTTTACAATTTAAAGAAATTTCCAAATATATGAGAAAATAAGCCACCAAGAGTAAAAGTCAGCAAAAACATTCAACAGATATACTGTAAATCACTTAAGATGTAACATATTAGAATTATTTACAGGATATGAAATAGCTATTTAAGTGTTTAAAAAAAACATAATTTCAAAAATGCTTAAAGAATAAAAGACCATTAAATATGACAAGACAAATATGAAAAAGAAATTTTAAATGAAATAAAATTCTGGAAACTAAAAAGTATAATAGTTGATATTAACTTGATTTATTGGTGAGAAACATAAATATGTATAATAAATAGCAATAAATATGTATCTATCAATAATCATTTTAAATGAAATTAGATTAAATGCTCCAGTCAAAAAACATAGGATAGCTGAATAGATGAGACAATAAGACATATATATTTGCTGTCTATAAGAAACGCATTTCAGGTCAAAAAGCACACACAGTCTGAAAATAAAGGAATGAAAAAAATATGCCATGAAAATGAAAAAAAACAACCTGGGGTAGTAATACATATATATCAGACAAAATGACTTTAAAACAAAAGCTTGGAGAATGGAAAATGGCGGCAGAATAGGCAGCAGTGTCGTGCACCTCCTCCTAGGGCCAGGCTAGAAAAGCAACTAAATCAGATAACATCCACCCTGAATTAACAAATTAGATACAGCTGAGGAGACAATCCTATCTAATAAAGAGGGAATATGCAAATTGACTGTCACATCATCACAAAATGCCGGCGCCCACAGCAGAGGCGGGGGTTTCCATAACACAAGATGGCTGCGCCCACAGAGGAGACCAAGTTCCCATAAAAAGCTTTAATGAGCAGTCAGCAGGGACCTGAGGCTGTGTGGCACTGGGCCAGGGCAGGGGACCTCAGGCAGCAGCCCCCGCCCCGGCACCAGGCTGGGGAACCTCAGGCAGCACCCCCCCACCTGGCGGGGCTTGACAGAGGACCTCAAGGTGTTTCCCTTGCCCTAGTGCTGGGCCGGGGTACTTCAGGCTGCTTCCCCTGCCCCAGGCCGGGGGACCTCAGACCGTGCCCCCCAGCCTGGTGCCGAGGGACCTGAGGCTGTGCCCTCTGCCTGGCACTGTACCGGGAGACCTGAGGCTGAGCCCCCTGCCCTACAGGGCTTGACAGGGGACCTCAGGCCATGCCCCTGCCCAGTGGGGCTTTATGGGGACCTCAGGCTGCGCAGCCTGCCCTGGTGCTGGGCTGGGGGATCTGAGGCTGTGCCCCCCTCTCAGCACCAGGCCAGGGGACCTGAGGCTTCATCCCCCCATCTGGTGGGGCTTGACAAGGGTGAGGCCAGCCGGGTCTGGATCTCACCCAATGCGGGTGGGGCTGGCTGGAGCTGGGTCTTGTGCGATTTTGAGGTGCTGCGGGTGGGTGGGGACTTGACTTTGGGTCCCATGGCGCACCCCAGACTCTGACAGGAGGAAGATTTTCATATACATTTTACTAATTTTCTTTAATCTCTGACACTTCTATTATAGAGAAAGGGCAAATAGCAATATTAAAATATTTCCTTTAATTAATTCCCTTTTAATGTGCATGAATTTCGTGCACCGGGCTACTAGTTTTAAATAAAGAAGGGCAGAGGAGAACGCCATTTCCCAGCCATACCCGTGTGAAACCACCACTGTGCCCCAGCAGTGAGTGGCCCATTACCTCCCGGCAGGCTCCCAGACATCTGCAGGGAGCACTCATCGCCAGAGTGAGCTCCCACACCACGGCTCCTCACCAGCCCGCAGAGACCCAGTGTCCTAGGATCTGGCTCTAAGACCCTGCAGTGAGCGCAAGCCAGGGGGAATCTTGTGCCCCACCCCCACCACAGACCCCAGAACTGTGCTGCTAGCCTGACCTGGAGCCACCTGGTGCCCTCTCCTGCCTCATCCCTGGGACCTGCTGCTGTGGCAACCCAGAGCACACCCCACTCTGGGTCACAGGAGAATGGGCACTGTGCAACCCAGAGCAATCTATACAACCCAGAGCAACTGGTACCCACTCTACCCCGGCCCCCTGGACAGCCCTGCTGGGGTGACCCAAAGCTACTCACACCCACTTTTACCCTGGTCTGGGAGGGGCAACCCAGAGCAACCTGCCCGCTCCACACCGGCCCCCAGGACAGTCCTGCCAGGGCCATCTGGAACAACCCAATGTGCATCTCACTCAGGGCAACAGGAGAGCACAGACTGAGCAACCTAGGGCAACCCGCCCCAGCTCCACACTGAGTAGAGGTGAGTTGAAGCAACCAGTGCTCCTCTCACTCCAGGCTACAAGAAAGTGAGGACTGTGAAACCTAGAGCAACCCACACCCAATTCACCCTGAGCCCAGAGTCTTGCTGCAGGGGCAACCTGGAGTAACCCAGCACGAGCCCCACTCAGGCCACAGGGAGCTCTGACTGTGCAACCCAGAAAAACTCACAACCGCTTCTCCCTAGCCCCTGAGACAGTCCTGCAGGGGCTATCCAGAGCAAACCGCACACGTCGTCTCACTGAGGCCACAGGAGAGCACTGCCAGGGTGATATAGAGCAAGTCAGTGTGCCCAGTCAGGGGCCACAGGACCGTGCTGCAAGTGCACTGACAGAAAAGAAGAAATAGAAAGGGAAGAAAGAACACAGGCATAAAGAATAAAAATGGCTACAAATAAGTACCTATCAATAATATCATAAAATATGAATGGACTAAATGCTCCAATCAAAAGACATAGAGTGGCTGAATGGATAAGAAAACATGAACCATATATATGCTGTCTACAAGATACCCACCTCAGAACAAGGGATTCAAACAGACTAAAAATGGAGGGATGGAAAAATATTTTCCAGGCAAATAAAAATGAAAAAAAAGCTGGGGTAGCAATATTTATATCTGACAAAATAGACCTCAAAGTGAAGGCCATAACAAGAGATAAGGAAGGCCACTTCAAAATACTAAAGGGATCAATACAACAAGAGGATTTAACTCTGGTAAATATATATGCATCCAATGCGGAGTACCCAAATACATAAAAAGACTTTGGGAAGATAACAAGGGAGAGAGCGACAGCAATACAATCATAGTAGAAGATCTTAGTACCCCATTGACATCACTGGATAAATCCTCTAGACAAAAAATCAGCAAAGAAACAGCAATTCTAAATGACTCACTAGATCAGATGGGACTTAATCTACATCTTCAGAACATTTCACCCAAAAGCTACAGAATAGACATTCTCCTCAAGTGCACATGGGACATTTTCAAAAATAGACCACATATTGGGTCACAGGCAAAGTCTCTTCAAATTCAAGAGGATTGAAATCATATCAAGCATCTTTTCAGATCACAATGTCATAATATTAGAAATCAACTACAATAAAAACAATAAAAAATTCAAACACTTTGAGGCTAAATAGCACGTTATTAAATAATGATTGGGTTACCAAAGAGATTGAAGAAGAAATAAAAAACATTCTGGAAACAAATCACAATGAAAACACGACAATCCAAAATCTATGTTCTGAGAGGGAAGTTCACAGCATTGCAAGCCTACCTCAAAGAATAAGAAAAACTGATAATAAATTATTTAATGCTACAACTTAAAAAATTAAAAAGAGAGCATCACGAAAAGCCCAGAGTGAGCAGAAGGAAGAAAATAATAAAGATTCGAGTGGAAATAAATGACATAGAGACAAAAAAAGAAAGAAAGAAAGAAAGAAAGAAAGAAAGAAAGAAAGAAAGAAAGAAAGAAAAGAAAGAAAGAAAGAAAGAAAGAAAGAAAGAAAGAAAGAAAGAAAGAAAGAAAGAAAGAAAGAAAACCAAGAGCTGGTTCTTTGAAAGAATAAACAAGATTGGTGAACCTCTAGCCAGGCTCACCAAGAAGCAGAGAGGACCCAAATAAACAAAATCAGAAATGAAAGAGGTGAAATAACAACAGACCCCACAGAAATACAAAGGATTGTAAAAAAAAATACTATGAACAACTCTATTCCAACAAACTGGTCAACTTAGAGGAAATGGACATATTTCTAGAAAAATACAGCCTTCCAAAACTCAACCAGGTAGAATTTTAAAAAAAAATTTGAATAGCCTGATAACTATGGAGGAAATTGAAGCAGTAATCAAAAAACTTCCAGCAAACAAAAGCCCCAGGCCAGATGGCTTCACAAGGTAGTTTTACCAAACATTCAAAGAATTAAAACCTATTAGACTATTCCAAAAAATTCAAGAGGAAGTCAAAATTCCAAGTTCTTTCTATGAAAGCAGCATTACCCTAATTCCCAAACCAGATAAAAACACTAAAAAGAAAGAGAATTACAGGCCAATATCCCTCATGAACATAGATGCCAAAATCCTCAACAAAATTCTAGCAAACCAGATTCAGCATTACATTAGAAAGATCTTACACCATGACCAAGTGGGATTTATTCCAGGGATGCAAGGCTGGTATAATATCTGCAAATCAATAAACGTGATACATCACATAAACAAATTGAGACAAAAATCACATTATCATATCAATTGATGCAGAAAAAGCATTTGACAAAATCCAATACCCTTTCTTAATAAAAACTCTCAGCAAAGTAGAAATAGAGGGATCATACCTCAACATAATAAAAGCCTTATATGACAAACCTATAGGCAATGTCATACTCAATGGGCAAAAACTAAAACCATTTTCCCTAAAAAAAGGAACAAGAAAGGGATGCCCACTTTCACCACTCCTGTTCAACATAGTGCTAGCCATAGTGATCAGACAAGAAGAAGAAATAAAAGGCATCCAAATTGGAAAAGAAAAAGTAAAACTGTCATTATTCCCAGATGACATGATATTGTACATAGAAAACCCTAAAGACTCCATCAAGAAACTACTTGACTTAATAAATAATTTTGGCAATGTAGCAGGATACAAAATTAACACACAGAAATTTATGGCTTTTTTATACACCAACTAGTGGGCCGGTGCACAAATTCGTGCACATTGAAAGGAAATTAATTGAAGAAATATTTTAATATTGCTATTCGCCCTTTCTCTATAGTAGAAGTCTCAACCAAATTCATGATCAACAATGACAGATCAAAACACACATGCGGAATTGGCGCCACCAAGAGCTTTATATGTATCATGCATGCATGAGTCAACTTAGCCTTTTATATGTATAGAATAAACTGCTTAATTAGACCTGCTTTCTGATTTAGCTAAACTTTTTCTAGCCCAATGAAGCACCCCAACTTCTCTTTCAGGTAATTGTCAGCAACACAGCAGTAAATATCAACATGAAGCACATTATTATTATAGATAATGCAGGGAGAACAAAGGGTAAAATATTTAACTGCAGCAGTGTTTGACTATATTCTGTGCAGTGAGAAAACCTGAAATCATTTTTAAGGTCCACCATTTCTTTCTTCTTTTCAGTCAGGTCAAGTTTTTAAGCTTTCTAAATCTCCGTTTTCTGACTAATGAAAAGAAAATAGGATTCTACTAAGTCTCCTATCTCCAGGACTTCTGTGAGGATCAAATGAGATGAGGCATGGGAAAATGCTTCACAGACATTTAGTTAGAGTGTAAAATGTTTCCACCTGTGTTCCTGGAACTCCAAGGAGCCTAGTCGCTAGGGAGAGGAAGCCGGGCATTGCTATGTGCCATCATTACCCAGCACCCACAGCAACCATTTCAGAGCGGGGCTGGGCTATGGGCTGCATTTTGTGTCATGGGGTCTCAGCAGTGTTGGCTGCAAGTTGGTGGGCTGGCATCTCAGGGTGGTGGTGGGGCCTGTATCCCTCTCGGGGGAAACCTAGTGTTGCTTTCTGGGCACCAGGTCTATGGTGCTGTTTCTTTATGCTTGTCATGGCAGCTCCTGCATTGAGCATCTGCCCCCTGGTGGTCAGTGCACATCATAGCGACTGGTCAGAAGGTGGGAAGAACACTTAGCATATTAGCCATTTATATAGATAGATAATGAGCTCCTTTCAATACTACCTGAGTTTATGCAAGTAAGATGGCTCTTAGGGGTCTCTAGGTAGCTTCAGGGTAGGGAATGGTTGCCAGAAGATCAAGCTTTGATTAGAAGGTTGGAACATTTAGCTTCACCCCCCTCCACCTCAGGAAAGGGAGGTGAGAGATGCTGGAGATTGAGTTCAATCATCAATGTCCAATTATTTAATCAGCATGCCTACTGAATGAAACTTCCATAAAATCCCCTAAGCAACAGGGTTCAGAGAGCTTACAATCTGGCAAACATATCTGGTGCCTGGAGAGTGGCACACTCCAACTCCATTGGTACGGAGACTCCTGCCCTCAAGACTATTGCAGGCCTCACTTCATTTAGCTATTCATTGGTATCCTTTATATTAAACTGTAATAGTAAGTACAGCATTTTCCAGAATCTTGAGTTGTTATAACAAATTATCAAACATGGTAAAGGGGCATCACTGGAACCCCTAATTTGTAGCCAAGTGGAGAAAAATGTGTGTAACCTGGGGGACCCATACTGGTCACTGTATATTAAGTGAGGGCAATACTGTAGGACTGAGCCCTTAAGCCTATGGAGTCTGGCACTTACTCCCAGTAATTACTGTCAAAATTTAATTGAATTGACTTTTAGGACACCCAGTTGACGTCTGCAATAAATTAAACATTGTTTGATGTCAGAAGAAACCTCTAACAAATATGTAGTCTTCATGCTTTAAATGTCATGCAAATGTCAAAAAATATGTCATTCTTCAACTGTTTTTTATTCTCAACATTTTTAAGATTTGTCCATATTGATTTTATATAAATTTAGTTAATTAACTCTTGTATAGTTTTCCTCAGATTGAATATTTCTAAGCTATTCATTCTTTCTCCTGCTGGTGAACACTTGAATTGGTTCCAATTTTACTATTGCTAAGAAGTCAACAATAATGATTTTAAAACATAGCTCCTTATGTAAATTTGCAAGTGTCTCTAGGTTATAGAGTATGTGTATCTTCACTTACATAGAAATCGCCAAATTGCGCTCCAACATGATCATACCAATTTATATGCTACCAAGAAATTGTCAGAGTCCCTGATGGTCTCATCCTGATCAAATTTTGCACTCTCTGACTTTTGTATTTTGCCCATGTGATTATTGTGAAATGATATTTCTGTGCTAGTTTGTTTTTATTCTCTGATCACTAATGAGATTGAGAAGTTTCTCATGTTCTCTGGATATTCAGGTTTCTTCTTCTGTGAATAGTCTGTTCATGTGCCAATGTTAATGTGCTAATGGGTTAATGTCCTTTTAAAAAACTGACTTTTGAACATTTAAAATTATATATATGGACACTAGTTCTACACTAGTTTATGTTAATTCCTCTATTTTTAAAATAACATTTTCGAATTATAAAAATAACACATTTATTATAGAAAATTTTGAAAATACAGAAAAAATTTATAAAGAAATTTAGAATTACATGTGATTACACTGTCCAAAGATAATTACTGTTTTTCATTTGGGATCTATCTTTAGAGTGTTTTCTTACTATAAATCTATACTTTTTTATTTAAAAAAACAGTTTGTTTTATACTCACATATCTACTAACTTTTAATTGTTCACTTGCATCTGTCTTAGCTCCTCAATTATATAAGATCAATGATGATAAAAATCATATTTTCTATTACATTGAGACATAGCATCAACAAAATGTCCTTTCTTTAGTAGAAATTTACTAAATATTGATTTAATACTTATTTAATTGCAGCACATCCAGATGTGAATGGTGTGATGGTCCCAAGTTTGATGAAGGTTATCGTGTTATCCAATCCTGCAATGTTTTTGGAGCAACACACCTTCCTGTTATGTTTCATGTCTGTTCTTCTTCCTGTTACAGAGAAGTACTTGAAAACAGTGTTTTTTAAGATAGTATTCCTGGTGAAAGAGTAACTCCAAATTCTGAGTTGATGATCATACAATGATTTTTGAATCCCACTTTAAAAGCCATTAAAGTTTATGTAAATACCAATTCATTTCGTTGAGAGTACAGATTCTGTATGAAAGACATTAGCATCTTCTCACACTCATATGAATTTTCTTCGTAATTCTACCTCCTTATGAAAGTTTGTGATTGTTAGGGAGTTCTTGCAGAATAATTAGTTAAGAAGGATTAATGAAGGTTTTTGAATTTCAATGAAGATCTATAAAATTTATTTCAGACAATTTTTACTATAAAAAGAAAAGTGTTATATTCTTCTGCAAAAAGCATTTATCTTAAAAATGGCCTTTCACGCATCCATTCTGATAACATTTCAAACTCATCAGTGGGGTTTTGCCTCATATAGCTTCAACGTGATGTATCCAAGCTTTCAACATTTGTGCATTTCTATGGAAATTTATCCAGTGCCAATCATCTGAATTGTGGATTGCTTCTGGGAATAAAAATTTACTTCCAACCCTGGCTGGTGTAGCTCAGTGGTTAGAATGTTGGCTCCCACACTAAAGGGTCACAGGTTCAATTCCCTGTCAAGAGCACATACCTGGGTTGCAGATTCCATCCAGGGCACATGCAGGAGGCAACCAATTGACTTGTCTCTCTCACATCAATGACTTTTTTTCCTCTCTTCCCCTTCCTCCCTCCCTCCCTCCTTCCCTCCCTCCCTCCCTCCCTTCCATTCTCTCTAAAAATAATTGGAAAAATATCTTTGAGTGAGGATTAAAAATAACAAAAAATTAATTCCACACAGACATGCTCCCAGGACTAAACAGAAATTAAAACTAAAATACAAAAACCCACCCTGAATTATAAACTGAAGACTAGCTGGAGAGAACCCTGATAACCAAAGTCGGAAAGTGGAGACTGCATAGAGACTGGTAGGAAGGGTGGAGGCAAAAAAGGGCTGACCAGGCTCCCACAGACAGCAACTAAAGTTCTAAAGAGATATCTCAGCTGTTGGGGGTTGCCACTGAGAACTCTGGGATCTAATCCCCAAGCTGCCCCTCACCTCTAGCAGAGAGCACCAGAACTCAGAAAGATGCCTACATAACATCTGGCTATGAAAAGCAACAGGGTTGCTGCCTGTCAGGGAGAGAAAGCTGGAAATGCAGGCACCCTCTTAAAGGGCCAACAGACAAAATTTAGAGCATAGCCACTCACCTTGGACTCCAGCAGAGGAAGGGCAGAGTGGAATGGAGTTGTGTGTGTGCAGAAGCCAGGGTGGGTGGCTATGGGTAAGAGCTTGGAAGGCAGAAACCCCAGTTTCCTGTACTGAGGTATTCCCTCATGCCACAGAAGTCATCTTTCTCAGGCAAACCTTTGCTATCCAGGCAGTTTTTTGCCTGGGGGAAATACAGTTGACTCACCCTATCAGAAAACCGTTTGTTATACCCTGTGGAATTCCTGAGGCTCATTAAGGGCCTGAGAATAACAATTAGCCTTCAGGCAGAAACAATTACCCCATCCTGTGGAAAACCTCTTGCCACATCTGTGGACAATTGCCTGAGGCTACTCAAGACTGAATACAATCAGTCTGCAGGCAGAGGTGGGACTCTGGAGGCTTTGAGTTTTTGCCTGATCTAATTAGTCAGAAACAGCATTTAACACTGTCCTGCATTAGAGATTGGGAGGCATAGCAGATATACCTCATACATAGTCACAAACCCAAACAGGCAGCCAAAATGGGGAGAAAAACAACCCCCAAATGAAAGAAAAGGCAATAAGAGCAAAGGAATTTGTTATCTACAAAGGAGCTCCCATAAGGCTATCAACCGATTTCTCATCAGAAACTCTACAAGCTAGAAGTACTCAAGGTAATGAATAGCAAGGATCTGAAACCAAGATTACTATATCCAGCAAGGCTATCATTCAAAAATAGATGGTGAAATAAAGAGCTTCACAGACAAAAAAGGCTAAAGGAGTTTATCACCACCAAGCTAGCATTGCAAGAAAAGCTAAGGGGACTGCTGAAATGAGAAGAAGAAATAGAGGGAGAACCTAGGCATACAGAATTAAAATGGCAATAAATAAGTACCTATCAATAATAACCTTAAATGTAAGGTTAATGTAAATGTATTAAATGTTCAATCAAAAGACATGCGGTGGATACAAAAACATGACCCACTTTTCTGCTTTCTATATGAGAACCTCCTCAGAACAAGACTCACACAGGATGAGAGTGAAGGGATGGGAAAAAAAATTTCCATACAAATGGAAACAAAAAAAGCTGGGGTAGTAATTATAGATGTTCCCCATATCCTCCCCTACCCCAGGGCCACCTCAACCCAGCCCCTGATCCTCCTGTCCCTTGGCCTTTAACATTGTCTGTGTCCATGGGCATATATATTTTTTGGCTAATATCTTCACCTTATTTTATCAAGAGCCCCCACAAACCTCTCCCCTCTGTTATTTGTCAGTCTGTTCCATATATTCATGCTTCTGGTTCTATTTTGTTTATCAACTTATTTTATTTTTTTCTTTAGATACCACATATAAGTGAAATAAAGTATTTGTCTTGCTATGACTGGTTTAGTTCACTCAGCATAATAATCTCCAGGTCCATCCAGGCTGTCATAAAGAGTAGAGACTCTTCTTTTTTAGAGCTGTATAGTATTCCATTGTGTAAAACTACCACAGCTTTATCATCCACTCATCTACTGATGGGCATTTGGGCTGTTTCCAGATCTTGGTTATTGTAAATAATGCTATAATAGGGGTGTCTATATTATTTTTGGTTGGTGTTCCAGGATTCTTAGGATATAGCCCCAGAAACAGGATTGTTAGGACAAACAGCAGTTCCATTTTTAATTTTGGGGGGAAATTCCATACTGTTTTTCACATTAGCTGCACCAATCTGTATTCCACCGACAGTACTCTATGGTTCCCTTTTATCCCCATCTTTGCCAGCACTTGTTTGTTGATTTATTGATGGTGGCCATTCTAGCAGGTATGAGTTGATATCTCATTGTAGTTTTAATTTATATCACTCTGGTGATTAATGACGTTCAGCTTTTTTTTTTCATATGTCTATTGGTCATTTGTATGTCTTTTCTGAAGAAGTGTCTATTCAGGCCCTTTGCTTATTTTTAAATTAGATTGTTTGTCTTCCTGGTGTTGAGTTGCATATGTTCTTTATTTATTTTGGAAGTTAAACCCTTATTGGATGTATCACTGGCAAATATGTTCTCCTATGCAGTAGGTTTCCTTTGCATTTTGTTGATGATGTCTTTTGCTTTTTATATTTATGTAGTATAATTGGTTTATTTTTTCTTTTGTTTCCCTTGTTGTAGGAGATACATAGGCAAAAATATTGCTCCAAGTATGTCTACAATTTTACTGCCTATGATTTCTTCTAGGATTTTTATGATTCTAAGTCTAACATTTAAGTCTTTAATGCAGTTTATTCATGTGTATGGTTTAAGTAGGTGATCTAGTTTCTTTTCTTTTGTTCTTTTTTGCATGTATCAACCCAATTTTCCAGCACCATTTATAGTATAGACTATCTTTAGCCCATTAGCTCATTGTATGTTTTTGCCTCCTTGTCAAATATTAACTGACCATAAAGGCATTGGTCAATTTCTGGGCTCTATGTTCTGTTCTATTGATCTATAAGCCTGTTGTTATGCCAGGAGCAGGCTGTTTGTCATTATAATCTATATATATATATATATATATATATATATATATATATAGAGAGAGAGAGAGAGAGAGAGAGAGAGAGAGGTAATATGCAAATTAGCCAGGATGCCATAACAGTCACGACCGGCTCAGGAGGAGGCTGCATGTGCAGATGGATGGGAGGGGACTGCGTACTGCCCCCAGCCCCAGCGGCCACAGCGAAGCAGCTGCTGGGGCTGGGGGCAGGCCCGAAGTGGAGACACCACACACAAGGGGGCCCGCCCCTGCTGGGAGACAGCATGCCAGCAGTCCCACCTCTGCGCATGAGCTGCAGAGGAAACACCTTTACTTACCGCTCATTGGCTAAGTTTCTTCTATGCTACTTGCAATGTTCTTGGCAACTTGGGTAATAAGAATCCAAGAAGGTGATCTAGGGTTTTTCCACCTCACTCCTGGAGGAAAAAACAAAGGTCCGCTGCTGGAGGGGCTAAGAAATGTCTTATCCTGCCCTAGAGCTCAGTGGATAGAGCTTCGGCCTGCAGACTGCAGGGTCTGGGTTCGATTGATCAAGGCCATGTACCTAGGTTGCAGGCTCCTTCCTGGCTGAGGCCCAGGTCAGGGCTCATGCAGGAGGCAACCAATCAAAGTGTCCCTCTCACATTGATGTTTCTCTCTGTTTTTCCCTCTCTCTTCCACACTCTTTAACAATCAATGGAAAAATATCCTCAGGTGAAGATAAAAAAAAGAAGAAAGAAATGTCATATCCTATGAAAGAGACATCTTGAAAATGCCTAAAGAAAGTTGTCATTTTTTCATGGTGAAGGGACTGAAGTCTGTGTTGATGAAAACACCTTGGTGGCTGTGGTGGCCGATAGTAGCAGCAGCAGCGGGGTGATGGGGGTGGCGCCTTCCCCTGATCAGCCAGTTGCCTCCCACAGAGGGAGGCCAGACTGTGGTTTAGGGAGCCCAGACTGTGGTCTAAGCTGTCAGTAGGACATCCCCTGAGGGCTCCCGGACTTTGAGAGGGGGCAGGCTGGGCTGAGGGACTCCCCTTCAGTGCACGAATTTCATGCACCAGGCCTCTAGTGACCTTATAATATAGTTTGATATTGGGTAATGTAATACCTCCAACTTTGTTCCTTTCTCAGGGTTGCTGAAACCATTTGGGTCATTTTTGGTTCCATATAAATTTTTGGAATATTTGTTCCAGATCTGTGAAATATGCCATTGGTATTTTAATAAAATAGCACTGAATCTATAGATTTCTTTGTTTGTATGGACATTATAATAATGTTAATTCTCCAAATCTATGAACATAATATGTTTCCACTTGTTTGTATCTTCCTCTATTTCTTTCTTCAATGTCCTATAGTTTCCAAGTACAGGTCATTTACCTCTTTGGTTAAATTTATTCTTAGGTACCTTATTTTTGTTGCAATAGTAAATGGCATTGTTTTCTTAGTTTTTCTTTCTGAAAGTTGATTATTGGTGTATAAAAATGCCACCATTTTCTGGATATTAATTTTATATTGTTACTTTGTCAAATTTATTTATTAGACCTAGTAGGTTTTGGTGCAGTATTTAGGGTTTTCTATGTACAATATCATGTAATCTATATATAATGACAGTTGTACCTCCTCCTTTTTAATTTGGGTGCCTTTTTTTTCTTCTTGTCTGATTGCTGTGGCTAGGCCTTCCAATACTATGTTGAATAAGAGTGGTGAAAGTGACATCTCTGTCTTGTTTCTGATCTTAAGGTATATGCTTTTAGTTTTTGCCCATTGAGTATAATGTTGGATGTAGGTTTTTCATATATGACCTTTATTATGTTAAGCTTTAATCCCACTATTCCCACTTTGCTGAGAGTTTTTAAAATAAATGGATGCTGGATTATATTGAATACTTTTTCTCTATCTATTGATATGAGGATGTGATTTTTATCTTTCATTTTGTTTATGTGATGCATCACATTTATTAATTTGTGAATATTGTACCAACCTTGCATCCCTGAAATAAATCCCACTTAGTCGTGTTGTATGCTCTTTTTAATGTACTGCTGTATCTGTTTTGCTGATATTTTCTTGAGGATTTTAGTATCTATGTTCATCAGGGATATTGGATTATAATTTTCTTTCTTTGTAGTGTCTTTACCTGGTTTTGGAATTAGGATAATTATGGCCTTATAAAAAAGAGCTTGGGGGTGTTTTCTATTGAAATTTTTGGAATAGTTTGAAAAAAACAGGACTTTGTTCTTTGAATGTTTGGTAAAACTGCCCTGTGAAGCCATCCAGTCCAGGAGTTTTATTTGCTGGGAGTTCTTTGATTACTGCTTCAATTTTATTAGTTGTTATCAGTCTATTCAGGCTTTCTGAATCTTCCTGATTCAGTTTTGGAAGATTGAATGTTTCTAGGAATCTCTCCATTTCTCCCATATAGTTCAATTTGTTGGCATATAGTTGTTCATAGTATTTTCTTACAATCTTTTGTATTTCTGTAATGTCAGTTGTTACTTTGCCTCTTTTTCTTACTAGAGGACCAGTGGGGTGTCCCTTAGCCCGGCCTGCACCCTCTCCAATCTGGCACCCTTCGGGTGATGTCCGACTGCAGTTGGACATCCCTCTCACAATCCGGGACCGTTGGCTCCTAACTGCTCCCCTGCCAGCCTGATCGCCCCCAACTCCCTCCCCTGCTAGCCTGATTGCCCACAACTGCCCTCCCCTGCCGTGATCAGCCTCCTCTGCCAAGACCTGCCTCCTCTGCACTGCGCAGAGCTGTGGGATCCCCAGGCCTCACCTCCGCTGTGTGTGTGGCCATCTTGTGGCAGCCATCTTTGTTGCAGCCATCTTGTGACGACGTCGCACGCGAGGGGCGAGGGAGTGAGGACCACCTAGGCTTTTATTAGTATAGATTTTATTTATTTGGATCCTCTCTTTGTTTCATGATGAGTCTGGTTAATGGTTCATCAATCTTGTTTATGTTTTTCAAAGAACTAGCTCTTGGTTTCATGTATCTTTTGTATTTTTTTAGTCTCTATGTCATTTAATTTTGACTTTGATCTTTATTTTTTCCTTCCTTCTACTTACTCTGGGATTTTCTTGTTGGTCTCTTTCAAATCTTTGTAGTGTTAGATTGTTTTTGTACATTTTTTTGTTTCCTGAGGTCAGCCTATAATGTTGTCACTTTTCCTCTCAGGACTGCTTTTGCTGTTGACCATAGAATTGGGGTTGCTATCTGTCCATTTTCATTTGTTTCCAAGATTTTTATTTCTTCCTAGATCTCATGGGTAATCCATTCATTGTTTATAAACATAATATTTAACCTCCATGTGTTTGAAAGTTTTTGAGTGTTTCTTTTTTTAAATATATTTTTATTTATCTCAGAGAGAAAGGGAGAGGGAGAGAGAAATGGAAACATCACTGATCAGAGATAATTAATTTTTTAATTAGGCCTTTACTGTTGAAAGTATTATATATGCCCCTTTTTTCCCCAATGACCCCTTCTAACCTGCTCCTGCCTCCTGCCCCATACCTTCACCACCTTATTATCTGTATCCCTAGGTTATGCATACATGCATAAAAGTTCTTTGGTTGATAATTTCTCACCCACCCTTCCCTGTATTCCATCTGAGATACCACAGTCTGCTCCATGCATCTATGTCTTTGTGTCTATTTTGGTCATCAGGTTATTTTGTTCATTTGATTCTACATATGAGTGAAATCATGTGATACTTGTTTTTCTCTGACTGGATTATTTCACTAAGCATTATACTCTCCAGATCACTCATGCTGTCTCAAAGGGTAAGGGATCTCCCCTTTTTTTTACTGCTGCATAGTATTCCATGGTATCAATGTACCACAGCTTTTTTATCCACTAATATACTGATGAATATTTGGGCTGTTTCCAGATCATAGCTATTGTAAATTGTGCTGCTATTAACATAGAGGTGCATACAGTCCTTCTGATTGGTGTTTTGGGTTTCATAGGATATATTCCCAAAAGTGGGATCACTGGATCAAATGGCAGTTCCATATTTAATTTTTTGAGAAAACTCCATACTGTTTTCCATAATGGCTGCACCAGTCTGCATTCCCACCAGCAATGTACTAGGGTTCCCTTTTCTCCACATCCTCCTCAGCACTTGTCATTTGTTGATGGTAGCCATCAACCTACCTCATTGTAGTTTTAATTTACACCTCTCAGATGATTAGTGACTTTGAGCATTTCTTCCTATGCCTCTTGAACTTCTATATGTCCACTTTGGAGAAGTGTCTATTTAGGCCCTTTGTCTATTTTTTTATTACATTGTTTGCCCCCCTCTTGTTAAATTGTATGGATTCTTTATATATTTTGGATTCTAATGCTTTATTATCTCCCATACAGTTGGCTCCTTTTTCATTTTGTTGATGGTTTCTTTTGCTGTGCAGAAGCGTTTTATTTTTATGTAGTCCCATTTATTTTTTTTCCCTAGTTTCCTTTGAGATGTATCTGTAAATATATTGCTATAAGAGATGTCTAAAATTTTGCTGCCTATGGTTTCTTCTAGGATTCTTATGATTTCATGACTTTCATATAAGTCTTTTATTTATTGGGTTCATCTACTAGAGTAATCTAGTTTTAACTCATTTCTTTTCCCCTTCAAACGGTTCTTAACTGCCTTTTAAACCTGATTGCACTTAGGTTTATATGTTAGGCTGGGAACAAGTTTAAGTAAACTGATTTGCCTGTGATCCCATCCATGGGGTAGGGCAGGGAGCCTGTATTCTCTCACCTCATCAGACACTGGTCTATATGACCTACGGGAAAGGATGAAACCAACCACTACTGGTCAAATTATTTTTCTTTGTGTACCTCTGTATACCTCTTAAAAGGATTTTTAAAGTGTTCTAAATCAGCAAACCAAGAAAGCCTGGGAACAACCTGTAAGATCTGTTTCATTATTGAATACCCCACCATTTACTGGAACAGCAAATTCCAAGCCCTGCATCATCATAGCCCCCAGCTCAATGCAGACACTACTAATCAATCCAAATACTTTCGCCTTCTAGGCACTGACCTGCCTCTGGATCCTTGTCAATATAACTCACCAGACTAAGCTTCTCCTTGTTTATAGTACATGTTAGCACTTTATAAATGCATTTGATATCACCTCTTAGGTTGCTAAGCTATTGTTTGCTGCTGGTTAGCAACTATAACAGGATGTTAAAATGGGACTCTTGCTGTTTCTATTTTAGCTTGGGCCCAGATGCTTAAAACAAAATGATAAAGTTCCAAACCAAAGTATTATACAGAACATTCCAAATCAAAGTGTTATACAGAACTTGGAAAGAAAGTGGACAAAACTAGTTTTGTGATGGGAGCTGCAGTGGGAAATACCTAGTAAGTGAAGGACTCTCCAAGAAACCCACACAATTGCCCAGAGAAAGTCAGCTTTGAGCACCCAGCAAGCCCAGGTGGCATAATTTCAAATCATGACAGTGCCAGGGACTGTGTCCTTTTCTCCTGATGCCCTGCCCCCTGGGATACTAATCTGACAGGGTCAGAAACTGCAGCTAAGCAATGGGAGAAGGGGGGACAGATGCAGCTGATCGTGGCTCCTACTCCACTGTGAGTGTGAGGCCTGACAATACTGTTCTCACTTGTTTAGCTTAGAGTGTGATGATTACACTGGACTGGATGTTTTGTTGATGCTCTTATGACTCAAAAGGGCTGAAAAGACTTCTGAACCTTCCAGAGATATCATGCAGAGGCTGGGAAATAACCAGTCCTTAGAAGAGTTTATAAAGGGCTGTGGAGAGAAGGGCTCAAGTTATTCTATGCTGACCCCATTGCTTCCACCCTTCATTAGATATCACTTGCTCAAAAAAGCAGCCACACTGCCTTTACATTCAGGCCCCTCATGTCCACAGATAATGCTGAAGTCCAGGGCACTGGAACCACCTCTCCCCTTTGAGAAAATTTCCACCTGGCTGCTCTTGAAAATTGGAAAGGATGTTTCCTGACCCCTGGAACATGAGATAAATAAGGGTCAGTCTCCTTAAAGTGTCACATCAAACTTGAAATATTATCTGACCTCATTAATGACATTTCCTCAGCAACTTGCTGAATTTGTTGGATCACTGGTAAAATCTAAACCAGTTAACTTTTCACTATATTTCAAATACAGAAAGCTGATGATAAAAAATATTGCAGCCTGGCGTGGCCCAGTGGTGATCGTGGGCTTATGAATCAGGAGGTCATGGTTCAATTCCTTATCAGGGTACATGCCCAGATTGTGGACTTGATCCCCAGCGGGGGCATGCAAGAGGCAGCCAATCAATGGTTCTCTCTCATCATTGATGTTTCTATCTCTCCCTCTTCCTTCCTCTCTGAAATCAATAAAAAATATATTTTAAAAAAATTCCAGAAGCCAGAATTTCCAGAATACTATTATGATTAGATTTCCTGAAGTTGAAACTTTATGGGGTCCATTAGAATTTTCCTTAGAAACTCAGCCAAGCTACTTACCACAATTTTTAAAACTTTTATGAAAGGGCTGAAAAGATGGCGGCTGGCAGGATGGAGGTGAGGGATAGGAAGTGAGTGAGTGAGTGGATGAAAAGAGAGTGTGTGGATGTGTGTGGTGTGTATGTGAGTGAGTGAGGGACAGTTAAATCCGGCAGGAGGAGCAGAGGCTGGCAGACCAGGCTCTCTGGGACAGGGAGAGACTACCACCACTGCAGGCACTCTCCAGACTGCGGGACTCGGGCAGGGAGCCCACACCAACTTGAAGGGGAGAGCGGCCTCTTCTAGGAACTCATCAGCACCACCACCCAGACAGCCCTTGGACACTGCCTGCAACCCAGCAGCCACTCCAGCCAAAATCCTGCAGCCACACCCTCAGACTCACAGACCCTGGGATCTCCACCTCCAAAGGAGCACTGCGCACGCAGCAGTAAGTGCAGCCTCCCCTTCCCCAGCGGCAGCCCTCCCACCTTGCATTCCTGTGTCTCCAGCGCACAGGTCTCCGAGGCACACCACTCCATAGACTTCTCTTAGGAGTCACTCTGAGCCCCAGCTGGGTGTGATTTTGTACAGACACAGACGCACTGCCCCCCAGTAGAAATTCTGAATTCCCTCTGCCTGAATAACTGCCCACATACACCCAGCTGTGCAACTTAAGCGCCAAGGCCCTTCAGCACCAGGGTCCCTCAGAGCTCAGCGCCTGGCAAAGGCACTGCCACAGTTGCTCATTCCCCCTGAGCCCATCTATCCACAGGGCACTTTGGGAAGCCGCAGTGAGCCTCCGCTGGGTCCGATCTTGGACAAATAGGGTCGCACTCCCCTGGGCAGTAGAAATTCTGAATTCACCCATCCTGGATACCTACCCAAAGATACCTCGATTAAGCGTGCCAGGGCCCTTCAGAGTGCTTCAGTGCGCCTGCACTGGCAAACTCACTGCGGGTGCTCCTGTGTGCCACCACTGGGAACGCGCGCCTATCCACCACAGGTGCATCAGCAAAAACTAAGTTTCCCCACCACACAGCTGCAGAACACTCTGGACACTACAGTTGCATGCTTTTCCAGCGTGCAGGTCTCCCAAGACCACCGCTCCACAGGCAGCCCTGGGGCCCCACTGTGAGCCCAGATGGACACGCACTTAAACAAACAGGGGTGCACTGCTGGGCTGTAGAAATGCTGAATTCCCTGTTCTGGGATACCTGCCCACAGAGAGTGCAATCCGGTGGCTTCAGTGCCAGGGCAAATACACCACAGGTGCCCCTCTGAACTGCCGCTGGGATCGCGTGTATCCAACCACGGAGGCAGCAGCAAAAGCTGAGTCTGCCCACCCCACAACTATATAACTCTGGACACCACAGTCACACCTTTCCAGAATGCAGGCTTCCTGAGCCCCACCACCCCAACAGACGGTTCCTGGGTGCCACTGTGAGTCCCCGCTGGGCACGAGTGATTTCAACCAAGGGCACAAGACAGCAAAAATTAAGACACCCCCTCCATGGCTGCTGACTTCTAGACACATCAGTTGTGCCTTTCCAGCTCACAGGCCTACATCAAGAGAACACAAATAGCTCAAGTAGGGAGCTATACTAGCCTACCAAGCCCAGGAGACCTGAGAGGTCACACCAATAGCACCATACCCAAAAGAAACTGGGTAGCAAAGCAATCGGAGCTACAAATAAAACATTACAGCAAAACATGGGAAGACAAAAAAGCAATCCACAAAGGAAAGAAAAATAGAAATCACCAGAAAGGGAGTTAAATGAATGTGAGGCTACTAACTTATCAGAGAAAGAATTCAGAGTAATGGTTATAAGGATGCTCAAATGGCTGGATGACAAATACACACAACTCAATGAGAATTATAAGGAGCTGAATGAGAATGTCACCAACATGAAAAGGAACCCAGAGGAAATGAAGAATGACATAACTGCAATAAAGAACACAATGGAAGGCTTAAACAGCAGACTAGAAGAGGTTGAGGACCAGATCAGCAAATTAGAAGACAAGGTAGGAAAAAACACACAAACACAGGAGCAACTGGAAAAAAAAACTTAAAAAGCAAGAGGAGAGCCTAAGGGAGCCTTGGGACAATGCAAAACAAAACAACATTCGCTTAATAGGGGTACCAGAAGGAGAGGAGGAGAAGCAAGGAATAGAAAACCTGTTTGTAGAAATAATGATAGAAAACGTCCCTGATACTGGCAAGAAAAAAACTACACAAGTCCAAAAAGACATAGAGTGCCAAACAAGATGAACCCCAAAAGACAAACACCAAGGCACATCATAATTAAATTGGCAAATACCAATGACAAAGTAAGAATACTAAAGGCTGCCAGAGAGACAGAAAGTTACCTACAAAGGATCTCCTATTAGAATATCAGCTGACTTTTCAACAGAAACACACCAGGCAAGAAGGGAATGGAATGAAATATACAAAGTGATGCAAAGCAAGGAAATGAATCTAAGACTACTATACCCAGCAAGGCTATCATTCAAAATTGAAGGTGGAATCAGGAGCTTCACAGAAAAAAGGGCTAAGAGAGTTTATTACCACCAAGCCAGCAATGCAAGAAATGCTAAAGGGACTGCTGTAAAAAGAAGAAACAAAAAGACAAGAAGAAACACAAACATTAAGAATAAAAATGGCCCTAACTGGTTTGGCTCAATGGATAGAGCATCAACCTGCAGACTCAAGGGTCCCAGGTTCGATTCCGGTCAAGGGAATGTACCTTGGTTGTGGGCACGTCCCCAGTGGGGGGTGTGCAGGAGGCAGCTGATGAATGTTTCTCTCTCATCGATGTTTCTAACTCTCTATACCTCTCCCTTCCTCTCTGAAAAAAAATCAATAAAATATATATTTTTTAAAAAAGAATAAAAATGACCACGAACAAGTACTTTTCAATAATAACATTAAATGTAAAGGGATTAAATGCTCCAATCAAAAGACACAGGGTAGCTGAATGAATAAGAAAACATGACCCATTATTTGCTGTCTGCAAAAGACCCACCTCAGAACAAAGGATTCACACAGACTTAGAGTGAAGGGATGGAAAAAAACTTTTCAGGCAAATGGAAATGAGAAAAAAGCTGGGGTTGCAATACTTATATCTGACAAAATAGACCTCAAAGTAAAGGCCATAACAAGAGATAAGAAAGGCAACTACATAATACTAAAGGGAGCAATTCAACAAGAAGATATAACTTTGGTAAACATATATGCACCCAATACAGGAGTACCCAAATACATAAAAAAATTTCTGGAAGATATCAAGGGAGAGATCGATAGCAATACAGTCATAGTAGGGGACTTTAATACCCCACTGACACCACTGGATAAATCCTCTAAACAAAAAATCAGCAAAGAAACAGCAATCCTAAATGACTCACTAGATCAGATGGACTTAATTGACATCTTCAGAATATTTCACTCCAAAGCTACAGAATATACATTCTTCTCCAGTGCTCATGGGACATTTTCAAAGATAGAACATATATTAGAACACAGGCAAAGTCTCTTCAAATTTGAGAGAATAGAAATCATAACAAGCATCTTCTCAGATTACAATGGCATAAAACTAGAAATCAACAACAATAAAAACATTGAAAAAAATCAAACACTTGGAGGCTAAATAGCATGCTATAAAACAATGACTGGGTTACCAGAGAGATAAAAGAGGAAATAAAAAGCATCCTGGAAACAAATGACAATGAAAACACAACAATCCAATATCTATGGGACACAATGAAAGCAGTCCTGAGAGGGAAGTTCATAGCTCTACAGGCCTACCTCAAAAAACAAGAAAAACTGGTAATAAATCATCTAACCCTAGAACTCAAAGAGTTAGAAAGAGAGCAACAAGAAAAGCCCACAGTATCCAGAAGGAAGGTAATAATAAAGATCAGAGCAGAAATAAACGACATAGAGACAAAAAAAATACAAAAGATCAATGAAACCAATAGCTGGTTTTTGAAAGGATTAACAAGATTGATGAGTCTCACCAGGCTCACCAAGAAACAAAGAGAAAGGACCCAAATAAACAAAATCAGAAATGAAAGAGGTGAAGTAACAACAGACCCTACTTATATACAAAGGATTGTCAAAAAATACTACGAACAACTCTACTCCAACAAAGTGGACAACCTCGATGAAATGGACACATTCCTAGAAAAATACAAGCTTCCAAAACTCAATCAGGAATAATCAAAAAACCTGAATAGGCCAATAACTACTGATGAAATTGAAACAGTAATCAAAAAAGCTTCCAGCAAACAAAAGCCCTAGACCAGATGGCTTCACAGGGGAGTTTTACTGAACATTCAAATAAGAACTAAAGCCAATCCTTCTCAGACTATTCCAAAAAATTCAAGTGGAAGGCACACTTCCAAGCTCTTTCTATAAAGCTAGCATTACCCTAATCCCAATCCAGATAAAGACACCACAAAGAAAGAGAATTACAGGCCAATATCCCTGATGAACATAGATGCTAAAATCCTCAACAAAATTTTAGCAAACCAGATCCACCATTACATTAGAAAGATCATACACTATGACCAAGTGGGATTTATTCCAGGAATGCAAGGCTGGTACAATATCCACAAATCAATAAACGTGATACATCACGTAAATAAGTTGAGAGACAAAAATCACATAATCATATCGATTGATGCAGAAAAGGCATTTGACAAAATCCAACACCCTTTCTTCATAAAACTCTCAGCAAAGTGGAAATAGAGGGATCATACCTCAACATAATAAAAGCCTTATATGACAAACCTACAGCCAACATCATACTTAATGGGCACAAACTAAAACCATTTCCCTTAAGAACAGGAACAAGACAGGGATGCCCACTCTCACCACGCCTGTTCGACATAGTACTGGAAGTGCTAGCCAAAGTGATCAGACAAGAAGAAGAAATAAAAGGCATCTAAATTGGAAAAGAATAAGTAAAATTGTCATTATTGGCAGATGACATGATACTGTACTTAGAAAACCCTAAAGATTCCATCAAAAAATTATTAGACCTAATAAATGAATTTGGCAATGTACCAGGATACAAAATTAACGCCAGGAAATCTATGGCATTTTTATATGCCAATAGTGAACTTACAGAAAGAGAAATTAAAAAAACAATCCCATTTATCATTGCACCAAAAAAATTAAGATACCTAGGAATAAACTTAACTAAGGAAGTAAAAGACCTCTACCCAGAAAACTATAGGACATTGAAAAAAGAGATAGAGGAAGACATAACGAGATGGAAGAACATACCATGTTCATGGATTGGTAGAATCAACATCATTAAAATGTCCATCCTATCCAAAGCAATCTATAGATTCAATGCACTCCCCATTAAAATACCAACAGCATATTTCACAGATCTAGAAAGAACTCTCCAAATATTCATCTGGAGTAAAAAAAAAAAAAAAAACCCTGAATAGCTGCAGCGATCCTGAGAAAGAAGAACAAAGTAAGTGGGATCTCAATACCAGATATCAAGCTGTATTACAAAGCCACGGTTCTCAAAACTGCCTGGTACTGGCACAAGAACAGACATATAGACCAATGGAATAGAATAGAGAACCCAGAAATCAACCCAAACCACTATGCTCAATTAATATTTGACAAAGGAGGCAAGAACATACAATGTAGTCAAGACAGTCTCTTCAATAAATGGTGCTGGGAAATTTGGTCAGACACATGCAAAAAAATGAAACTAGACCACCAACTTACACCTTACACAAAAATAAACTCAAAATGGAAAAGGACTTAAACGTTAAGATGGGAAACCATAAAAATACTAGAGGAATCCAAAGGCAACAAAATCTCAGACATATGCCGAAGCAATTTCTTCACCGATACAGCTCCTAGGGCATTGGAAACTAAAGAGAAAATAAACAAATGGGACTACATCAAAATAAAAAGCTTCTGCACAGCAAAAGAAACCATCAACAAAACAATAAGAAAGCCCACTGCATGCGAGAACATATTTGCCAATGATATCTCTGAGAAAAGTTTAATCTCCAACATTTATAGGGAACTCATACAACTTAACAAAAGGAACATAAACAACCCAATCAAAAAATGGGCAATGGACCTAAATAGACACTTTTTGAAAGAGGACACACCTAACACTGAGAGACATATGAAAACATGCTCAAAGTCACTAATCATCCGAGAAATGCAAATCAAAACAACAATGAGGTAACATCTCACACCTGTCAGAATGGCTATCATCAACAAATCTACAAATGACAAATGCTGGCGAGGATGCGGAGAAAAAGGAACCCTCGTGCACTGCTGGTGGGTACAGCCACTGTGGAGAACAGTATGGAGTTTCCTCAAAAAACTAAAAATGGAACTTCCATTTGACCCAGTGATCCCACTTCTAGGAATATATCCCAAGAAGCTAGAATTACCAATCAGAAAGGATATATGCATCCCTATGTTCATAGCAGCACGATTTACAATAGCTAAGATTTGGAATCAGAGTAAGTGCCCATCAGCAGATGAATGGATTAAAAAACTTTGGCACATCTACACAATGGAATACTATGCTGCTGTAAAAAGGAAGGAACTCCTACCATTTGCAACAGCATGGATGGAACTGGAGAGCATTATGCTAAGCGAAATAAGCCAGTCAGAGAAAGATAAATATTACATGCTCTCACTCATTTGTGGATAATAATGAACAACATAAACCGATGAACAAAAACAGATGTGGAGACAGAGAATCCTCAATCAGATGCTCTAAACTCAGAGGGAAGGTAGGGGAGGGTGGGGGTGAGGGGGAGAGATCAACCAAAGGACTTGTATGCATGCATATAAGCACAAGCGATGGATGTGGACAACAGGGCGTGATGGTGAGAGCAGGATTGGGGGGATGAGAAGACATTGGGGGGATAACGACACATTTGTAATATCTTAATCAATAAAGAAAAAAAACTTTGATGAAGACCATGGGCTTACTTGAAATCATACAAATAATATCTTGATTTTCTTCTTTTATTTTTCACTGGCTCAATTTCACTTACCTTATGGGCTGTATAAATACTTTGTACTAAGAAGAGATGCACACAAATCGTACTTTTTGATCCCTGGATCATTTTTGCTTCTGTCATACACTTTTGATTTAAAAAATGAGGCAGTAAAAAGAAATTTATAGTAACATAAAGTAAGTAATTTAGAGTAATGCAAAATTTTACTCAACAAACAGATCAATAGTCTCCATAAGACCTATAGCAGATGCAGAGACAGCTACAAAAAGTTATTATCTAATTGGGAAATATCTGCCCAGATACCTGTTTTCCAAATGATGTTAACTGAAGTTTCTCTTGGCTCAGAAAACAGTTCTTGAAACAGCATCCAGACAAGGGTACTTCTTTGTAATATTATGCATCATAGAAAGAATTGCCCTAACTGGAACTTTCAAATTTTCTTTTTTCCTGTTATTTGACAATACATGAAAGTGAAATAAGCCAGTCAGAGAAGGATAAATACCACATGATCTCACTCAATTTGTGGAACATAATGAACAACATAAACTGATGAACAAGGACAGATCCAGAGACGGAGAGGCATTGATTGGACTGTCGGGCCTTAGAGGGAAGGTAGGGGAGGGTGGGGGTAAGGGGGAGAGATCAACCAAAGGATTTATATGCAAGCATATAGGCCTAACCAATGGACATGGACAACAGGGGGGGTGAGGGCATGAGCGGGGGGATAGGGGGTAACGTGGGGATAAGGACACATATGTAATATCTTAATCAATAAAAAATATATTTATAACAAAATAAAAAAGTGAACTCCCATTCATGTGGAAGAAGTCTAAAAGGCCATTAACTTGGTCTAAACAAGCTTCCAAAGAACATGACATCTATGAAAGAGAAAAATAAAAGAACAAAAGGACAGTTGAAGTACTGAGGAAGAAATCACTAAGAAAGTGTTAAAAAATAAAAATAATATGAAGTGATATGAAAAAATAACAAATAAGTTTCAAAACATATAATAGAGAACTGAAATGCATAAATATGTCACAATACATATTTATATACTATACATGAGGCCCCTAGAACCATAATAAATGCAAAAAAAATCACTGTTAATAACTTATTCTCAAATTGCCCCCCTGTGGGGTGTGTGCCCCACATTGGTAACCACTGGTCTATATCTTATTCAGTTCAGCAGGATCCCTGCCCAAGCACAGGAAGGGAGCTCCTCTCAGCAGGCCCTAGGGTTCCTTTTGGGTTTACAGGTATCCTGAGGAGTTGTGGGGAGGTATCTGCACTGCACAGGGCAAATGGACAGACACAGGCTTTGTGGCACTGCTGGGGGTCATCCAGTTTGTCTTTCATCTCAGGAGGCACAGAACAATTAGAGCCCAGGTTTATCCTACATGCAGCTCAGAGGTAGAAGGGAAGGAGGTCTCCACATGCCTGAAGGCTGGATGGTCAGTGATGAAGACATCATTCAAGACAGCTCCCAGGTGCATAAGAGGCACCTGGTACAAGCCTATGGGTCTGTTCCTCCAGACTATCTTCTCACTTCCCTGACAGCCTCCCCTCCCCATCTGACCATCCCCTTTTGCTCAGGTCCCAGTTAACTGGGTCTCCATCCCATAACCACTACTTGCAGCTCTCTCTTCTCTATTCTCTGAGAGTAGAAGGTTCCTATTTTATACTGTCTTTACTACCTTCCCAAACAGCTGAATTCTCCACTCTTCTTTCACAACAGACCTTGATTTGCCCATCCAAACCACAGTCCAGTTATTACCGTCCAAAGCCCATCTAAATTCCCTTTCCTTTGGAGCCAGCTGGCTCTGACTTCAAAGACCTTTTTATCTATTCAAAGACCTTCAAATAGACCCAGATCCTAGTCCTACAATAGTGTCCACTGAGAAAGATTGATAAGCCCACACTAACCACACAATTACAGGTACTAAGTGCTCACTAGAATGTTCCCTAAGGAAAACACTGTTTGCCCAAAAGTAATACACAAAAATAACATGTTTAGTTTTCTTTTGTCAAAAAATGTCTTAACCTTTTTTAAAAATAAGATGTCTGAATTAGTTATCTTCAAATTGAATAACCTTGAGATATTTTAAGAGACTATTTCCAGAACTGAGTGAAAAATAAAATAAACTCTTCACATGTATCCTAATTGGTTAAATTTTTCATAAAGAAAGCTTTATGGGCATTTTATTACCTACTCTAGTAGGATAAATAATGGTCACTCTACCACAACCCCACCCCACCCCAGGTTGTCTCTGCCCTAATCCTGGGATCCTGAAAATATATATTGTCAAAATGCAAAAGAGACTTGGCTAATGGACTTAAAGTTACTAGTCAGTTGACATTAAGATCAGGAGATTGTCTTAGGTTATCCAGGTGGGCCCAATGTAATCACACGAGCCTTGTGAAACTCTAAGCAGAGAAATGGCTAAGCTATTCAGTCTTCTGAAATACAGAAATATGAGATAATAAATGTATACTGTTTTTTAAAAAATAACTGAATGGAGAGACAACCTGGAGGAAATGGACATATTCCTAGAAAAATAAAACATTCCTAAACACAATCAGGAAGAATCTAAAAATCTCAATAGGCGAATAACTATGGAAGAAATTGAAGCAGTCATCAAAAAGCTTCCAGAAAACAAAAGCCCTGGACAAGATGGCTTCACAGGGGAGTTTTACCAAACATTCAAATAAGAACTAAAACCTATCCTCCTCAGACTATTCCAAAAAATCAACAGAAAGGAACACTTCCAAGCTCATTCTATGAAGCCAGCATCACCCTAATACCAAAATCAGATAAAGACAACACAATGAAAGAGAATTATAGGCCAATATCCCTCATGAACATAGATGCCAAAATCCTCAACAAAATCTTAGCAAATCAGATCCAGCAGTACATCAGAAAGATCATACACCATGACCAAGTAGGATATATCCCAGGGATGCAAGGATGGTACAATATCCGCAAATCAATAAACGTGATACATCACATAAACAAATTGAAAGAAAAAAACCACATGGTCATATCAATTGATGCAGAAAAAGCATTTGACAAAAACCAACACCCATTTCTGATAAAAACTCTCAGCAAGGTGGGAATAGAAGGATCATACCTCAAAATAATAAAAGCCATATATGACAAACCCACAGCCAACATCATACTCAATGGACAGAAAATAAAACCATTTCCCCTAAGAACAGGAACAAGACAGGGATGCCCACTCTCACCACTCCTGTTCGACATAGTACTGGAAGTATTAGCTATTGCAATTAGACAAGAAGAAGAAATAAAAGGCATCCAAATTGGAAAAGAAGTAAAACTGTCCTTATTCGCAGATGACATGATATTGTACATAAAAAACCCTAAAAACTCCATCAAAAAGCTATTAGACTTAATAAATGAATTTGGCAATGTAGAAGGATACAAAATTAACGCCAAGAAATCTATGGCATTTCTATACACCAATAGTGAACTTACAGAAAGAGAGACTAAAAAAGCAATCCCATTTACCATCGTACCAAAAAAAAAAAAAAAAAGATGCCTAGGAATAAACTTAACTAAAGAGGTAAAAGACCTCTACTCAGAAAACTACAGGATGTTAAAAAAAAGAGGTAGAGGAAGACATAAACAGATGGAAGAAAATACCATGTTCATGGATTGGTAGAATCAACATCATTAAAATGTCCATACTACCCAAAGCGATCTATAGATTCAATGCACTCCCCATTAAAATACCAACAGCATATATCACAGATCTAGAACGAACTCTCCAAAAATTCATCTGGAATAAAAAAAACAAAAACCCTGAATAGCTGCAGCGATCCTTAGAAAGAAGAACAAAGTAGGTGGGATCTCAATAACAGATATCAAGCTGTATTACAAAGCCACGGTTCTCAAAACTGCCTGGTACTGGCACAAGAACAGACATATAGACCAATGGAATAGAATAGAGAGCCCAGAAATTGACCCGAACCAATATGCTCTATTAATATTTGACAAAGGAGGCAAGAACATACCAATGGAGTCAAGATAGTCTCTTCAATAAATGGTATTGGAAAAATTGGACAGATACATGCAAAAAAATGAAACTAGACCACCAACTTACACCATACACAAAAATAAACTCAAAATGGATAAAGGACTTAAATGTAAGACGGGAAACCATAAAAATACTAGAGGAATCCAAAAGCAACAAAATCTCAGACATATGCCGAAGCAATTTCTTCACTGATACAGCTCCTAGGGCATTGGAAACTAAAGAGAAAATAAACAAGTGGGACTACATCAAAATAAAAAGCTTCTGCAAAGCAAAAGAAACCATCAACAAAACAACAAGAAAGCCCACTGCATGGGAGAACATATTTGCCAATGTTATCACCGATAAGGGTTTAATCTCCAACATCTTTAGGGAACTCATACAACTTAACAAAAGGAAGATAAACAATCCAATAAAAACATGGGCAAAGGACCTAAACAGACACTTTTCAAAAGAGGACATTCAGAAAGCCAAGAGACATGCTCAAAGTCACTAATCACCCGAGAAATGCAAATCAAAACAACAATGAGGTACCATCTCACACCTGTCAGAATGGTTATCATCAACAAATCAACATACGACAAGTGCTGGAGAGGATGTGGAGAAAAAGGAACACTCATGCACTGCTGGTGGGAATGCAGACTGGTGCAGCCACTATGGAAGACAGTATGGAGTTTCCTCAAAAAGTTAAAAATGGAACTCCCATTTGACCCAGTGATCCCACTTCTAGGAATATATCCCAAGAAAACAGAAACTCCAATCAGAAAGGATATATGCACCCCTATGTTCATAGCAGCACAATTTACCATAGCTAAGATCTGGAAACAGCCTAAGTGTCCATCAGCAGATGAATGGATTAGAAAACTGTGGTACATCAACATGATGGAATACTATACTGTGGTAAAAAAGAAGGAATTCTTACCATTTGCAACAGCATGAATGGAACTGGACAGCATTATGCTAAGTGAAATAAGCTAGTCAATGAAAGAAAAATACCATGTGGTCTCACTCATTTATGGATAATTATGACTATTATAAACTGACTAGAGGCCCGGTGCACAAAAATTTGTGCACTTGGGGGGGTGGGGGGGGTCCCCCAGCCCGGCCTGTGCCCTCTCGCAGTCTGGGACCCCTCGGGAGATAAAGACCTGCTGGCTTAGGCCTGTTCCCAGGTGGCAGAGGGCAGGCCCAATCCCTAAGTGCAGCCCCTGGTCAGGCTCAGAGCAGGGCCGATTGGGGAGTTGGGGCGCCGCCCCATCATGCACAGAGCAGGGCGGATCGGGAGGCTGCGATGCCTCCCTCAGTCATGCTAAGGGTAGGGCCGATTGGGGGGTTGGGGCACTGCCCCCTGTCACACTCAAGGCAGGGTCGATGGGGAGGTTGCAGCGCCACCCCCTGTCACACACAGAGCAGGGCCGATCAGGTGGTTGGGGCGCTGCCCCCTGTCACTCACAGAGCAGGGCCCATCAGGGGGGTTGGGGCTCCGTACCCTGTCACACACAGAGCAGGGTCGATCAGGGGGTTGGGGAGCTCCCCCCTGTCATGCACAGAGCAGTGCCCATCAGGGGGTTGAGGAGCTCCCCCCTGTCACTCACAGAGTAGGGCCGATAGGGGAGTTGGGCACTGCCCCCTGTCACCCACAGAGTAGGGCCGATCAGGGGGTTGGGGCGCCGCCACTGTCACACTCAGGGCAGGGCCAATGGAGAGGTTATGGCTCTACCCTGTCACACACAGAGCAGGGCCCGTGGAGGGGCGGGGCCTTGGGGTGCCGCACCCTGTCACATACAAAGCAGGGCCGATCAGTGGGTTGGTGCACTGCACCCTGTCAAACACAGAGCCGCAGGGCAATCAGGGGATTGGGGAGCTCCCCCCTATCAGGCCCAGAGCAGGGCTGATCAGGGGGTTGGGGCGCCTTCCCCTGTCATGAACAGAGCAGGGCGGATAGGGAGGTTGTGGCCCCGCCCCCTGTCACACACAGAGCTGCAGGGCGATCAGGGGTTTGGGCGCTGCCCCCTGTCATGCTGATCCTGGTGCCAGGAGCCTCGCTGCTCCGCTGATCCTGGTGCCGGGAGGCATATTACCCTTTTACTATATAAGATAGAGGCCTGGTGCATGGGTAGGGGCTGGCTGGTTTGCCCTGAAGGGTGTCCTGGATCAGGGTGGGGGTCCCCCTGGGGTGCCTGGCCAGTCTGGGTGAGGGGCTGAGGGCTGTTTTCCGGTTGGCAAGTGACTGAAGCTCCCAACCGCTCCTTGTTTTCTTTTTTTTATTTTTATTCTGGGCCAGCTTTAGCTCTGAGGCCTCGCTGCTGAAAACATCGATACAATGTTGCGGTCTGGCTGGCTTTCAGTCCGGCTGGTTTTTGGGGTTTTGTTTAGCTTCTTATTTGCAGCATAGTACATAGTTGCTTAGAGTTGCAGCTGAGAGGCCGGCAAGTTAGGCGGGAAACGTTGGAGTCTGCTGTCACTGAAGCAAGCAAGCCTCCCTGCTCGCTTCAGTGCATGGCTGCCAGCCGCCATCTTGGCTGACAGTTAATTTGCATAAGGATATGCTGATTAGCCAATGGGAAGGGTAGCGGTCGTATGCTAATTACCATGTTTCTCTTTTATTAGTGTAGGTGAACAAAAATAGATACAGAGGCAGAGCAACATGGAACTGACTGTCAAACTACAGTGGGAAGGCTGGGGAGGGTTGGGGGTGGGTGGGTAAGAGATCAACCGAAGGACTTGTATGCATGCATATAAGCATAACCAATGGACACAAGACACTGGGGGGTATGGGAGGCTAGGGGAAGGTCAAGGAGAGAAAAAAAAAAGGAGACATCCTATCTAATAGTAGACAAACATGGTAATTGACCATACCTTTGCTACACCTCCCATTGGTTAATCAACACGATATGCAAACTAACTGCCAACAAAGATGGGGGCTAATATGCATACTGCAGGCAGGGTGGGACACCGGGAGCCACCATCCAGGCCCCCGTGTGCGACCCCATGAGCCACCAGAAAGCCAGGCCACAGGCAAGGCAACCCCCGGGACCCAGGAGCCACCTTGCCTGCGGCCCGTGATCGTGATTGTGATTGGAAAGCCAGGCCGCAGGCAAGGCGGCCCCCTGGAACCCAGGAGCCCGTCGGCAAGGTCTGCAGGTGAAGCAGCGATCAAGCTATGAGGGGGAGGATGGGGGGCGGAAGGAGCTACAGGAGCAGCTCTGGCCAGAGACTGAAGACTCCTGCCAGAGCGAGGAGCAAAGACTGAAGGCTCCAGCCACAGCGAAGACTGTGTCCAGAGCAAAGATGGAAGGAGATGGCCAGAGTGAAGGTCTGGGTCCCAGGTGCCAGAGAAAAACTGGTGCTGGCAGCCAGGGGAAAGAAGGCCTATTGCACGAATCTTCGTGCAACTGGCCTCTAGTATATAATATTCTTTGTAATATTTTAAGCAATAAAACAATTAAAAAAAAAAAAAAGAACTGAATGGGAAGTAAGTGGGCCAAAGCTCTCTTCCTAAAATGGTTTTTAGGTTTGCTCAAGCACATGGAGTTATCAATGCTCCAAATTTCTATGCCACAATATGGTAATAATTTTTACCTGAAAAGATTACTTTTATTTTTTCATTAATAACTATGCCTAAGAATTGTCAAGCACACATTATATGCCAGTTATCCATTATTTCTCACACCACTCTATGAAATAGTTTCTAGTTTCAAGTGAGGAAACTGAAAAAATGATTTTAAAAATGGGTAGATTCTAAACAGCATAATTTTAGGTTATAAATATAGATATGTTTAAGGCTCTTGATACAACAGGGGGATGAGAGCATGAGGGGGGAGGATGAGGGTTAATGCGGGGGAATGAGGACACATTTGTAATTCCTTAACTAATAAAGAATTTAAAGATTTTTTTTTTTAAAAAGTCAATTTGCTTTCTGGAAAATGTGTGCCTCGCCCGACTCATGGACACAACCTAGCAAAAGCTACATGAAACTTTCCAAAACACATTCACCCAAATACTGAGGATTACCTTTTAAAATATTTAATCAATTGGTAGAGGTGAAAGGAATTCTAGGGGAAAAATCGGCAGGTTTAGGGAGTCTTAGGAATAAGGAGGGCCCAGCGGGGAGGAATGCATAGGTGAGGGCTTGGAGCCACCAGAAGGCATACATTCACAGAGAATAGAAAAGTGACACAGGATAAGGGGAGAGGAAGAAATACATTCACAGGACTTCTATGCATGCATATAAGCCAAACCAATGGACATGGACAACAGGGGGATGAGAGCATGAGTGGGGCGGGGGGAATGGGGGTTAATGGGGAGGGGATGAGGACACATTTGTAATTCCTTAACTAATAAAGAATTTAAAGATAAAAAAATAAAAATAAAAAGTAAAAAAATAAAAAGAAATACATTCACAGAGGATAAAGAAAAGTCACAGAGTATGGGGGGGAAAGGAAACATCTTCACGGAGGATAAAGAAATGTCGACAGATGCTGGGAAGAGGGAAACAGGAGATAGAGGAACGTTGCAAGATAAGAGGGAGAGGAAGAGGTTAGGGTGAGTTTTGGACTTTGAAGCTGATATTCTGCAGGAGTGATCAATTAGGAAAGCACAGGGCCATAAAATGGGGAAGGGGTCCAATTAGAAGGGAGCATGAAGAGACAAAGAACTACAGCATTTAGAAGCCTTAGAAAAAGGGGCTTAGTGGGTTACCCCCTTGGGAATCCCTCCCTACATCGGAGTCTATTTGCATCCAATAAATTTCCACCCTTTTACTAACAAGTCCTTTTAGTCTGCGAATTTTATTCTTCAAACTTTGTGAGACAAAAACCCGCAAAGGGGAGATCCGCTCTCTGAACCCCATGTTTCAGAAGAAAATGGTGCCCTATTGTAGTTATTTGAATTGCCTTTATTTAAAATTCCCTGTTTTCTAATGGTTTAGTTATGTAATACTTCTGAATTTTGTGGAGAGTAAATATGGTATAAATCCCACTAAAATGGGTTAAATGCTTCACTACTTTACCTGGAGCCAACTTTAGATATTTTTTTTTAAGTACAGAAAAAATTAGACAAGGTTGCTACTGAAAGGATCCCACATTTCTACAGCTTGTTCCAGAAATAGGACCAGCTTCTTTACTCAGAATCCAGAAAGAAGTTTGCTCTGTTCTTCTTCTCTACAGCCAGTGTGTCAGCACCACCATCAGCATCACCAGAGAAGCTGAGAGCTGCAGCCCCAAGTGATTGGAAGCATGTGGGCATACCTGTGTCAAATCTAATTTGTGCCTCACAGCTTTTTCTCCTTCTCTTGCATAAATTCATCACTGGAATGGTCATGTTTTGGTGTCTTCACATGCTGAGAATTTTATGCTACTTAATGAATATGTAGCTATCAAATGCCTGTGCTCAAGCATGAGGAAGTAGGTCAAACCGGAGCTTGCTCCTGCTACAATGCCTTTCACACTGCATCAGAGGGGTTGCATCAGACAGGATGGTGGGTGTTGCAAGGGGCAGAGACCACAAACCAACCGTCTGTCACCACTTCCAGGCACCAAAACACCTCATTGTTGCCTCTCTCTCAACCCTTTCCTGGCAAATAACATCTGACACATTGCCAGAGGGCAGTGCTTTCTGGAAAGACTGCAGCTTTAAATAGTCTATGATCAGGCAAGAGACAAAGAAAAATCAGATTACCAGCTATTGAATAAAATTAAATTTCCAAGCGTGATTGCACCCAAATGCAAACCATTGATTTTTATTCAGCACTAACCAACATACCTAAAGAAATTGAGAAATCGGGGGAGAGAGGCTACTGTCTCAAAAGAAGCAGCCTTCCTGCTTAGCAGATTTGTATTAGAGCAGAGGTGTGTCCTTCAAAAAGCTGTAACTCCCTACAGGTGATGTAAAGACTGCTCAAGGGCAGCAGGAACAATGTTCAAACGAAAGGTGTAGTTATTTCTTATAGTTTCTGTAACAAATTACACAAAGCAGTGGCTTAAAGTAACACAAACATTATCTTACAGTTCTGGAGGTTTGAAGTCTGAAATGGGTTAACCTCAAGGTGTTAGCAAGGCTGTGTTCCTTCTGGAGATTCCAAGGGGAGAGTACATTTTCTTGTCTTTTCCAACCTCTAGAGGCCACCTACTTTCCTTGGCTCACGGTGTCATTCCTCCATCCTCAAAGCCAGCAATGTCAGTCTTCCTCACTGCCATCTTTGATTCTTCCTCTTCTATCTCCCTCTTATATAAGGAACCTTGTGATTACACTGGGCCCACCCAATGTAATCACAATGGATGATTCAGGACAATTTCCCTAGGTTCAGCTGATTGGCAGCCTTAATTCCATCTGAAACCTTAATTCTCCCATTACCATTGTTCCCAGGGAGATGACCAGACCTCAGTTCTTGTTTTCTTGAGGGAAAGATTTTAATCAAGAGACAAAGTCTAGAAAAGTAAGAATTTATTGACTACAGCAAAAATATACTTAAGGCTGTGAAACAAGGACGGGCATAGAAGAAGCAACAGGAGAACCGAGGTTGGGCTGCCTTGGTTTATTGAAAAGTCAGAGAGTAGAAGACAGGTTCAGAGGGTTAGCCTGGGATGAGCTGCTACTGCCCATTGCTCCCTGGTTGCAAGCCTCATGGGGTCCTTTAGACGTTAGGGGATAGGTGCTGAGGGGTTGGGGGGAGAGGGGGAATGGGAATGGCAAGGGCGTGCTCCCTAGAGGGAGAGTGTGCTCGGACCTTCATTTTCAGGGGTTTTAAAGGCTGGGCGTTTAGGAGAAGTCTTAGGGATGGATCAATAGAATATTCATCAGCTTTATGCTGATGTACCAAAATGAGATGTATGTTCTTAATTTGTCTGTCCTTGGGTGTGGTTGACAAATGGCACTTAATTGGATTTCTGTTATCTGTCTCCCTGAATAGGGTGACTTAAGCGATTTACCCTCTGTTTGGGGAGGAAAAGTGCAAACCATTTATTGTTAAGTGTCCTTGGGTTAGGGAAGATAGGATTCACTAGGTGGCTGCAAACTGCTGTTTAACTGTCTCAATAGGTTTCCCTATTCCACTTGTCCTAGAATTTTCCTAGCTTCTTACTATTCTATAACACCATGTAACATAGTCACTCACAGGTTCCAGGGATTAGGACAGAAACATCTTTATGGGTTTATTCTTCTGCCTACCACGAGAGGGCCTGAGCAGCAGACTAGATAGGCATCCTTCACTCTTGGCATTCCCACACTTAATGGCTTTGATTTTAATATAAATTATTTACACCCTGAGGATCTCTTTATTCTTGTCCTACTACTAACAAGCTTTCTCTACCTACTCAGTTTTTGATTCTTTATAACTTTGGCTAGAATATGGCTATGGCTTTTTATGGCCCCTGCTTTCTCTGTGTCACCTTTAAAAAAAACAAAAACATACACTTTATTGTTGAAAGTATTACATTGTAGGGAGTGACTCTAGGGTCAAGCCTCGGACTGACCTGTGGCAGGGCCACAAACAAGTCCCGGCCTGGAGGGCTCTCCTAGCATAATTAAGCCTGACCTTTAGCCCTCCCTAATTCCTTCCTAAGTAGTTAATGGGCTGTGGGAGGTGCAGCTAGTGTTGTCAAAACAAGAACATTTGTATACATGTTAATCTACCCTTGTTTTAATCAGACGATAAAATAAAGCATGGGCTTGCAGGCTGGGTCTTTTGTGTCCTCATCCTGGCACAGGAGATCCACAGAGCCCCAGCTGTATTCTCTTGTCTGTCTTTTCTTCAATCCTTCACCGCCCCTCCTCAGGTTCACCGTTGGCCATGCTGGTGCGGCACATTACATATGTCCTCTTTTTCCCCCATTGCCCTCTCGCCTCTCCCACCTTCCCAACTGACTCCATCTCTCCATTCTCTAAGTTCAAATTTCCAAAACAGAGCATTTGATTAGCCCAGTTTATTTTAATGTACCAGTGGTTGCTGGCTAGCCAATGGATGGCTTTCCCTCCGGTCAGGTGCTCATTCCTGATCAGATCAGCAGAGGACAGGAAACAAGCATGGCATGCCACAAGCTATGGCTAGTGCATCACTGACTGGGCAGGGAATGACATTTGTGAAAGGTTGTGGAGGAGCAGTTTTCTATAGCAGGAAACTTGGGCAATCCAGATGTCAAGAGAAACCAGCCTTGTCTTCAGACAGACTGAAGATTGATAGGTTAGTGATTTATTTATTGTAATCTTAAATTTTTAAATTGTTTTTTAAAAATATACTTTTACTGATTTCAGAGAGGAAGGGAAAGGGAGAGAGAGATAGAAACATCAATGATGAGAGAGACTTATTGATTGGCTGCCTCCTGCACACCCCCTACTGGGGATCAAGCCCACAACCTGGGCATATGCCCTTGACCAGAATCAAACCTGGGACCCTTCAGTCCACAGGCCAATGTTCTATCCACTTAGCCAAACCAGGTAGGGCTAATTATTTGTTTAATTGGCAGAAACTAAACCTGTATTAAAATAAGAAATGTGAAATGTTACTTTGGTGCATTTGTAAAAGTCAGATGAGTCAGAATTCGAGGAGGGTAGGATCTTTCTCAGTTAATAATAATCATTCAGCCGAAACCGGTTTGGCTCAGTGGATAGAGCGTCGGCCTGCGGACTGAAGGGTCCCGGGTTCGATTCCGGTCAAGGGCATGTACTTGGGTTGCGGGCACATCCCCAGTGGGAGATGTGCAGGAGGCAGCTGATCGATGTTTCTCTCTCATCGATGTTTCTAACTCTCTATCTCTCTCCCTTCCTCTCTGTAAAAAATCAATAAAATATATTTTAAAAAAATAATAATCATTCAATAAATGAGAATTTATTGAGCACTTACTATGCACTAGCCATGGTTCTAGATCTGAGATTACAGAAGCAATAAGATAGATGTGACCCCTGCCCTTTTATATATCAACTATTGACATTTAAAAACTAATAAATGTGCTAATCTGTTCTCTTAAGTAAATAGATTAAGCAGAATTGATTTGTTTGTGGATTTTTTGATGGCTGAAATGTTAAAGATGACCTTACTGAAAATCTAAATAGATCAATACAATAGAGATGAATAAGACAGGGGAATCAAGACTGACAATATATTTCCCACAAGATTCTTCAGGAACTTGTGATTTAAAAATATAATTTGTTGAATTAGTTTATTCAGACTTGATTTGTATAATTCTTTTATATTACACACTAGAGGCCCGGTGCACAAAAATTTGTGCACTCAGGGGAGTCCCTCAGCCCGGCCTGTGCCCTCTCGCAGTCTGGGACCCCTCGGGGGATGACCACCTCCTGGCTTAGGTCCGCTCCCTGGGGGATTGGGCCTAAGCTGGCAGTCAGACATCCCTCTGGCAGCCTGGGAGCCCTTGGGGGATGTCCACTTGCCAGCGGGGAGCAGGTCTAAGCTGCAATCGGACATCCTTAGCGCTGCTGAGGAGGCGAGAGAGGCTCCCACCACCACCACTGTACTGGCAGCCATCAGCCTAGCTTGTGGCTGAGCAGAGCCCCCCCTGTGGGAGCGCACTGACCACCAGGGGGCAGCTCCTGCACTGAGCATCTGCCCCCTGGTGGTCAGTGTGTGTCATAGTGACCAGTCATTCCCAGTTTTTCTGCTGTTAGGGTCAATTTGAATATTACCTTTTTATTATATAGGAGTGCCTGGCCAGCTTGGGTGAGGGGCTGATGGCTGTTTGCAGGCTGGCCACAGCCCCTTCAGTGTGGGGGTCCTCACTGGGGTGCCTGGCCATCCTGGGTGAGGGGCTGAGGGCCATTTGCAGGCTGGCCACAGCCCCTTCAGTGTGGGGGTCCCCACTGGGGTGCCTGGCCATCCTGGGTGAGGGGCTGATGGCTATTTGCAGGCTGGCCACGGCCCCCAACCACCCAAGCTCCCAGTGGAGGCCGGCTGGAAGCAGGTGTCTGGGATTTATTTGTTTTCTATAATTGAAACTTTGTTGCCATGAGCAGAGGCCACAGCTGGCTCAGGACAGGCGGAAAGCTTGGCTTCCTCCATCACCCAGGCAACCAAGCCTCCTGCTTGCTCCAGCTTTGTGGCTGCCGGCTGTCATCTTGGTTGGGCATGGCTTGGGCCATAGCGAAGGTACAGTCAATTAACATCTTTGTCTTTTATTAGTGTAGATACACATATAAATAGAACACTTATTGAAGTTCCTGTGAAAATTAATTTTGAGTGGTTTAAATTTCAGTTTTATTTTAAGTGATTTTCATTTTTACTCATTTAAAAAAAAATCTTTATTGTTGAGAGTATTACAGACACCCTCCTTATTCCCCCACATTGCTCCCTCCACCCAGTTCCCACACCCCAGGCCTTCACCACCCTACTCTCTCTGTCCACAGGTAATGCATATATGCATATAAGATCTTTGGTTAATCTTTCCTGCCACCCTTCCCCCATTCCCTCTGAGATTTGTCATCAGTCTGTTCCATGTTTCCATGCTTCTGATTCTATTTTATTCATCAGTTTATTTTGTTCATTAGATTCCCATTCATTGTTGATGAAAGTACAAATTGGTACAACCATTTTGAAAATTATTTCATGTTACCTAAAAATTTTGACATACAGTCTAGAATCCAACACCTAGGTATATGCCCTAGGGAAATTCTGATACATGTGTATTAGTGTGTTCAAAAGGGGCAACATGCTAACCTGACAAGCTCAGGGGAGGCCTGCATGGCAGTCTTGCACTCAGAGACCTAAAATAACCACAAAAGATGGTCTGAAAATTAAATATTTAACTACAAACAGGTTATGGTGGGTAGTCATGTCCTAGGCCCAGACAAAGATAAACTTAGATCTCTACTGAACCCATTTGTCTTTTTGTCTCTAAGATAACATATTGGTGAAATGACTGGGTAACTTGTAATTCCCTTTTTTCCGGATCCCTCAGGGCACAACAAATGGCACCAGGACATTCCCGCATTGTTACTGTTATCAACTGTTAATTATGTTAAACTATCCTGTACCCATCTGTGTAAAAGAAGCATATGTCCATCATTTCACTTTTTACCTTATCCCAGAGGTTTCCCCACTTTGCTTTATCCCACCTCCTTAATCTATCACCAATGAATTTCATGTAACCCACCTACCTCCCTTTCTTTTGGTTGCAATGTATAAAAACAAATGTAACCCGCCATTCTCCAGAGCATTATCTCAATTTGAGGTTCTGCTTCCCAATGGACAAGGAATCTGGGTTCCAGTCCAAAAATTTTGTGTCAAAATAATGCTCCTACGAGTGATGTCATAGTAGGCAGACAGCAAACACATATGGAAAAACATCAGCGTCAAACAGAAAACAAGTCCACCACTTCCTCACACATTTAGGGGAAGCTCTCCTATCTGAGGGGGACTGAACATAGAGTTAAGGCAGATTCCGTACTTTTCTCTGTACATTTTTGGGCTTCTGCCTATGCCTCCAAGTATCTCTTCTCCCTCATCTCATCTCACTGTGTTCCTGCCTTTAGCTCCTGCTCTTTCCCTAGCCCCTGCCTGGGATCAGTGTGCCCTTAAATCCTAGAACTCAGGCCCTGTTGCGGCCTTCCTCTGGTTATGTCCCCCCCCACCCCCCACAGGTGATGGGACAAAAGCCAAGGGGACACCCCCAACCCAAATCCACACCCTTCTTTTTAGACAGTTCTCTGAGTATTCCAGAATGCCCTACCCAATGGCCCCAGACCACTTACAGGAACTGCTCAGGACCTTTCCCTTGGTCCAATTGAATCTGCTGTAACAACTCAGTTATGAATAATTAGAAAGGAACAAAGAGAAGGCCAAATAGTATAGGCATGCCATTTGTGCAGCTTTGTCAGGAAGCTGCAGTTTAACACTCCTCAGGTCAGTCTGTTCTTCACGGATCCCAGGGGGAAGGGACTAGACAGGGGAAGAATAGAAGCATGCCCAGTAGAGTCTGGGTGAAACAGGGAAGGTACTTACCTGCGAGTCATACCTGGGAACAGGTCATTGGCCAGAGTAGGCGTGGCCACTGCAAGCATGGGTAGATTTGATATTTAAACTCCTACGCAAAGGAGTTCACACTCTTGCTCTCTTGCACTCCTGGCTTACAGGGCTCTCACACCCCTGCATTTGCTGGCATGGCTCATGGCCATGTGGACCCCAAACACTGGACTAATGGACTATAACTAACCTGATGCTGTACAGAACCCAGCACCACCATGGAACAGAAACTTTGGACACCGATTTTGCTTCTAGATCTACTGAATCTCCAGCTGCACATCTTCCAGGACTCAATTATTTCTCTTAATCAGGACTTTGGAAAACCAGAGATATAATTCCACACAAATAAAAATCACTCACTCTCATGTACACGTCTGAGAAAATTCTTTTTCTCAAGATATCATAAGAACCCCAATCCCATTAGCAACAGAGAAAGACCATTCACAGTCTTTCAAATAACACAATCTCCTAAAGGTGAACTTTACTGCCCCACTGAGATCAAAAGGCAGCCAAGGGCAGCTGCTTGTGGGATAGAGCCAGAGGTGGCAAGAGAAAAGGGGCAGGCTCAGCCTACCACCAGCTATCCCTGAACCATCATGCCAGAGCAGAGCACCAGGGCTCTGAGAATTTAAAGTTCAAACCTGCCCTCCTGGGTCCTGATGAGAATATATTCATCATGGTAAGAGGATAAATCATACCTTAATTTTTAAACACTGAGCTATATTGTATGTGAGCTGCATTTGTTTTCCTGTACAGCCTCTGCAAATGTTAGTGGTGGGTCTCTTCTCTCTCTTTCTCTCTCAGCCCCTGACACAGGCACCTCCCTTTCTCCTCCACTGGATTATCCAGCCCCTGAAGGTGAACCAAGGCTTTCTTCTCTTCCCGCTGACCCCCCTCCCTATTCCAACTCAGGAGCTCTGGCACCTGTTTTTCTCCCAAACTCTCATTCTTAGTTAATTGCCAAGCTTTCTCACAGAGGGCTCACTGTCAGCTCTAACCTTTCTCAGGTGTGTCCCCTTCTTAGTTAACAATGCGACCTTCCTCCAAGATGGCTTCACAGCCTCCCTTATCTTCTAGATCAGTGGACAGTAGAATCCTGTCTTTATTTGAAATTTTGAGATTTTATCATTGACTAGAAGCCCGGTGCACAAATATATGTATAGGTGGGGTCCAGCTGGCCCACCCCAATCAAGGCCAATTGGGAGGGGGGGGAGGGCCATGGAAAGTTGGCCAGCTGGCCCCACACTCCCTCCCCTCCTCACCCCCCCACCCGGTCGACCTCCTGGTTGAGGGGACAATTTGCATATTAGGCTTTTATTACATAGGAGGATTTTTTTACATTAATTTTTAAAATTGTATGAAAATATAGCTTTTATTTAATACAGAGTTTTGGGGTTCCCTTGAATTTTACACCTGAGATTAATGCCTTGATCATTTCGCCCTAGTCCTCTCCCCTTCCCCCCTGCTTTTTCAAACATCCCTCCCTTTCTGTTTCCTCTGTGGCAGCCCTCAATCACCAGCCTCCATTCTCTGCTCTGATCCATCCTACAGCTGCACCCAGTATTTTCTTCTTTGAGTGGGAGTTGAGTTGTGCCCATCTCTCCTTCAAATGTCTTCAAAGCCTCCCTGCCTCCTATAGAGTCCAACCACCGCCTCCCCATCCCCAGATCACTGGGCTCCGTGTCAGAGGCTCTGCTAACCTTTCCAGCTTCATTCCCAGCCAAACGCCTCAGTTCTATGCTGGTTTACTCAGCCTTCTCCAGAGAAGCCTGTTCCCCACCACACTGCCTCTGTGCTGCTCTTCCCGGAGTCCTTTCCATCTCCTCTCCACCTCTCCCCTCCCCTCTCCTCCCCTCTCTCTCCTCCCCTTTCCTCAGAAAATATACACTCTGACTTCTATTTACTTTACCTGTCATCCTGCCCCTGCCAGCCTCCCTGGAGGTGGCTGTGAGCACCTTGATTGCAGAGTCCATGCCTTGTTCCCCATGCCCAGGGCTAGATGACAGCACTGCAGGCTTACTATTTGGCGCCTCTTCAACCTCCAGCTGGAGCCTATACTTTGACAGATATCTTAGTCACCTCCTTCATGGCTTCTGTATGGATCTTTCTCCACAGATCTTCCCTCTACCTGATGGATATCCCAGTGATACCTCAGACTTGGTTTGAAAATGGAGTCTTGTTTTCCACTGGCTCCCTATCCCCTAGGGTTGTATACTACAGACACCTACAACTAAGGGCTGCAAAAGTGACCTGCCCACAGTTGTTCGCAGGCAGTTATTCCGGGATATCATGACAGCATCTATTTAACACCCTCTCTCACCCTCTGAGGTCCCCCACATGAAGCTGGGGTGGGGAGGGGCCATAAGAACCTGTCCTCTGTTGTATGCAGATGCCCATGAGTGGGTTCAGCAGTGAGGACAGTGTGGGGGCAGGTACAGGTGCCCTCACTTCTCAGCACCAATCCCACTCCAACCCTGTGCAGACAAGGGAAGAGGAGGGCGTTCTTAACGCTCACAAGCAGGGTCTTAAGATTTATTTTAAGATATATCTCAGTTTCTATTACCTCTGACTCTCAAGGTGAGTTCATCTGCCTTTCAATGTGAGATAACAGCAAGCATCCTCCACCTCCTCCACCATGATTCAAACCAGTACCTTCCAAGTTCATGGCTGTCTCCTAAAACCTGAGGGTAAGCACCTCTCTCCAACACTGAAGAGCTGAGGTAAACGAGGCAGTAGTATTCAGTTGCTAATACGCTGTTTGGGGGATCTCTGTCTATGTAGACACCCACAAATCTATAGGATGGGGCAAAAGTAGGTTTATAATTGTGAGTATGTGAAACAGTTATTCTTTGTTATTATTTATTAATTATTGTATTATTTTCTATCCAAAAAACTGTAAACCTATTTTTGCCTCACCCTATAAAGATAGTATAGTCTTTTTTTAAAAAAATATTTTTATTGATTTTTTACAGAGAGGAAGGGAGAGAGACAGAGAGCTAGAAACATCGACGAGAGAGAAACATCGATCAGCTGCCTCCTGCACATCTCCCACTGGGGATGTGCCCGCAACCCAAGTACATGCCCTTGACCGGAATCGAACCCGGGACCCTTCAGTCCGCAGGCCGACGCTCTATCCACTGAGCCAAACCGGTTTCGACAATAGTATAGTCTTTTATGTTATCTTTTAAAGTTCATTTTCTGTGTCTTGATGCCTGAAGGTATGAGGTCTAATACTTGATAATGCCTCTTATGGCACACCAGTTCTTTTACACAGGCTACTTAATCATCATTTAACCTAATAACCCCAAATGGTAGGTGTATTCGTTTCTTAGGGATTCCATAACAAACTACCATAAACTGAGTGGTTTAAAACAACAGGAATGTACTCTCTCACAGTTGTGGATGCTAGAAGTCCAAAATCAAGGTGTCAGCAGAATTGGTTCCTTCTGGAGGCTCTGAGGGAGAATCTGCTCTATGCCTCTCTCCTCGCTTCTGCTGGTTGCCAGCAATCCTTGATATTCTTGGTTTATAGACATATCACCCCAATCTCTGTCACCTTCACATGGTATTCTCCCTGTGATTTCTGACTATATCTCTATCCAAATTTCCCTCTTGTTATGAGAACACCAGTTATTGGATAAGGGTCCACCCTAATCCAGTATTACCTCATCTTAACTTAATTCATCTTTAAACACTTGATTTCCAAATAAGGTCACACTTAAGGTACCTGAAGTTATAACTTCAACATTTCTTTTTGGGGGGTCACAATTAACCCATAATAGTATCATTCCATTGTTCTCACCTTCATGTTAGATTGAGACTCAGAGAGTAACTTATACAAAGAGATAGGATAGATGGCATAATTCAGTTTTTAATTTGCCTAGACATAATTATACCAATTATTGGATGCCTGCTTGTACTAGGCCTTCTACTGGGTGCTTCTTTTTCATTTCTAATCCTGCATATAGTTATTATCCCCAATTTTATAAGCAGAGATGTGTATTATTTAAGTAGCTTGCCCAGAGTTACATAGGTAGGAAGTAGCAGATCTGAGAATCAATCCAATAATTCTCACCCAATTCAACATACCAGAACATCTTTGGGATACCTCACCCCCCTCACTCCCTTTATACTCTCCCCTGATATAACTCCCTACCTGCAGCTGAGAGTCATGGCTATAAAGAGCAAGTTACTGGAATTTCCTAAGTGAACCGTGTAAAGGCATAAAATTAATCACTGGAATCACAGCACTGAAACTCAATGCCTCACAGTGGGTGACAGTCTGATGAGAAAGACCAAATCTTCATCTTCTTTCTGGCAGCCAAATAAAAGTTGCATGAAAAAACAGTGTAAGGAGTAAATGCCATTAAAGAGCAATATATGTTACAACTAATTACTTCCCTACAGCATGCTGCATGCGGGCTGAAGCCACTTTTCTGTTCAAACAGGCGCCGTACTGGGAAGGAGCCTTTATGACCATGATGGGGAAGAACCTGTCTCAGCCAAATCCATAGAATGGTTAAATTGATTCATTCTTGCTCAAAATAAAGAAATCAAAAGCATCACTTGCTGAGAGGTGCTGTGCACTCTTCCTCAACATCAAAGTTGTGCCATGCACACACTCATCAGTGCCTTATAGACACAGCACCAGAACACAGAGACCTTCAAGCAAAGCATGAGTCACAGCAACATCCTCAAATCAGTGCAAGGCCATGTGAGAAGCCACTCAGCCCAATGCCACTAACCGAGATTGGAGCAAAACTTACAAGTTAAAGTTGTTTTTGCTCGTATTACCTCAAAAGGATACCACAGAAGTAGGGAATAGGAACACGGCTCTGGAGGCAGGCCAAGTAAAATGCCAATCCCACCTCTACCATGCACTACTCATAGGGCCCTAGTGCATTATTTCTCTTTTTGAAGCCTCAGTTTCCTTATTGCAAAATGGAGATATTGACATGAACCTCATAGAGCTGTTATAAGGAATATCAGCATTCCACTCTGACCCTTGATTCCTAACATAGAATATAAGCTCTGGGTAAGAATAAAATATTTTTTAGTTTTTTATTTATCTTATCCCATGTGACAATATTTCTTTTTAAAAGAGACATGGCTTAAATAATAAATGGGAGCAGAGATCTGGCAGAAGCATCAGGATGGGAAAACAAGTGACAGGATGAGAAAACACCACATTGATAGGAGATACTAATTTCTTTCATGTGCTCAATATTTTTCATGTGCTCAATATTATCCAACTGAATAAAACACACACACACACACACACACAGGACTGGATGGAGTTAGGGAACAACTTGTACTACTTTATCACATTGTTATTAGCAATATTTTCCCACACCTTATTTACATCTTCAAATATCTTATGCTCAATTTTATACCTATGAGACAACATCCTAAAGGCAGGGATAAGCTTCTACTCACCCATGCATCCCTTGACTGAGTGTGTTGAACAGAGATGACAAAAACAGCTTTTGATTTGAGCCATCTGAAGGAGAGCCATCTAGAGGCAAATGATTCAAACAGCATCTCCACAGGCAGTTAAGCAACCCAAACTCATTTTGAAATAGATGTAACTGCACAAGTAATGTGTACTCTCTATGCAAACCCTGAAATAAAGTTTGTAAGACTGATACAATACAAAATGGCATTTAAGCCAAAAATAAAGCCTGAGCAAAGAGATTTTTGGTTGTATTTTTAATCAGTGAAAGTACCAATCCATTTCACAAACAGCTTTACAGGAAGAATGGAGTAATTCATCCTGTCAGTTAAAATTCATAAAAAAATAAGCTCCAAAATTAGTTAAATACAACTATTCAAATACATTATTAGTATAAAAAAACCTCTTAGAATAAACAGTAGCAGTATTTACTTGTAAACAAAACCGCCAGTAACAACCCTTCACTTAATGACAACAAATCTGCATTGTTTTAAAATACTAAAGATATAATAAAGAGAATAGTGACCATTTTTCTTCTTAATATATAATACTCAATATCCAAAATAATGTTATCAATAATAGATACAAATTGGTGTTGTCATAAGGCGTGTTAAACAGTCTTTTTCACAGTACTCGGGCATCATGTCGCTGCAGAGGGCAAAGTTTTCAAAAGTCTTCTCCTAGCTGTGATCGTTGCACACCCGGGGGGCACTCAGAGGACTGGGAAGCACTGCTGGTGAAAGGCAAGCTCTGGACTCTGCAAGCAAGAAAGGACAGCTCATGAGCAGAGGGGCTATCTTGGTTTTCTCACATATGGAACCCTCATCCCCCGGGAGAGAGAGGATCGGAGTGCAGGAAACAAAATTCTTTCCAAAAAGAAATGGGTGAAGATGGGAAACTCAAGGGGATTATATA
>NW_005871055.1:13871508-13876739 GCF_000147115.1 Myotis lucifugus
CTACGGAGCCGTTGCCATCGTGGTTGGGTTTTGACGCCGAAGTACACTTACGTGCTGAGTTCGTCTTGCGACTTTATGGGCGGCGATATTGCCCCCTTCCCTTGTATGCTCCTAATGTAAAGGCTGCCTTGGAAAGGTCATGTCCCCTTTTTAGCACCGGCCTGTTGGGTGACTGACTGTTCAATGTGGGTTTTAAAGACTTGGCTGGTCCCTTTTCCTCAATTTGAAACAATGCTGAAGGCCATTCCTGCTTCAGAGCTCCCCGTGAGATGTGCTGAGCTTCACTGCATCCACATCACAGCTCAGCTTCTCCCTCTACCCAATCCTGCTGTCTTCACCCCCATGGGTATTGAGCCTAAGAATGTGCCACAGTGAACTTCCTGCATGCAAATCCCTGCCTCAGAGTTTCTCTGCAGAGAACACTGCCTAATGAGTCAGGGAAACAACACTTGAGTGGTCTAAGAGGAGGGCCTGCTCATATCAAGGGCGAAGGCAGATTTCTTACCACATCTCTCCCATGAAACAGTTTAGAGAACACAGTATTTCCTGGGGCACTAATAGAGTAGAACAAGGATCTGCAATCCTTTTCTGTAAACAGGTAGATAGTAAATGTTTTAGGTCCTGTGGGCCATATGGTCTCCATAACAACTTTTCAACTCTGCCATCGTAGCACAAATGAAGCCAGAGGTAACACTTCAGTGTTTGGCATGACCACGATCCAACTACAAAATGGATCCAACTACAAAATGTGGTGCTGTAGCTTACCCTGGTATAGAAGAATTGGGCAAAGGCGAAACTTCCTCTCTTCAAACTCTGTACTAGGAGACATCACCCTTTATCCCTGCTGCACCCAAATACTCCTTCCTGTGCACCCAAAATTTACTAGCTCCAATTCAACATATAGCACACACCAGCACCATTATAATTTAAAGAAATGTTATTTAGCTATTATTAAGCTTAAGCTAATTTTAAAAAATACATATTTTATTGATTTTAGAGAGGAAGGGAGAGGTAGAGAGAGATAGAAACATCAACAATGAGAGAGAATCACACTCCCTAGTGGGGATTGAGCCCACAACCCGGGCACATGCCCTTGAGCAGAATCGAACCTGGGATCCTTCAGTCGGAAGTCTGATGCTCTGTCCGCTGAGCCAAACCAGCCAGGGCAAGCTTAAGCTAATTTTGTGCTTGTGGATGAAAGGGGCCACAGGCTAACCTGACAAGCTCAGGGAAGGCCTACATGGGGGTCTTACAGACTCAGAGACCTAAAGTAACCACAAAAGATGGTCTGAAATTAAACTTTCACTAAAAGCAGTTATGGTGGGTAGTCACCTCCTAGGCCGGTATCTTCATTGACAAGGTCAACATTTACCTTAACTGAGCCTATCTGTCTTTTTGCATCTATAATAACATACCCTTTAAAATGTCTAGGTAACTTGTAACTTCCCTTTTTCCGGATCCCTTGGGTCACAACCTAATGTGCTGGGCGCCAGGACAGATACCACAAATTCCTTATCATGTTAATTGTTCCTGCACCCACCTAAGTATGTGCCCATCATTTTACTTTTTATCCAATCCCAGGGGTTCCCCTCCCCCAACCCAGCTTTGCTTTCTCCCGCCTCTCTAGTCTGTCACCAATGAATTTCATGTAACCCACCTATGTCCCTTTCCTTTGATTGTGATGAATAATTGCAAATGTAACCCGCCAATCTCCGGAGCACTATCTCAATTCGTTGAGGTTCTGCTTCCCGGCATATGTCGACAGTTTGGCTCAAATTAACTCACAAAAATTCTTTACAGGTTTCAATGGTTTTTACGTTAACATGCTTGTTATTAAACTAATGTTAACTCTGCACTTATTACGTTAATAAGCTTATGCTATTCATTTATTAAGATACCTGAACATCTTCTACACGTTGTGATCTGAAATGGGAAGATGACAGCTGTACTCCGGCAAAATTCACAAATGAAGCCCTTTCCTTGACACAGCTGTAAGAGTCAAAAAGTTAAAATCCTCATTGGTAATGTCTCTTTCGATGGAGAATCTTAGTCACTACTTTTACAGTATTTGATAAGTAGCCATTTTTAAATGTCTACAATTCCAGCCTCTGGAAGGAACAAGATGTTATATTCTGCTGCAATGAGCGGATGAGAACAATAAATGTGCATTCATTTTGCACAGAGAAACATCACATTGAGTTGGATTAAGGCACCAGAGCAAGATCATGATTTTAAACATGGACTCTTAAATTATCTAATTTTGTTTCTGATAGCTGCACTGCAATTCTCCAGTCCCTATAGACAAAGAGCTCCTGCTCCACTGGATCCTGAGTTGACATTGCTGTATTTGGCACAGATGGGACAGATGGGAGTCCAGGCAGACCCCAAGCAGGGCTGGGAGCCCAGACTAAGAAGCCGCTTGGCCCAGGCTTGCATCCCAGCCCTGATACTTACTACAGGATTACTTAGACCAATGGTTCTCAACCTGTGGGTCGCGAGCCCTTTGGGGATCTAACGACCCTTTCACAGGGGTCGTCTAAGACCATCGGAAAACACATATATAATTACATATTGTTTTTGTGATTAATCACTATGCTTTTATTATGTTCAATTTGTAACAATGAAAATACATCCTGCATATCAGATATTTACATTACGATTCATAACAGCAAAATTACAGTTATGAAGTAGCAACAAAAATAATTTTATGGTTGGGGGTCGCAACATGAGGAACTGTATTAAAGGGTCGCAGCATTAGGAAGGTTGAGAACCACTGACCTAGACTCTTTTAACAGCTGTGAACCTCATTTTTCCCATCTGGAGAGGGTATTACCAGCACTTTCTTCAGGATTTGTAAAAGTTAAATGATGATATAAAGTGTAGAACACCTAGCACAGGCCCTGATGCACCAGAGACAGCTCAGGGACACACCTGCCCCCTGTGAACCTCACCTCACAGCCGGCCACGTGGGCAAGGGAAGCGTTCAGAATGTCCTTGAGCGAGGGCGCCAGCAACCCTTTCTTGACCCTGACCAGGTCCTCCAGGGAGAACAGGTAGAGCTCATCGGTCAAATGTCTGGGCACCTGCTCAAACTCTTTTAATGCACTGCCAGAGAGAAAACAAAGAGGATTCAAGAACCCACCCACACAGGCTGGGGGAGAAGAGGGAAAGGGGTGAGCAGGTAATTGTTTTCTCCTGGCATTCACAATTACTTTTTAACTCAATTTTTTAAAAGAGCCCCAAGAACAAGTTAACCTTACTCATTCAACACATTAGATTTTGCAAGTTCACTTGGAAGCCAAGGTAAAATCCCATACTGATTTCAAAAAAACTGAACCAGCAGAGAAATGTGCTTCTTGCAGCCTGACCAAGCAAAAGAAAATTGAATGTTATTTCAAGTCTTAAAACTGTGTACTGGGATAAAACTCACTACTTTACTGATCCCAGCTCAATTTCAAGTCTGTCACTGACAGTTGCCCCAGATAGCAGAAAAATAACTGCTCAGGCATATAACTCCCAAATCCTTGAGTTCAAAACTGAGCTGAAGACTATCCATCTGTGAGCTGGTCACAGGCACTTGGATGCACCAAGGGCATTCCAAACTGAACAAAACCTTCTCCAAACCCTCTGCGCCTCCTCCTAAATTCCCTAAATCAGTGATGAGAAGCATCACCACACACTGCATTCCCAAGGCAGCCACTGCGTACCCTGGACCTGAAGCCAAACCATATTTAATTCTCCATCCAGCCTGGGGACTCCCTCAGCCTGCTTCCACTTCCAGCTCAGGCTTTATCTCTGGAAGCCTTGTCAGCTCCCTTCCCTTACAAACAAAATGCTCCTCCACATTCTCAGGGCTCTGTACATATGTGCCTAAGACACAATCCAGCAACGGACTACTGTGCTGATTCCCTCCCTGGACTTAACATGAGTCCTGTTGATTTGTTCATCTGAAGCACAGAATGGATATTCAAGAAATTGTTGTAGATGGTAAGAATTTTGGGTATTGTTACATGCTACATACAAGAAAACTGAGGGTCTGAGGCATAATTAACCTGTCACAGCAATGCCATGAGGTAAAGCTCAAACCTAAATGACTACTAAAGACATGCTCCTCCCCAAGAAATTTAATTCGAAAGCAATACATCATCATTCAGTTTTTAATCTGAAAGAAGCGAGAGAAAAACCAAGATGGCGGCATAGGTAAACACCGGAGATTGCTGCCTCACACAACCACTTCAAGAATACAACTAAAAGACGGAACGGACATCATCCAAAACCACAGGAAGGCTGGCTGAGTGGAAATTCTACAACTAGAAGGAAAGAGAAAAGCATACCGAGACTCAGAGGAGGTGCGGTGCGGAAGTACAGAGGTATGGAGGCGCATGCGGAGAGGGCTGGCGGCTGAGGACATGGTTGTCTTTTTCAATCGGGAGGGAGTCTCAAGCTCTGAGCTCAAGTTCTGGGCAAGTCTCTGGGGACCCAGACTCACACGGGAGAAACTGGACTGTCTGGCATCAGTCGGAACTCGAGGGCGGCTTTCTCTCAGAGGTGCTTGCAGCGATTGCCAGGACACTGAGAAGCGGGGCCTCTGAGGGCAGCCATAGCTGCTTGCTCCACCCAGTTTATCCCCTGGGACCCCACCCCACCCAAGCCACAAGCCATGCATGGAGGCTTTTGCATATGAAAGGCCTGGCCCTTTGCAATTTGAAAATTACCTAACAAATTGCAGCTGGCCCAAGGCCCCAGGCAACTTGCATTGCTTCACACCTGGCTCCTGCTGGATAGCCTCAGGCAGAGGAGATTAGCACCTCCTTAGAGATCCAGGAGCCAGTGTGCCCGGTGGTCGGAGTGGGACCATCCAGATTGCAGCTCCTCGGATCCATAAAGGATACATTCAGGGGGCAGACTCAGTGAGCACCAAAGCCCCACTAAAGCAAGTCTTGCCTCAGAGGGGTATCTCCAGCACAGAAGTTCTCCCACTGTAGACACAGCTGATTCTCACAGCCAATTGGCCTGGAGGTCAATTCCTCCCAGTGATACCTACAACAATCAAGACTGTGCACAAAGCCCACAAGGGGGTGCACCAAGAGTGTCCACCTCAGGTAATTGGGGAGGCTGAGCCACTGGGCCCTATAGGACACTAGCACACAAAGCCACTCTATCAACACAGGGAGCATAAAAAAATGCGGAGACAAAGAAACAGGACACAAATGACAGAAATGGAGGAAAGC
>NW_005871055.1:13876839-13878743 GCF_000147115.1 Myotis lucifugus
TGGGAACGGGTGGAGGGAAGCTATGGGGGAAAAAAGAGAAACAACTGTAATAATCTGAACAATAAAGATTTAATTATTTAAAAAAACTGAAAGAAGCTATAAAACAAAACAAAAAAGATATATCTCTAATCCTATGATCCTATTACAATAATCTTAACTCTTTAACATACTGTTTTTCCACTTAAAAATCTCTATCTCTGTCAAAATATTCATGCCTATACCTCTATGGCCATAGCTTCCTGAAATTTCACTTTGAGAAGTTTATCCTAAGGACATACCTATAGATGTGGACAGAGATTCAGCTAAAACTTAGGTTTCTTTAAAATAACAATTTATTTTTCAATTACAGTGACATTCAATACTATATTAGTTTCAGGTGTATAGCATAGTTATTTATCCCCTGATAAGTCTAGTTTATTTGTTTATTTTGTATTTTAGATTCCACATATAAGTAAAATTATATGGTCTTTGTTTTTCTCTGACTGACTTATTTCACAGTATGAATGTTCTTCAAAAAATTAAAAATAAAACTTCCATATGACCCAGCAATCCCACTTCTGGGTATTTATCTGAAGAAATCCAAACCACTAATTTGAAAAGACATATGAATCCCTATGTTCACTGCAGCACTATTTACAATAGCCAAGCTATGGAAGCAACCCAAGTGTCCATCAATAGACAACTGGATAGAGAAGATGTGGTATATATATATATACAATGGAATATTACTTGGCCATAAAAATAATGGAATCTTACCATTTGTGACAACATGGATGGACCTAGAGGGTATTATGCTAAATAATTAGTTTTTCAAATAACAAAAGATATAAGAAATATATTTAAATATCTATTAAATATTATAACTCTATTAGGTTTAATATCTATAAAGATATTTAAATCTATTTTATGTAATATTAAGATATTTAAAATCTGTTTGGCTAAAAATCTATCATTAATAGGAAAATACTTAAATTTATCCCAGATCATACTCAAGAATACTATTATACCCAATAAAAGTTTGACATAGCATTCAGGGTGTTTTTAAAAAGCCATTAGTACACCCATGCTCACAGAAACACTATTCACAAAAGGTGAAAGCAACCCAAGATGGATGAATGGACAAACAAATGTGCTATATACATACATTTAGCCTTAAAAAGGAAGGACATTCTGCTACATGCTATAACTTAGACAAAGCTTGAGGACATCATGCTAAGTAAAATAAGCCAGTCACAAAATACTGTATGATTCCACTTATATATGGTACTTAAGTAATCAAATTCATAGGTACATAAAGTAGAATGGTTATTGCCAGAGACTTGAGGGGAAGGGTAACTGGGGAGTTATTGTTTAATGGACACAGAATTTCAGTTTTGCAAGATGAAAAGAGTTCTGGAGATGGATGTTGGTGATGGTTGTACAACAATGTGAATGTATTTAACTCCACTGAACTGTATACTTAAAAAGTGGTTACCGTATGATGGAAAATTTCATGTTATGTTTATTTTACCACAATTTAAAAATAATAAAAAGGCCACTGGCTAGAGTTGTCTCACCTGACCCATTCTTCTTAAAAAAGTAAATTCATGGAGAAACCAAGATGGCGGCATAGGTTAACGCCAGAGTTTGCTGCCTTGAACAACCACTTCAAAAATACAACTAAAGACGGAATGGACATCATCCAGAACCACAGGAAGGCTGGCTGAGTGGAAGTTCTACAACTAGGAGGAACCGAGAATCAGAGGAGGCGCAGTGCTGAAGTAAAATACTAAGGTGCGGAGTGCGCGCGGCGCGGGCTGGTGGCTGAGTGCGCGGTTGACTGTTTCAATTCGGAGGGAGCCTCAGACTCTGAGCTCCAGATCTGGGCGAGTCTCTAGGGACCCAGACTCAAACGGGAGAGCAGG
>NW_005871055.1:13878843-13922987 GCF_000147115.1 Myotis lucifugus
AGGAAGAGACTGGACAAAAATCGTACACTTATGGATGAGGACAGTGGGGGGGGGGGGGTGAGGGCAGAGGGGGGGTGGGAACCGGGTGGAGGGGAGCTATGGGGGGAAAAAGAGAAACAACTGTAATAATCTGAACAATAAAGATTTAATTATTTAAAAAAAACTGAAAGAAGCTTTAAAACAAAACAAAAAGATATATCTCTAATCCTATGATCCTATTACAATAATCTTAACTTTTAACATACTGTTTTTCCACTTAAAAATCTCTATCTCTGTCAAAATATTCATGCCTACACCTCTATGGCCATAGCTTCCTGAAATTTCACTTTGAGAAGTTTATCCTAAGGACATACCTATGGATGTGGACAGAGATTCCGCTAAAACTTAGGTTTCTTTAAAATAACAATTTATTTTTCAATTACAGTGACATTCAATACTATATTAGTTTCAGGGGTATAGCATAGTTATTTATCTCCTGATAAGGCTAGTTTATTTGTTTATTTTATATTTTAGATTTCCACATATAAGTAAAATTATATGGCTTTGTTTTTTCTCTGACTGACTTTATTTCACAGGATGAATGTTTCTTCCAAAAAATTAAAAATAAAAACTTCCATATGACCCAGCAATCCCACTTCTGGGTATTTATCTGAAGAAATCCAAACCATTAATTTGAAAAGACATATGAATCCCTATGTTCACTGCAGCACTATTTACAATAGCCAAGCTATGGAAGCAACCCAAGTGTCCATCAATAGACAACTGGATAGAGAAGATGTGGTATATATATATATACAATGGAATATTACTTGGCCATAAAAATAATGGAATCTTACCATTTGTGACAATATGGATGGACCTAGAGGGTATTATGCTAAATAATTAGTTTTTCAAATAACAAAAGATATAAGAAATATATTTAAATATCTATTAAATATTATAACTCTATTAGGTTTAATATCTATAAAGATATTTAAATCTATTTTATGTAATATTAAGATATTTAAAATCTGTTTGGCTAAAAATCTATCATTAATAGGAAAATACTTAAATTTATCCCAGATCATACTCAAGAATACTATTATACCCAATAAAAGTTTGACATAGCATTCAGGGTGTTTTTAAAAAGCCATTAGTACACCCATGCTCACAGAAACACTATTCACAAAAGGTGAAAGCAACCCGAGATGGATGAATGGACAAACAAATGTGCTATATACATACATTTAGCCTTAAAAAGGAAGGACATTCTGCTACATGCTATAACTTAGACAAAGCTTGAGGACATCATGCTAAGTAAAATAAGCCAGTCACAAAATACTGTATGATTCCACTTATATATGTTACTTAAGTAGTCAAATTCATAGGTACATAAAGTAGAATGGTTATTGCCAGAGACTTGAGGGGAAGGGTAACTGGGGAGTTATTGTTTAATGGACACAGAATTTCAGTTTTGCAAGATGAAAAGAGTTCTGGAGATGGATGTTGGTGATGGTTGTACAACAATGTGAATGTATTTAACCCCACTGAACTGTATACTTAAAAAGTGGTTACCGTATGATGGAAAATTTCATGTTATGTTTATTTTACCACAATTTAAAAATAATAAAAAGGCCACTGGCTAGAGTTGTCTCACCTGACCCATTCTTCTTAAAAAAGTAAATTCACTAATACTGAGCTAGAAGGTTCAATAACTCTAAAAAGGTTTACATTCCCAAGGAGAGACATGAGGTAATTACAGTCAGCCCTCTGTATCTGTGGGTTGGGTTTAGCATCCAAGGATTCAACCAAACACAGATAAAAAAAATATTCAGAAAAAATATATACCAGAAAGTTCCAAACTTGAAGTGACCATGCACCAAGAACTATGCTGAGTCCATGTGAATGACATGATGTATAAGCATAGCCTGCTGTAGCCTATATACAAATATAGGTTATATGCAAATATTATGCCATTTTATAAAAGAGTATTGAGCACTTGATATCCTAGTGTTCCTGGAACCAATCCCCCTCCCAATACTGAAGGAAAACGGAGAGGCCCTGTGTATCGGAGGGGCCAAGCCAGGAGGCACACAGAGGATTAGCAAATGTGTGCAGGTTATTATCCTCCCAACTCACATGCCCAGACCGCCCCAGCCAACAGTGGTACCTTTCAGCAAATCTGCAGGTCTTCAATAGCTTCTTGATATGAAATAGCTGCTCCTGGATTTCCTAAAGTCAGAAACAAAATGGGATATTCATAATGTAATAAATAACACTGGAAATGTATGTCAAATTTAAATGTTATTTCTAACCTTGAAATGCTACAACACTATAAAACAAGCTTTTGAAGTAAAGTCTATACAGCAAGAGTTCAAGACTGAGTCCTGAAACTTGCAGAGGGTTCAAGATGGACCTAGTTTTTGTGGATCCTGAAGTTTACATAACATTGGCTTTCTTTAAGAAAAATACGCAACTATGTATAAAAGAAAGAGATCCTGTCACTTGCAACAACATGATGAACCTGAAAGACATTAATTAAGCCAGACATAAAAAAAAGGCATGGTCTCACTTGTATGTGGAATCTAAAAATGCCAAGTACATAGAAGCAGAGAGTAGAATGCTGGTTCTCGGGGACAAGGAGGTGGAGGAGATGGGAGCTGTTGGTTAAGGGGCACCGAGTTGCAGTTATGTAGAATGAATACGTCTAGAGGTCTAATGTACAGCATGATGACTATAGTTAACAATACTGTATTGAATATTGGAAATTTGTTAACAGTAGATTCCAGGTGCTCTCACCACACACACACACACACACACACACACACACAAACACACAAATACATAAAGGTAACTGTGTGAGGAGATGGATATGTTGAGTAGTAATCATTTTACTATGTGTAACAAGTCATGTTGTTCACTCAAACATATACAATTTTATTTAAAAGTAATAAAATTTAAAAGCTATGCGTAGATGCAAAACTATGCATAAATATAAAATTTGACATGGTGCCTTTGCAAGAGCCAGTGCAGGCGAGGGGCCCTGAGGCATAAACTCCATCCACTGGACAACAGTAAACCCGCCCCGCAGAGGGTCTGTCTGAATTGGGTCCCCCGTGACGGCGTAATGTATATTTGCGGCAGCAGGACCCTTTCAGCCGCTGGCCTGGCTTCCCCCAAAAGGTTGCTGCTCACCTTCACTCTGTCCAGCTCCTTGGCCTTCGCATACCGGCTGTAGCTGATGTTCAGCAAATTGAAAATGGGCTGGTGCCATATACTATCCAGCAGCCATTTGGAGAAATTGCTGACGTAGTACTTCCTGAAGTCCCACATGGTCAGGATCCGGGCAGGGATGCAGGACTCCGCATAGGAGTGGCAGCAGTCGCAGAAATACTTGCCCAGGTATTCACAGTACCGGAGCCGCTTCACAAACTCTGTGGAGCACACAGGGGATGAGCACCAATCAGCTGATGCTGAAAACCTGCCTTGGTGGCCCCACCTCCAATTTCATGCAAGGCTCATTGCTGATTGCTAATTACATGCTGCTAACGCCATACTCAACCTCACAGCAGCTGGGAAAGTGGTGGCAGAGACTGGAGGCCTTAAATCATGGCCATTCATGCGCTTTCCTTTTGTGAAACATATGTCAGAAAAATAGAACCCTCCCAACGTACTGCTGGATTTGGAAGATGGGCGGTGTAAACTGCAGTGAGACTTAGGGTCTGCCATCTGGCAGGAGTCCAGACTGGGTCTCTCATTAGCAGAAGGCTAAGGGGTTTTGGAGGTGGGCAAGTTGGAATTTCTTCAGGCTGACATGAGGCCACAGAGAGAAACTCAAAATGGGATTATAGGATACTAGAGGTGCTTGAGACCAAGATCAACAGTAATTGATATAAATGTGAGGAGTCTGGCAGAAGGCTGACTAGGACTCCTTTTGATATTCATAGGGTGAATATCTACATTTTATTACCTGCTGCTAACTCAATGGCCTAAAGCAAACTCCCCCAACACCTGGCAATCTCACTGTTTGCTAAACATTACCATTGATATGTCTGTTTGCATTCCTAAAGGCAATTGTGTATTCTAGCTAATAAAAGCAGCTGGGAAAGGAGCAACAGGGAGAACTCCACTTCTTTAGTTGAGTTATTCTCTGGTTCCCCCAGTAATTATAAAAATTAATATTCCGTCTTGTGTATCATTTGCACATCAGCTCTCCCCCAAGTCTTTGAACCCGCAAGCCACGCTGGCCGTGGACTCTCGTACAGAGGCCTGGTGCACAAAAATTTGTGCACTGGAGCGGGGGGGGGGGGGGGGGGGGTTCCTCAGCCCGGCATGTGCCCTCTCGCAGGTATGACCACCTGCTGGCTTAGGCCCGCTCCCCGGGGGATCGGGCCTAAGCTGGCAGTCAGACATCCCTCTGGCAGCCCGGGAGCCCTTGGGGGATGTCCACTTGCCAGCGGGGAGCAGGCCTAAACTGCAGTCGGACATCCTTAGCGCTACTGAGGCAGGAGAGGCTCCCGCCACCACCGCTGTGCTGGCAGCCATCAGCCTGGCTTGAGGCTGAGCAGAGCTCCCCCTGTGGGAGCACACTGAACACCAGGGGGCAGCTCCTGCATTGAGCATCTGCCCCCTGGCGGTCATTGTGTGTCATAGTGACCAGTCATTCCCAGTTGTTCTGCTGTTAGGGTCAATTTGCATATTACCCTTTTTTATATAGGATAGAGGCCTGATGCACGGGTGGGGGCCAGCTGGTTTGCCCTGAAGGGTGTCCCGGATCAGGGTGGGGGTCCCGCTGGGGTGCCTGGCCAGCCTTGCCGAGGGGCTGAAGGCTGTTTGCAGGCTGGTCACACCCACTTCAGGGTGGAGGTTCCTCCTGGGGTGCCTGGCCAGCTTGGGTAAGGGGATGAGGGCCGTTTTCAGGCTGGCCAGGGCTGCAGGATGGAAGCAGGTATCTGGGATTTATTTAACTTCTATAATTGAAACTTTGTAGCCTTGAGCCCAGAGTCAGGGCAGGAGGGAAGCTTGGCTTCCTCCATCGCCGGGGGCAACCCAAGCCTCCTGCTCACTCCAGCTCCGTGGCTGCCGCCATCTTTGTGACAGAGCGAGGGTTAATTTGCATATTACTCTTTTATTAGATAGGATTATACATATGAAAAGTGCTTTATAAATTATAAAGCACTATATATACATGTTAAAAAAGTAGTATCCAAAAGAATTCCTGGATAAATCAGTGAGAAACAAATGTAAAAATGCACAAAGGATGAGAACAGGCAATACACGGAGTGGAGAAATGCATTTAACCAGTAACAATATGAAAAGCACATCATCTCAGTAATGATCAAAGGCATGCATATTAAAAGACTGAAATACTTGGTTTTGCCTCAGACTGTCACAAATTTGGAGAATCCAGAGCTGCTGAGGCATAGAGAGTGGGCATGCACTCAGGTGCTGACAGGAGCGCTACCCCTGAGGGCATTTCCATGATATACTTTAATTCTTAACCATGCAGCATGAATCCTAATGCTGACATCCAACAGAAATGCTAACGTGCACAAGTGGAGATATAGAATGGTGCTCGTTACAGCATATTTATAATGAAGTGGGGAGCAATCTAAACATCCATAAGAAGCTACTGGCTAAATAAATATGGTGCACTCCACAGTGAAATGTAAGAGAGCCTATACAATACATGGAAGAGCACAGGCAGTGAACATCCAGTTACAGGTATGTAGCACATGATCTTGATTTTGTTTTAAAAAATAATACATGCACAGTCCAAAAAGTTAACAGCGAATACTTCTGAAGGGTAGGTGTAAGGATTTTTGCTTTTTGCACTTTTAATTTGCTGAAATAAACATGTGTTGCTCTTGGAAGCATCTTCAATAAAATATACTGACAAGAAAAAGGTAGAGACTAATGTAACAAATACCTGGGTACCCATCACCCAGCCTTAAGAAAGAAAACAGTGATTCAGTTAAGCCTCCTCTGTGCCCCTTCCTCAACAGTAGGGTCTAACATGAGCTGAGGTTCATATTTATCATTCACCATTTGACTCCTATTAGTTGGCACATATTGTGAGAATTAAATGAAACAATGATGGCAAAAGATCTCCCACAGTACAGAGCACACTGTAGATTCTGAATATAGTTTCCCTAGAAGGAATTTACAAATAATCAAGGTCTGAGTGATCACATAAGCAAACCTTCATTGAACATTTAGTCTGTGTCATGCACTGGTTAAATGTCTTACGCATGCCTGTATTTGTGCTTGAACCTCTATGAGGTGAGGACTGATACTTCCCCTATTTCACCAATGAAAGCACAATATAGGGAGGTTAACCACATGCCAGAGACACAAAACAGTAAGCAGGCAAGCAGGATTCCAACCCAAGTCTGGACTGGGGAAGCGCCAGGTTTTAGCCATCATATCCCACTTCCCATCTGCCACATTCCATGGATGGGAAGGGCAAAAAAACGAATATCTTTGCACTTGCACAGATTATCCTCAGACCCAGGTCACACTCAGAGTTGACTTTTAAATATAAACAAATAAATACGTGATTCTTATTATCTGTAATAGTTAATGTTCTGGAAAGTTGCCATGAACACTGAATTGAATACTGAAGCATTGCTCCTGAGGAAAATACAGGGTTAAGTTCCCGTGAGTCTCTGGGAAAAGCATTTTCATCAACCGCTCAACACATAAGTTTGTTTTATGTGTGTTTTTTGTTTAAAGACACATTATTCAATATATTTTGCTGATTCATATTCAATTCAGGGCCAAAAGCACTGTGACTTGTGCCTGAAAGAAACATATCTAATGCATACATTTTCTCTGTAAGGCACATCAGCCTTCTTGTGCTTAGGAAAACTAGACAACACATTAGCACTATGCTTGAGGGTATTTTAAATAGCAAAACTACCAACAAAAAGTATAAAATATTTTTTTAAAAGGTACTAAATAGACTGTTGAAAGAACTTGTTTATTGTATGCACTAAAAGAAGAAGGCAAAGCATTGCTTTGTTCAACTTCAGCTGGGAACGTGTGCAACAGGAAACAAATTTCAGGCAACTCAAATTTTTCAGTGTTTTATGCATATCTGTGAATGACTAAAACATGGTAAGCATTGATTTTGGAGTTACAAATAAATTTTAGGGAGCAAGCAAATTCACAAACAATGGAATTTGTGAATAATGAGGATAATGGTAAGTACAGTGGGGCCTTGACTTACGAGTTTAATTCGTTCCGTGACGGAGCTCGTAACTCAAATTACTCTTATGTCAAATAAAAAAATGAACGAGTGAGACACGTGATGCTGGGCTGATGTTGTGGCGTTCACTGTAACGTTCGCTGTGCCAACTAGCGGTGGGGTATCTGAAGCTGGCTTGTAACCCGAATTTTAGCTCGCAACTCAGACGGCTCATATCTCGAAAAACTTGTTAGTCGGGACACTCGTAAGTCAAGGCCCCACTGTACATATATATGTACATACACTATTATTTTTAAAAAATGTATTTTTATTGATTTCAGAGAGGAAGGGAGAGGCAGAGAGAAATAGAAACATTAATGATGAGAGAGAATCATTGATCAGCTGCCTTCTGCACACCCCTCTACCGAGGACTGAGCCCACAACCTAGGCATGTGCCCTGACCTGGAATTGAATCGTGACCTCCTGGTTCATAGGTTGATGCTCAACCACTGAGCCATGCTGGCAAGGCCATACACTATTATTAAACTCTTAATTAATTATGTGACATCTCTCTATGGTTGGCAAATTATTTGTTAAAAACTTATTAAGTACCTAATAATTACGTCTGAGTTCTCAAACTTGAAACTTTGAAAAGTCTATTGTATTGCATCTTATCTCCCCACCCTGATTAAAATCTCTGGTGTAGCAGATAATGAGTATTATTTTACTTATGACAGGTTTCCAATACATTTTATACTAAACTAGAGGCCTGGTGGACCACATTCATGCATGGGGGCAGGGAGATGGAGGGGGAATCCCCTCAGCCCGGCCTGTGCCCTCTCGCAGTCCAGGACCCCTTGGGGTATGTCCCTATGCCGGCTTAGGTGGACATCCCCTGAGGGGTCCTTAGCGCTGGCACAGAGGCGGGAGAGGCTCCCACCACCACCGCCGCTGCGCTCACCAGCTGTGAGCCCGGCTTCTGGAGTGCACTGACCACCAGGAGGCAGCTCCTGCATTGAGCATCTGCCCCCTGGTGGTCAGTGAGCATCATAACGACCGGTCATTCCACCATTCAGTTGATTTGCATATTAGCCTTTTATTATATAGGATGGGCAAAAAAGGAGGTATACCCTGGCTCTTGTACTCTACATTTCTAATCAAACTTAGCAAGATGGGAAGAAAAAAACAAAGTGCCTATAAATTCTGGATATAATTCATCTTTCCCTAACACCTAAAATACTTATATTTCAATAACCAATCACTCATTCATCAAATTTCATGGAATATATACTAAGCATTATATTATCAATACAGAATAAATTATGTCCATTTCTTCTGGTTTCTTCAATCCTTTAATTAAAACAGAACAAAACAAAGCCCTAAAATCTGGTGCTTGACCAGGAGTGACTTTTTACCCCAAGGGACATTTGGAAATGTCTAGAGACTTTATGGTTGTTACAATGCATAGCTGCTAGTGGCTTCTAGTGATGCTGCTAAATATCCTACAGTGCATCAGACAGCAACCCCCAACAAAGTCAATAGTACTAAGGCTAAGAAACCCTGCTCTAAACCACAATTGTTGTCATCTTAGGAAAAGTCAAAATTATAGGCGGGGGGGAAGAGGCAAAAATCTAAAACAGTGTTATCCAATAGAACTTTCTGTGAGGATGGAAATATTCTATATCTGTGCTGTCCAATACAGTAGCTGCTAGCCACATGTGGCTATTGAGCACTTAAAATGTAGCTAACATCACTGAAGAACTGGATTTTAAATTTAAATTAATTTTTTCTGGTAACTCTGTGCCTCCATTGGTTCTTTTCCTTTATGCTTCTATCTGTTGTTTTTGTTTTGTGGTATTCCATACATCTTTCCTCTGTTTCCTCTTTTTTTAAGCTATATGTCTTATTTGGGGAATTTGTGTCTGTGGTTGCCATTAGTTTTATAAAAAGTGAAGTTGCATATATACCATAATTTTTTCCCTTTTGAGTACATCTGATCTTCATCTTCCTTTGCCTGTCCATACCTGTCCCTCTTCCCCTTGTATGTTTTTATTGTCACAAATTATCCCTGTTTATGCTGTGAGTTTTTGACAATCCTACTGGTAGTGTCATGACCTTATGTTCTTTGTTTCATGTAGAATAACTCCCTTGAATATTTCCTGCAATGGAGGTTTTTCTAGTGATAAAATCCCTCAGTTTCTGTATGTCTGGGAATGTTCTTATTTCTCCTTCATATTTAAAGGATAATTTTGCTGGAAATAATATGTGTGGCTGGTAATTTCTCTCTTTCAGGCATTTGAATATTTGGTTCCACTCTCTTCTTGCTTATAGAGTTTCTGCTGAGAAGTTGGGTGAAATTCTGATGGGTTTTCCTTTGCAGGTCACTTCCTTCTTTTCACTGAATGCTTTGAGGATTTTTTTCTTTGTCACTAATTTTTGACAGCTTCATTACCAAGTGCCTTGGAGAGGGCCTCTTTGGATTGAGGTAACTAGGTGTTTTGTTTGCTTCTTGGATTTGAGGATCTAGTTCTTTCCATAGGTTTGGAAAGTACTTATCCATTATTTGTTTTAATAGACTCTCCATTCCATACTCTCTCTCTTCCTTCTCCGCTATGCCCATGATTCTGATTTTGTTTTGTTTTGTTTTTGTTGTTGTTGTTTTTTATGGAATCGGAGAGGTCTCGTAGGGCTATTTCGTATTTCTTTGTTCTCTTCTTTCCTCTGCATCATTTCTTGATTCCTATCTTCAATATCACTAGTTCTTTCCTCTAACTGGTTGGTTCTGTTTTCTATGCTCATCAGTTCACTCTTAATTTCTTTGCCTGCTTCATTTCCAGAATTTCTGCTATATTCTTTTTTAACAATTCAATTTCTTTGGAGGAATACTCATTTTGTTCATTGATTTGTTTTCTGAGTGAGCTGAATTGCCTGTCAGTATTTTCTCATATCTCATTGGGTATTTTCAGAACTGCAATCTTGAAATCTGTCATTCAACTTGTATAATTCTGTGTGTTACAGCCTGTTTTCTGGGGATTTTTCTTTTTCTTTCTTTTTTTCTGATCATCATTGTTGTGGTTGTTCATGGCATTGGTTGTTCTCCTTTGTTTTCCCATTTATCTCTGTTCCAGTAGATGGCACTGAATTGCAAGATTTCTCTCCCCCCCACCCCCACCCCCCCACCCCTACCCCTCTGTGGCCTCACAGTTTTGAGCCGCTGTGGCTTCCCTAAGGTTGTACTGCCTCTGCTGCTTGGGAGTGAGGTTTGTTTTTCCCTCATGGTAATGGCAGTCCCTGACCTTCAAGGGTCTAGCCCAGTGGTCGGCAAACTCCTTAGTCAACAGAGCCAAATATCGACAGCACGATTGAAATTTCTTTTGAGAGCCAAATTTTTTAAACTTAAACTATATAGGTAGGTATGTTGTTATTAACTTAATTAGGGTACTCCTAAGCTGGCCTTTGCTAAAAACATCCTCAATCTGATTGAGGTACGTTCGCTGAGGTCGACCCCTTCCAACTCTCCCATCCCCAACTCGTGCATGAATCGTGCACGCGCACCTCCCCCAAGCTGCGTCTCCTGTAGCCCAAGCGACTGACAACCCCCACTTCTTCTATTGCCACTACTTCAAAATAGACTCGCCCAGGCCAAAAACCAACTTCTGCGCATGGGCCACGAAGTTTCAATCGCACTGTAAGTGCAAACCCGCACGTGGTATTTTGTGGAAGAGCCACACTCAAGGAGCCAAAGAGCCGCATGTGGCTCGCGAGCTGCGGTTTGCCGACCACTGATCTAGCCCAAGCACCCCTCCTGGGGCTCAGTCACAGAGGGAAACTGTGTTTCTACTGCAACAGCTCTTGGCCTACAGACAATACACTCCTGGAAACAATCCAAGAGCAATGGGAGTCCAATCAGTGGCAGGGCTCTGCCATCTACTTTCTTTGCCTGAAAGCCAGCAGCCAGGCCCAGGCGGTGGGGAGCGGGGAGCGACTCTGTAGGGAGGCTGTCTGCTGACTCGCAGCTCACAGCTCACGCATGGAACTCAGATCTAATTCACAACATGCCCCCACGGTTCAGACACTCTCTCACTGTTTGTGTGCAACCACACAGTGCCGCCACTCTAGTGGCTATTCCAACAGCCAGCCACTTGCTGGGTTAGCTCTCTGTTGGTCCGACCAGCTGAGGAAAATCCCCATGACTGCTGAGGCCAGTTCCCAGCTGCGCTGTAGACACACTGTAGCCATGTTCGGCTTCCCTCCTTTCTCTCGTCTCCCCACTTATTCCAAGGAGCCCACCTTAGTTGTTTCAGTGTGCAGGTCTCTCAGGCGTGCATCTGTGTTGAGCAGGGACTTCTTTGTTGAATGATAGGTGATTATTTTGTTGAATTTAGTTGTCATGTCTCCTTAGTCTCCTCTAATCTCATATCCAAGAGGATAGATGTGCCCTTACGCTGCCATTCCTCTGACGTCACTCTCCCAATTTAAATTAATTTTAATTTAATTTTAAGTAGCCACAGGGGCTAGTGCAGGGGTGGGCAAACTTTTTGACTCGAGGGCCACAATGGGTTCTTAAACTGGACCGGAGGCCCGGAACAAAAGCATGGATGGAGTGTTTGTGTGAACTAATATAAATTCAAAGTAAACATCATTACATAAAAGGGTACGGTCTTTTTTTTTTTTTTAGTTTTATTCATTTCAAACGGGCCGGATCCGGCCCGCGGGGCCGTAGTTTGCCCACGGCTGGGCTAGTGGCTACTATTCTGGAAACTGCAATTCTAGAAGAAAATTGACTAAAGAGAAATACTAGCTAAATGTAATGGATGAAACTTGGTTAAGACCTGGATAGAAAAATTAGTTATAAATTGCTATCTTAAGGACAACAATATGGACTAGTATTAGACAATATCAACAATTGTTATTTTCTTTGGTGTGATAACTACTCATAATTCTTATTATTAAAATACTAGAGGCCTGGTGCACGAATTCATGCACGGGTGGGGTCCTTTGGCCTGGCCGGCGATCAGGGCCGATTGGGGCCAACTAGACAGGGGGAGGGACTGCGGGAGGTTGGCTGTGGGAGTGCACTGACCACCAGGGGGAAGCTCCTGCATTGAGCATCTGCCCCCTGGTGATCAGTGCACGTCATAGGGACCAGTCAACTGGTTGTTCAGTCAACCAGTTGTAACAGTCGCTTAGGCTTTTATATATATAGATGCTTAAGTATTAAAGGGCAAAATGTCATGTCTGTTGCTCAATTTTTAAATGTCTCTGTGGATATAAGATTAGAGGAGACTAAGGAGACATGACAACTAAATTCAAATGTATAATTCTTGATTGGACCCTAGAACAAATAAAGAACAATAATTAAATCTGAATAAAGTCTGTGTAGTTATTTAACAGGATTGTAAGAATACTTATTCCTCACATTTAATAATTATACTGTGATTATTATGTTAGTATTAGGGGAAGCTAGGTAAAGGGTATATGGGATATCTGTACTATTTTTGTAACTATTCTGTGAATCTAAAATTATCTCAAAATAAAAACTTAAAAAAAATTGTTTTAAGTGTGGCAGGATAGTAAGAAGCTAGGGAAAATTTCTGGGAAAGTGGAATGGGAAAATTGAGACAAGAAAATTAAACAAGGCCAAATAGTTTTGGCAGCTTGCAGCCAGACTGTGAATCACATGACCTTATCTTCCCCAACCAAGGACACTTGAGAGCAAATGGTTTAGACAGCTCCTCCCTAACCAGAGAATACATAGCTTAAATCACCCTTGCTTGGGAAAATAGAGAACAAAGACCAAAATAATGTCATTGTACCAGATAAACACAAGGACAGATAAAGTCTGGGGGACAAACAACAAAATCCCAAAAACTTTGGGATGGTATCACTTGGGAGATATTAGGCAGGAAAGATGGGTGCTAGAGCAGGAGGGGGGAAGGGGAGAAAAAGGGGAGTTTATCTCACCCACTAAACAAAGAAGTCAGCTGTCTTAGGTCTTGCTAAACAAGATGACCAGATGTATGTATAAACATTCTGAGATAAGCCACAATATAGAAGGAGACTTTAAAACTTAATCTGCTTCCCAAAATATTTGGCAGGGTAACTTTGAAACCTATAGGGTGAAGGGTATAAAACCCTTTGATTCCCCACCAGGCAGGATGCTCAGACTAGCTGAGTTGCCCACTTATCTTTATGCCAACTATATTCTTAATAAATTCACATGCTTTGCTTCCTTAGAAAATTTACTTACTTTTCTTCCTAAATAAATTTGCTTGCTTTGCTTCAACACTGCTGTCTGTCACTCATCTGAATTCTTTCTCAAGAGCTGAGGAGGGGAGAGCCCACTCAGAGGGCTCTCTGGTAGCATAAGAACTACAGAAATTTCACAGGAAAAGTGCAAAATTGTTTACACGGTTGGGTTGGTAATGCCTCTAGGGTCTGTGCACTGCCTATCTCTGTAGCATGTTTTCTCCTCTTATTCATAGTATCTAGTAACACAGAATTTCTTTGCAATAGCCTCGAGCCCTTTGCACACGGTAAGTCTCCGCACCCCTCCCCCAACACACTCTTCTGGGGATAATCACTTCCTTACAAAAATTCTCATTCTACCCACCCCCAAGCCCAGATTAATTTCCCTTGCTGTAAATCCCATAGCATTCTTGGCTTTCTCTTTTGTTGCATGCATTGTTCTTGTTATTTACTTGGCTGATGACTATAAGGGAAGGACCACTACTGTATCAACAGTGTGGGCAAACATCTTCATATTTGAATAAATTTAGGGAAGTACTTGAAAAGTTGGTGGAATCATAGTCATGTGTTCATAATTTCTGACTCATGCATTCAATATTTACTGAGGCACCAGAATACAGTGGTTAGTCAAATATACACGGTTCCTACTAGACTGGGAAGATGAGTTATTTAAATAAAATTAGTTACAACTGTGATGCATGGCAGGAATGGTCATTCAACATTGTAGAAGGATGTCCAGATAGATTTCTGTGTTCTATTTTTATTTCTTGAGGGGGAGGCCCTCAAAGTCTCTTTCCTTCCAAGACTGCCTATCAAAAGTCAAGGGAACCCTTTCCCATAAAGCTCCTCTTCCCAGTCTTTGTGGGGGTCACACCATGGACACTCTCACAGCAGAACAAGTGATTCCTAGTCTCAAGTGGGCAACTTGAATTTCTGACTGGGGGAACCCTGATTTTCTAGGCCTCAGCTGGCCCAGGGATGATCCCCTCAAACCCTCTCAGAGGAGTTTGGCTAGCTCCTTGGTAAACTGTTCAATCATTCAACAAACTTATCTTTTGAGCTGTGTGCCAGGCACCTTGTAGGAGCAGGGGCTAAAGCAATGAATAAAAGAGACAACACATCTGACCTAATGGAACCTAGAATCTAGTGAGGAAGAAAGTCAATAATAAGAAAAACCAGTAAAATCTAAAAAAATATTTTAGGCAGATAAGTGCTAGAATAAGAAGGAATGCATAATGCATACACATGTATGTTTGTGGCAAGGTGAACATTTCCAATGGGGCAGCCAGGGAAAACTTCATGGCTTTTGAGTGAAGATGTGAAGGAAGTAAGGAAACCAGCTTTGGGTATGTCTGGCATTCTAAGACAGGAGTGAGCCTGCCACCTTCAAGGACGAACAGGGAGGCCTTGTGGCTGGAGCTGAGTCCCCGAGGGAAAGGGAACTAGGAGATGAGTCTGAGAAGCCAGTCACATAACCCTGTAGGTCACAATGGCCTCTTTATGAAAGAGAGGGCAATGTTATGAAGTTCTCATACTAACTTCTCTCACACAATCAATGCAGTGCCCAATTTTGTTATTCTCTGCCCTGTCATCATATAATAAGCAGTCAGTCAATTTCCATACTTACTAGGTTCTATTGGAGTTCCACAGCCAGCACAGAAAAAATTCTGGGCTGCTACCACGAGATCCCTCCTAGGTATAGAAAACAGTAACAGTTACATTTCAGAAAAGGCCAATGGAGCAGTTTTTACTTATTGGAAAATAAACTGATGATACTTTTCTTGTCTTGGGGCCTTAATTTTGTCATTTTCCATTTGTGAAGAAATAGAATTACTCAATAGAGTTTTCTAGTTGAAATCCCTGGGTCACTAAAGCAGAAGTTAGTATCACGAATAACACTTCCACCAAAATCTTTAGAGACTTCACACTGCGCATGCATAGGATCCTCTCTCCAGAGAGAACTAGAGATAGGCAATGCAGGGAGAAAGTTCAGGTAGACCAGACATAAGAGGTGATTGTATCTGGGAAGTCCACAAATAGATCCAAAGAAATTTAGACAAATAAGGATAATGTAAGACAAAACTATACATTTCTGGTGAGAAACCATCTAGTGAAGTGTTTTCTATTGAACTGTTGGTGCCATGACTTCACATGTGATTTGGAAATACAAAATAAGTTATAAAATTTTATTATAGTTTAGGGTCAGCAAAATTGGTCATGGCAAAAATATGCAGAACCCTACCCATGTGCCTTTCCTTAACTACAGGAGCTCTCCTCGAGATTAAATTTTTATAAAAAAAAAGTCATTGATTTTTATTTCATATTGCACTGAAAAATAGAAGGATCCAATCTTTTTAAATTACTGTTATGATTTTTTAGGTTCAATATTAGCCACTAAAAATAGTCCTTTTAGCCTATTTCAGTTGCTATGTAATGGCCGTAATTAAGAACACACAGTGAAAATCTCAACTTGTCAAAACTTACAGAGTCCCTCAAAAGCAGGGTGCCAGAAAGCTAACTCAGAAAAATATGCCCAACCTACCTTTTCCTAAAAAAAATTTTTCTTTGTCCCTCAGTGTATTACTTTTTTCCTTTTCCTACTTTCAGAGTCAGGTAGGAACTGAGACCGTTTAGGGACTTGGGCCCAGGAACAGAAAAAATACCAGGTGGCTAGGAAGACAAAAGGCCATTGGAACACCAAATAAGCTGACTGCAAGAATGTCACCACCCCTCCACTCCCTACTTAAAAATGCAGAGGTAGCTGATTTTATTTTCTTATAACTGCCTGCTTCTTGCAGGTGTTGTAACTACTGACAACACTCAGTTGATCAAGGTTTGAATGCTATATGACCTTCCTAAGGTGGTGGTAATGAGCAGTCTGCCATCTTACCCTCATAGCACAGGTGGGAACATAGTTACCAGACAACTCAGCTGGAAAGTGAATTCACTCCACCCTGAAATAGAAATTTCGCAAGCCTGCTTTTTTCAAGAAGAACTGCCTTTTTGCACAAGCCTGCTTTGTCCTCAGCTCATAAAAGGAGCCAAGCAGAGCCAGCCCTCAGAGCCAGTTCAGATGACCTTCCTTTACTCTGTGCTGCCTCCTTTGTGCTCCAACATAAGCTTAATGAAATCTGCCTGTGGATGAAAAGGGGCCACATGCTAACCTGACAAGCTCAGGGAAGGTCTGCATGGCAGCCTTGCAAACTCAGAGACTTAAAGTAACCCCAAAGGATGGTCTGAAATTAAAACTTTTTAAAAGCAATTTATGGCAGACAGTCATGTCCTAAGCTAGACTCTTTCCTGACAAAAGTCAATCTTTACCTTAACTAAAGCTGTCTATTGTATTTTGCATCTATGATAACAGACCTTTGGAATGTCAGGGTAACTCCCCCTGTTCTTCCAGACCCCTCAGCCACAACCAATACACCAGGGCAGAGACCATAAATCCTCTCATTGTTATTATTACCATGTTAATTGTTAACTGTTAACTATCCTATACCCACCTGTGTAAAAGATGTATGAGTCTATCATTTTACTTTTTATTTAATACCAGCGGTTACCCCTGCTTTGCTTTCTCCCACTGTGGGGAGCCGATATAGGGTTAAGCCTCAGACTGACCTGTTGGCAAAGTCACAAACAGGTCTTTCGAGTCTTAAACAACCCAATCCGAAAGGTGGCTGCTGATTTACACGTGCTATCATTTAAAAAATAAAAAAGGGGGAATTTGCCGGAAGCTGGTCCATCCTTGCTGCTTGACACAGTCACTGCAGGGAAGAAACATCTGCACAGCATATGTTTCAAGGCACCTGGGGTATATGGCATACTGTTCTTAATATGTTTGCTCCCCTTCTTAGCGCTATGTGTTTTAACCAAGGTCACCTCTCTGAGAAAGGTTGTTTCCCCAGGTGGGGATTTTTCCCTGGAGTTAGGGAGTAACAGGACTAAGGAAGGGAATAAAACCCCTTAACTAAGTGCCAGGTGCCAGGCGGGTAGTTAATCACCTTAACTACAAACAATTATGCTTAAGCTAGGATAATCTCCTTCCTTGTAGCTTAACAGAACAGTAGAGTAGTGACCTTGGCATGGAGATAACAAACGCCCTAACCTTTGGAATAGAATGGATAGGATTAAAATCAAATGGTATAAATACAGATGTAACAGGAGAATAAAAAGAGAACCTCGCTATGCTGATCAACTGAACGCTGCCTCCGTGTCATTCCTTCTTCGCCGACTCCATCCACACTTTTGGGAACCCCTGGACCTGCTGGGGCTGGACCCCAACATCCCACCTCCCTAATCTATCACCAATGGATTTCATGTAACCCACTTGCTTCTTCTCTTTTGATTGTAATGTATAAAATAAGGTGCAAAACTGCCATTCTCTGGAGTATTATCTCAATCCATTGATATTTGCATTCTGGCAATTGTCGACAGTTTGGCTCAAATAAACTCAAAATTTTCTATAGGTTTGATTGTTTCTTACGTTGACACGTCTGATAATTTCTCAGGGGTTTCTTCTCAATTTCTATATTGGGGAACCCAAGAAACCCAACGTGGGTAACAGAACTAACTTGTTTTAACTGGACTGGAAGCCCAAACAGCAACCCCAACTTACTTATGTGGTGGATGAACATTAACTATGACTTGAAATCTAGGGGGTGCCCAGTCTTCTGTTTCTCTGATTCTTGAGTTAAATTTAATTTCCTCTCCTAAATCCACACTGGATTCAAAGTCTTTTCGGACACGCTCTTCATTTACAACCTGCATAACAAGAGAGAATTTAGGAACTTAAACAAGCCTATTTTAGGAACTGAAATTAAAAGAGCACTCAACTGTATTTCCAACATTAAAATTTACCATGATAAATTAAAACTGCTTTCAACCGAACTAAAGGACGTGGCAAGAGCCCTTCATGTATCTGAAGCCATCTGGAGAAAAATTGTTTCAAACACCACCCAGCTGAGGTCACTTTTCTTTGTTTCTTAGTTATTTTAGTATTTCATTTGTTTCCAGATTTCAAATTACTGCAAGTAGGTCACTGTGACCTGCAATGCTTTTATGGATAGCATTTTAGTAAATAGGCTGATAGATGCTGCCAATCAGAACCTCCTATGGTTGTCAGACTTCCCCAGAAACATCTTTCAAGACCATTCCCCTGCTTGGCTCCCCTCTGAACCTATTATCATTTAAAATCTAAACTCCTCAAATCAGCATTCTAGGTCCTCCATAGTTGGGCCACTAGTATTCAAGCCTTATTTCCCAGGATCACCACTGCCCTCCCCCAACCCCACCAACACACACACAGACAAGCAAACACATGTTATTCAACCACACCAAACCATTCTGCTCAATAAACACCTCACACCTCGGTGTCAATTTTGCTCCAGTTGGCCTTTGCCTCCTTTGCATTTCCAGAGAGATTTTTGCCTACCCCTAGTTTATTTATGTATTTCCTTTTATTAAATTTATTGAGTATAGGGGGACTACTTCTATTTTAGCCTTTGCCACAAAGTTCTCTGTTCCCCATGAGCTGCATGCTGCCAGAGGGCAGAGTGTTCTATAGGGAACTGTGGTCAGCAGTTAGACATGAGCAGAGCAAGGAGGATGGGCCAGGTACAGGAGGGGGTGTGGGGAGCCCCAGGTGCCTAACAAAGGACAATTGTAGGGTGGGACCTTGCCCCAGGGTGACCTTTCCTTCCCTAGCATATATCTGGTCATGAGATTTGGACCAGTACCTCTTGACCTTCCCTCCCTAGAGATAACATCTATGCCTAAAGTTGTATTACAGATCCAGGCCCAGATAAGCAAAAAACCAGCCACAACTGTCCTCAAGACAAGCTGCACTGAATAATGACCCCTGCCCTGGTCCTTGCCAGTCAATCAGTGGAAACCCAGACCCTGAAAGGACACACCTGGAAAACTGCTGAATATTCTATTGAGATCTTCCCCTGGGACCTCCCCTAAAATCACCCTCAAAACCCTCAGGACAGAGGACCCTGGCAGCTCCAGGGACTCCAGGGACTCCACTCCAGGGAGAGCGCTTTCTCGCCCTCCAGGGAGGGAGAAGGGCATGCTTTCCCTCCTTCTCATTTCCCTTTCCCCTCCTCCCTGCCCCAGGCACCTTACTGTTCGCTTCCACACTCCCAAGCTCCAAGGGCCCTTCCTTTACCTCTATAACTTGTTTCCTAAGCCCATTTCTTCTAGAAATTACTTTTTCTACTTCTGTAATTCACCCCAAAACTGTTTGGGTCTTGGCTCTGAATTTTTTCCTAGCCAGAACCCAAGTACTGAGGTTGCTGAACCCAGGTTTGGTCTGACCCCACCAGTCAGACACCTGGTGCCTTCCCGCTTCCTACAACAGAACCAGCCTGGACTTTCAAATTAGGCAGCATGAGGCATAACTCTTGCTGATACATGAGGAGTATCTAAATCTTACCTACAATAAGATTTTAAAAAATATATTTTTATTGATTTCAGAGAGGAAGGGAGAGGGAGAGATAGAAAGGGGGTAGGAGGGAGGGATCTAGTCATATCCGAGGAGTATCTAAATCTTACCTACACTGACCAGCCCTGCTGGGTGTCTTGATATAAAAATGATAATAGCATCTACCTAATAGGACACATGAGAATTAAAATGAATTTCGGGTGCATAATAAATACTCAATAAATTTCAGATTCATCCTTCCTTTCAATTCCTCCCCCAACACCCAGTGACCATAAAGGAAACACATACATGTCTGAAATGAATAGCAGGCAAAATGTGAATTTAGGAATGTGAAACTTCCATTCAAAGTCAACTTTTTTTGATACTTACTATGGAGCCAGATGCATTGAGGGAAACTGCCAGCTGATAATTAACTTCTGACAACATCCAGCACTTACGGAACACTTGGTACAATTCTTTGGCTATTAGCTCAGCTGAATTGAAGTTTGGCTCATAAATAACACTGAAATGTAAGAGATGCAAAAGATTAACAGTTATATTCATGAGGAGTATAAGGTTCTTCTTCAGATTTTCAATTATCCTTCCCTCTCCAAAAACTCAGAGGAGGCATCATAGAAGAGACCATGCATCAACCACGGTACCAACGGTTATCTTACTCAACACAATTCCTCCATGTTCAACAGAGTAGCTTTATTTATTGAGGGTACCAAGACTGAGAGGTATAGTGAAAAGAGCACTGGATTTAGAGTTAGAAGACCTAAGTTCAAATCGTACCTCTGTTATTTAGCAACATTGTGCCCCGAGGCACACTGTGTCTGAACCTTAGTTTCTACATCTTTAAAATGGGGTTTTAAAAAAGCCTACCCATGAGGATCACATAAGAATGTATACAAATGTATACAAAAGTCTTTTAAACACTATAAAAACATTGTAGAAACTTGAGTGGTGATTGTTGCATTTCAACTGACTGAACTTGGCCTGAGATGTTCACAGAGGCCTGGAATTCAGTGTCTCAGAAGTGATGGCCCAGGGGCCTATGTGAAGGAGGACATGAAAGAGAGATACCTCTTAGAGGAGCTACAGGAACATCCACAGGTTTCTGTGGTATTGCTGAACTTTCCAAGTTCTGTGGAAAAATAGAAGAAAGAGTAGAGAGGTCTTTTAGTCTGTTTCACTTAATCACAGTCAATTTTATAAGCACACAAAAATAGCTCCCTGCATTTCAGAAAGCACCACTTATTCAGCATCTTCATACTTCAGTGTCTTTTGAGTTTCTATTATGAGGCTACAGCTAATAACCAAAGACAGAATTTCAAAATATACTCACCTGGCCTGGCCAGTGTGGCTCAGTGATTGATTGTCCACCTATTAACCAGGAGGCCATGGTTCGATTCCCAGTCAGGGCACATGCCCGGGTTGTGGGTTCAATCCCCAGTGGGGGGTGTGCAGGAGGCAGCCAACCAATGATTCTCTCTCATCACTGATGTTTCTTTTCTTTTTTTAAAAAAATAGCATTTTAAAAAATATATTTTTATTGATTTCAGAGAGGAAGGGAGAGGGAGAGACAGAAAGGAGGCAGGAGGGAGGGATCTAGTCATATCCGAAGAGTATCTAAATCTTACCTACAATAACAAATTTATCAAAGTCACATTTGCAGGCCTCTTTCACCACATCACAGTAAGTAGGTGTTTTAACAACTGGGCTGACCTGTAACACAGCACAACCTAGAGGGAAAAAAGGGGGTTTCACCAACAAGAAAAAAAGTACACAATCTGTAACATGCAACTATATAGAAGTTAGGAATAAAAAGGGCTAAGAATTTTAAAATTCAGCTTCAAGAATTTTCAGAAAAGCAAGTGTAGTAAGCAGTGAGAATGGCACCAGGTGTTAGATCAGTGGAGTCAGAACAAACCTTCATTCAGCAACTTCGGTAATGGAATTCTGGCTAGGAAAGAATTCAGAACCAAGACTCAAATTACAAGAGAAAATTTATTTAGAAAGTCATAGAGGTAGAAGTGAGCCGTAGAAGAAATGAGCTCAGGAAACAAGTTACAGAGGAAAAAGAAGGGTCCTTGGAGCTTAGGAGAAAGAGAGAAGCCAGGAAAATGAGCCTGGGGGAAGAAGAGTGGGAGGGAGTGGGGAAAGGCACTGGTGTTGATTGTCTGGTTTTGCTGCTTCTCTGGGCCTGGAGCTGAAATATAACTGAGGCCTAGATGAACTTGATGCAGGTCAAAACCTCATTGTCCTGGGAGCTTAATGCTTAAGGGCTATTCTTTGTCCCTCTTGTTTGTTTTCCTTCTGAGGAGTGGGTGTCTAGCCCATATGCCTAGCAACATGCCATGGGAGGATGGGTCAGGGGAGGGCCCGAACCGCATGACCAGTGTTATGAAAGGTCAGAGGGTCTAAATCGCATGATCAGCAATATGCTAAGGAAGAAAAGGTCACCCTGGGGATGAGGTTGTTTTCCCAGTTTTATCCTTTGCTAGACATCAGAGCTTTTCACCCTGGTGACCTTCTGTAGCACCTGACCCATTGCCCTTGCTCTGCTCATGTCTAACTGCCTACCACACAAAGAATTATTTCTGTGTTGTTCTTACATTCACCATCACTAAGTGAAACACACTGAGTATGTGGGAGTTCATAAAAGTAATCTGTCTGCTTTTACATATGTTTGAAAATTCCAATAATACAAAGGTTTAAAAAATGGTAGCGGGGAAAGCAATTTCAGCTTCACAGTGAGGGAAAGAATATAGGTGACATAAACACTGGACACAGACACAGATATATATATATATAGAGAGAGAGAACACCATGTGAAGAAGGAGGCAGAGAATTGGGTGATGTGTCTACCAACCAAGGAACATCAAGGATTACCAGCAACCACCAGAAGCTGGGACAGAGACATGAAGCAGATGACTGGTCATAAAAAGAGAGAAATTTGGACACAGACACAGATATATATATATATAGAGAGAGAGAACACCATGTGAAGAAGGAGGCAGAGAATTGGGTGATGTGTCTACCAACCAAGGAACATCAAGGATTACCAGCAACCACCAGAAGCTGGGACAGAGACATGAAGCAGATTCTCCCTGAGTCTCCAGAAGGATCCAGCCCTTCCCACAACTTCATTTCTGACTTCTGGACTCCATAAATGTGAGACAATAAATTTCTATTATTTTAAGATACCTAATTCATGGTATTTGGTAACAGCAGCCCTAGGAAACTAATAAAATATGTACATACTTTTCTATCCCTAATACCAGTCTGGGGAATTATCCTAAGAACGTCATTAAAAAGAAAATTTAATGAAAGGGGAAGATTTGGGGACCTGGCTGGATAGCTCAGTTGGTTAGAGCATCATCCCGATAACCAAGGTTGCAGGTTCTATCTCCAGTCAGGGCAACCAATGAATGCATAAATAAGTGGAACAACTAATCAATCTCTCTCCCTCTTCTTTCTCTCTCAAATCAAGAAGTACTTTTTTTTAAAAAAAGAAAGAAGAAGGCTTTGATCACTAAAGCGCTATTTGTAGTCTATTTAAAATACTGAAAGCTACTTTAATGTCAAGGAATAGGGAATTGATATTGTAAATCACTCTGTTAACTCAAGAAATAACATAATTGAAAAATGTGAAAGTCATAACAACTTGAAAAACCGGTTATGAAATACTGTTAATATAATCATACTAGTGTCCCAGTGCACGGATTTGTGCACTGTTGGGGTCCTGCCCCAGCAGGTCCAGGGGTTCCCAAAAGTGTGGACGGAGTTGGCGAAGAAGGAATGACACGGAGGCAGCGTTCAGTTGATCAGTATAGCGAGGTTCTCTTTTTATTCTCCTGTTACATCTGTATTTATACCATTTGATTTTAATCCTATCCATTCTATTCCAAAGGTTAGGGCGTTTGTTATCTCCATGCCAAGGTCACTACTCTACTGTTCTGTTAAGCTACAAGGAAGTAACTGAAGGAGATTATCCTAAGTAGAGATTATGTAGCTTAAGCATAATTGTTTGTAGTTAAGGTGATTAACTACCCGCCTGGCACTTAGTTAAGGGGTTTTACTGATTTATTCCCTTCCTTAGTCCTGTTAATCCCTAACTCCAGGGAAAAATCCCTACCTGGGGAAACAACCTTTCTCGGGGAGGTGGCCTTGGTTAAAACACATAGTGCTAAGAGGGGGAGCAAACATATTAAGAACAGTATGCCATATACCCCAGGTCCCTTGAAACATATGCTGTGCAGATGTTTCTTCCCTGCAGTGACTGTGTCAAGCAGCAAGGATGGACCGGCTTCTGGCAGTGCACATTGAAAGGAAATTAATTAGAAGAAATATTTTAATATCTCTATTGGCGTCTTGCTAATGAAAAGAAAATAGGATTCTACCAAGTCTCCTATCTATCTACTCCAGGACTTCTGTGAGGATCAAATGAGATGAGGCACGTGAAAAAGCTTCACAAACATTTGGTTAAAGTGTAAAATGTTTGCACCTGTCTATAAAGCAAGTTGGTTCCTCGGCTGAAGAAACTCCAAGGAGGCTAGTTGCTAGGAAGAAGAAGCAGGGTGCTGCTATGTGACGTCATTACCCAGCACCCACAGTGACCGCTTCTGGGCTGGGCTGTGGGCTGCATTTTGTGCCATAGGGTCTTGGCAGCATTGGCTGCAATTTGGTGAGGTGTTGCTCCGGGGTGTTGGAGGGGCCAGTGTCCCTCTTGGGGGAAGCCAAGTGTTGGTTTGTGGGTGCCACGGCGTTTGTTTTTAAATGGCCAGTGGGCGTCATGGAAGCTTTTGCGTTGAGTGCCTGACCCCTGGTGGCCAGTGCGCATCATAGCTACCAGTCACACAGATGGACACTTAGCCTTTTATATACATAGATTAGTGATGTAATTACATTAATATGAGTGTATAATTACTGTAAAACTGAATTCACTTGAATAAACATAGAAATGAATACAGGTGTTTAGGGAAATAGTGTAGTCCATATGTTACAGAGAGGTTATGTGAGTGGGTTTCATAGTTGACTGGCCAGTTTAACACTGCATTGCCCCATCCCAGCCAGGAGACAATAGGCAATAAACTTCTCAGCTTTGGTTTCCTCATGGATAAAATGGGGACAATTTCACCTACTCCTGTCTTTCCCACAATGTTTTGACCATGATCCACAGTAACATACAATTTACATTGCAACTAAGTGTAAGCACGAAAATATATTTAACCGTTAAAAAGTTCCAAGAAGCATTCCTTGCTCATCCTCACTAATCTGACGTGCAGACTGATACTTTCTTTTCTTTTTTCTTTATTTTAATTTAATGATCTCATGACCAACCTGCAATTTAAATATATTTTTATTGATATCAGGTTAGTGAGAGGGAGAGAGAGATAGAAACATAAATGATGAGAGAATCATTGATCAGCAGCCTCCTGCATGCTCCACACTGGGGATGGAGCTCACAACTTGGGCATTTGCCCTGACCGGGAATCTAACCATGATCTCCTAGTTTATAAGTCAATGCTCAACCACTGAGCCGTGCCAGCAGGGCCCAACCTGCAATTTAAAGAATGCTGACCTACCTCATGGAGTAGCATCTATCACCATAATGTGATTAGGAAGAGAAGATGGTGGCAGAGTAGGCAAATCTTTCTTGTACCTCCTCCTAGGGCCAGACTGGAAATAAAACTAAACTGGGGAACATTCACCTGGAATTACCAACTGAAGTCCAGCTGAAGAGAAGACATAATAAGGAAGGGCAGAAAACACCTGGAGCCTGGAAGGATGGGCGAGGTTACAAGAGGGGCTGACCTAGCTTCCACAGGCGGTAGGCCAAGAGTGAGGAGGAATCTGTCTTATGGCTCTGTCCAGAGCACCAGAGCCAAGAACATCTAGCCATGAAAGGTGGGGGGCTTCTATCTCCTGGGAAGACCAGAGCTGGTTGAAGATAAAGCCACATTTTTTTGTTTTAATTCAGAGCACAGGATTTTTGTTTGTAGCTATTCATGAGGCTTTAATGGAGGAGTGCAAGGTGGACTGGAGATGCCTGAGGAGAGGCTGGGGTGGGAAGCATTGGGGGTAGATGTGAAAAAGTGGCAGCCAGGAGATCTGCAATCTGTCATAATCCCCCAAATTGAAGCGGCCATTTTTCCTGAGATGTGTAGACCCCTCCCAGAAGCCACAGTTCAGGACAAGTCAAATATCCCACCCTAGGGGATACAGCTCGCCCCACCCTCAGGAAACCTGCTTCCACACTCTGCATCTCAATCACTGTAGAGGAGATGGCAGCAGAGGCCAAGCCTGTGGGTTTAAACAGTCTCAGGGAGCCTCAGTGATTGGTTTGGGGGTGGAGCTGTCCACCCCACCATCCTGGGAAGCTGACTGGTTCTCACTCCTCACAGGAGAGCTGATAGAAACTCCCATTTTCTAGCAGATCCCACTAGACTGCATACAAGGATCTCCACCCAGCCAAGGACAGTGAAATATTCTGGAACACTCTCACAGGAGTAGCTCTGGGGAAACACACCCACCACTTTCCGGGGGAGGCAGAGTGCAGGGAAATGAGGAAGTTTGCTAACTGGGTCTTGTGCTGCTAACAAACAGGCCTGAGAGTGCAGCTTGGACCCTCCCATGTGCAGTCAAGTACTGTGGGGACAGACACAAACTCTGGATCACTTAAAGCTTATAACAGATTGCTGAGAGTTAGATATGGACAGCTCTGACATTGGTTAGCACCAAAGTACCTCCCAAGAGGCCCAGACTTGGGAGACAAAGCAGTCAGCCTCAGCCAACAGAAGAGCAGGATCCAAAGGGAGCTCCCAGGAGTCAGTAAACTCTGCTGAGACGAGTGCCACTTCACTTTTTTTTTTTCCTTCATTATCTTCTTTATTGCTTTATTATTTTATCCTTTCTTTTTTCTTTCATATATCTAATTTTTCTTTCATTTTCTTACTCTACTTTTCTTCTTTCTCCTGCTTTCTTTTTTCTTTTTTCTTATTTTTTGTATTTCTATTTTCTCATCTTTTTTCCTTTTCATAATATATTTTCCTTTTTTATTTTATACCATTTTCTTCCCCTATTCCTTATTCTTATTTTCTTTCACCTCTGCACTTTCATATCCCTTTTTTCCCCTTTATTTTCCTTCTTGTAGATTTTTTTATTATTATTCTTGTTCTCTTTCCTAATTCTCTTTTCTTTTATGGTTGCTTTTGTTGTTGTTGTTGTAGGGGCATATTGTATGTTTTTGTTTTGTTTCTTGTTTTGTTGTGTTGTGTTTTTCTTTGTCCTGTCACAATAGCTCGCACAATGTAGTCTGGGATGCACCTCACAGTCAGCCAGCCTGAGAAGAGATCCAAGCCATGAATGGAACAATTGTAATCAAGGCCCAATTACAACAGGAGAGCCCAAATAAACCACACAAAGGACATTCCTAGGGCATCCAGTTCAGAAGATTAAAGAGGCTGCAACACAGAACACTCACTACATAAGGTCAACCCACGAAGATGGGGAAGCACAGCAGTTTGAACACATAGAAACAAATATAAATGGACAGCAAAAATGGGGAGACAAAGAAACAAACCCCAAATAAAAAAAAGGAGGAAACTCCAGAAAAATATTTAAATGAAATGGAGGCAAGCAATTTATTAGACATAGATGTCAAAGTAATGGTTATAAGGATGCTTGAGGAACTTAGTAAGAATTACAAGGAACTAAGTGGGAACTAAAACAGCATAAAAAAAGAAATAGAAATCATGAACAAGACCAGTAAGAAATAAAGAATAACATATCTGATATCAAGAGTAGATGGAATGAGCCAGAAGATCGAATTAGTGATTTGGAAGACAAGGTAGAAAAAGACACTCAATTAGAGCAGCAAAAAGAAAAAAGAATTAAAAAGCAGGAGGATAGTTTAAGGTAACTTTGGGACAACATGAAACAGAACAATATCTGCAACACTGGGGTAAGAGAAAGAGAATAAAATAAGCAAGGTATAGAGAACCTATTTTAAAAAAATAATGCAGAAAACTTCTCTAATCTGGTGAAGAAAAAAGTCACACAAGTTCAGGAAACACAAAGAGTTCCAATCAAGATAAACCTAAGGAGACCCAGTTAAGACACATTGTAATTAAAATGACAAACCTTAAAGACAAAGCATCTTAAAAGCAGCAAGAGAGAGAAAAAAAAATACCTACAAAAGAGTATCCATTAGAATGTGAGCTGATTTCTCAACAGAAACACTTCAAGTCAGAAGGTACTGGCATGAAGTATTCAAAGTAATGAAAAGCAAGGAACTGAACCCAAGACTACTCTATCCAGTAAAGTTATCATTTAAAATTGAAGATAAAATAAAGAGCTTCCCAGACAAAAAAAGGCTAAAGGAGTACATTACCACCTAACTTGCACTGCAAGAAATGTTAAAGGAAGTGCTTTAAGAAGAAGAAGAAATCAAGTGAGAGAGGAACATCATAAGTATTTAAAAAATTGACAATAGGTAAGTACATATCAAGAATAACCTTAAATATAAGTGGACTAAGTGCTCCAATCAATAGACATAGGGTAGATAAATGGATAAGAAAACCTGACCAATATATATGCTGTGTACAAGAGACCTACCTCAGAACAAAAGAATCATTCAGACTGAAAGTGAAGGTATGGGAAAAAATATTCCATGCAAATGGAAATTTTAAAAAAGTTGAGTTAGTAATACTCATATCTGACAAAACAGACTTCTAAACAAAGGCCATAGTAAGAAGCCAGGAAGGACCCTACATAACACTGATAAATATATACACACCCAATAAAATAGTATATATATATACTACTATATGGGAGACTATATGGGAGAAATGTGTTACAATACAGTCACAGTGTCACAGTAGGGGACATTAACACCTCACTGACATCACTGGATAAATCTTCTAGACAAAAAGTCAACAAGGAAACCATGGCCTTCAATGACACGCTAGATCAGATGGATTTAATTGACATTTACAGAACAGTTCATCCCAAAGGGGCAAAATACACATTTTTCTCAAGTGCACATAAATTATTCCAAAAGATAGACCACCTGTTAAGACACAAAATAAGTCTTAACAAATTCAAGAAGATTTAAATCACATTAAGCATCTTCGATTGCAATGGCATGAAACTAGAAATCAGCTACAATAAAAAAAAATACCTCAAAAACAATCAAACACATGGAGACCAAATAGCTTGTTATTAACAATGAATAGATTACCAGTGAGATCAAAGCATAAATCACAAAATTCCTGGAAACAAATAAACACACAACAACCCAAAATTTATGGGACACAGTGAAAGCAGTCCTGAGAGGGAAGTTCATAGCATTACAAGCCTACCTCAACAAATAGGAAAAACTCAAACCTACAACTAAACCTACAACTAAAAGAATTAGAAAGAGAACACAAGAAAAGTCCAAAGAAAGTAGAAGGAAGGAAATAATAAAGATTAGAGTGGAAATAAATGACAGAGACTGAAAAAAGTAAAATTAAAAAGATCAGTAACATCAAGATCTGGTTCTTTGAAAAGATAAATAAGATTGATGAACCTTTAGCCAGACTTATCAGGAAACAAAATAAACAAAATAAAAAATGAAAAAGGTAAAGTAACAATCAACACCACAGAAATACAAAGGATTGTAAGAAAATACTTTGAACATATATATGCAAACAAAGGGGACCACCTGGGCGAAATGATAAATTCCTAGAAACATATAATTTGCCAAAACTCAATCAGGAAAAATCAGAAAACCAGAATAGTTCAAAAACAACTAGTGAAATTGAAGCAATAATAATCCTATCTAATAAAAGAGAAACATGGTAATTAGCCGTACCTCCACTACCCTTCCCATTGGCTAATCAGGGCGATATGCAAATTAACTGCCAGCCAAGATGGTAGCCCGCAGCCAGGCAGCTTGAAGCAAACAGGAGGCTTGCTTGCTTCAGTGACGGAGGAAGCCAACGTTCCCCACCTGCCGCTGCCGGCCTCTGAGTTTGCAGTTTGAAACATTGTTACAAATATAGAAGCTAAACAAAACCCCAGAAACCTGCTTTCAGCCAGCCGGGATCTCAGAGCTGGAGTTGAAACAGTGTTTCGATTATAGAACCCAAACAAACCAGATACCTGCTTTCAGCAGCCGAGGCCTCAGAACTGGAGCCAAGCCTCAGAGCTAAAGCTGGCCCAGAATAAAAAAAAAATGAAAAAAAGGAGCAGTTGGGAGCTTCAGTCACCTGCCAGCCTGAAAACAGCCCTCAGCCCTTCACCCAGGCTGGCCAGGCACCCCAGTGGGGACCCCCACCCTGAAGGGGGTGTGACCAGCTGCAAACAGCCATCATCCCCTCACCCAGGCTGGCCAGGCACCCAAGTGGGACCCCCACCCTGATCCAGGACACCCTTCAGGGCAAACCAGCCGGCCCCCACCAGTGCACCAGGCCTCTATCCTATATAGTAAAAGGGTAATAGGCCTCCCGGCACCGGGATCAGCGTGACAGGGGGCAGCGCCCAAACCCCCTGATCGCCCTGTGGCTCTGTGTGTGACAGGGGGCGGGGCCACAACCTCCCTATCCGCCCTGCTCTGTTCGTGACAGGGGAAGGTGCCCCAATCCCCTGATCAGCCCTGCTCTATGCCTGATAGGGGGGAGCTCCCCAACCCCCTGATCGCCCTGCGGCTCTGTGTGTGACAGGGTGCGGCACCCCAACCCCCCCCACCCCCCACAGGCCCTGCTCTGTGTGTGACGGGGTAGAGCCATAACCTCCCCATCGGCCCTGCCCTGAGTGTGACAGTGGCGGCGCCCCAACGCCCTGATCGGCCCTGCTCTGTGGCGATAGAGGGCGGCGCCCAACCCCCCTGATCGGCCCTGCTCTGTGTGTGACAGGGGGCGGTGCCCCAACTCCCCTATCGGCCCTACTCTGTGAGTGACAGGGGGGAGCTCCTCAACCCCCTGATTGGCCCTGCTCTGTGCGTGACAGGGGGTGGTGCCGCAACCTCCCCATCGACCCTGCCTTGAGTGTGACAGGGGGCGGTGACCCAACCCCCCAATTGGCCCTACCCTGAGCGTGACTGAGGGTGGCATCACAACCTCCCAATCTGTCCTGCTCTGTGCATGACAGGGGGCAGCGCCCCAAATCCCCAATTAGCCCTGCTCTGAGCTCGACCAGGGGCTGCACCTAGGGATTGGGCCTGCCCTCTGCCACCCGGGAGCAGGCCTAAGGCAGCAGGTCGTTATCTCCTGAGGGGCCCCAGACTGCAAGAGGGCACAGGCCAGGCTGAGGGACTCTCCCTCCCCCCCGAGTGCACAAATTTTTGTGCACCGGGCCTCTAGTAATAATAATAATAATAATAATAATAATAATAATAAAAATCTGCCAGCAAACAAAAGCCCTGGTCCAGAGGACTTCAATTGGAAGTTTTATTAATATTCGAAGAACTAACATCTATCTTTCTCAAACTACTCCAAAAAGTCCAAGAGAAAGAAACACTTTCAAGCTTTTTTTATGAGGATTGCACTATCCTAATTCCAAAACCAGATAAAGACACTACAAAGGAAGAAAATTACAGGGCAATAACCTGCTGAACATAGATGCTAAAATCCTCAACAAAATATTAGCAAATCAGATCCAGCAATATATTAAGTGGGATTTATTGCAGGGATGAAAGAATGGTTTAATATTTGCAAATTAATAGACATAATGGACCACATAAACAAAATGAAGGATAAAAATCATATGATCATATCAGTAGATGTAGAAAAAGCATTCAACAAAATACAGCACCCATTTATGATAAAAACTCTCAGCAAAGTGGGAACAGAGGGATCATACCTCGACATAATAAAAGCCATATATAACAAACTACAGCCAATATCATACTCAATGGGCAGAAACTAAAAGCATTTTCTTATTCTTTTTAAAATATATTTTTATTGATTTCAGCGAGGAAGGGAGAGGGAGAGAGAGTAGAAACATCATTGATGAGAGAGAATCATTGATTGACTGCCTTGTGCCCGCGCCACACTGGGGATTGAGCCCACAACCCGGGCATGTGCCCTGACCAGGAATCCAACTGTGACCTCCTGATTCATAGGTCGACACTCAACCATTGAGCCACTGTGGCCAGGCAAAACTAAAAGCATTTTCCTTAAGATCAGGAAAAAGACAGAGATGTCTGCTTTCACCACTCTTATTCAAGATAGTACTGGAAGTTCTAGCAATAGCTATCAGACAAGAAGAAGAAATAAAAGGCATCCAAATTGGAAAGGAGGGAGTAAAACTGTCATAATTTGTAGATGGCATGATATTGTATATAGAAAACCCTAATGACTCCACCCAAAATCTACTAGATTTAATAAATAAATTCTGCAAAGTAGCAAGATACAAAATTAACACCCAGAAATTGATGGCATTTTTATACACCAGTAATAAACCCTCAGAAAGGGAAAGTAAAAAAATATATATACCATTTACAATTACAACAAAAGAAAATAAGATACCTGAGAATAAACATAACCAATGAGGTAAGAGACTTGTACTCAGAAAACTACAGGACATTAAAAAATGAAATAGAGGGAAATACAAACTGCCGGGAACAAATTCCAGCATGTCATAATTTCAAGAGTTTCATCAAAAGGTTGATGAGACTTGGGGACTCAACAGGGTTGAGTCACACATGTAGTCACCAGCTGAGAATGGCTAAAGGCATTTCCCCAAACCTGAATAGGATACATTAAATTGATTGTGGCTGCCAGACAGTTAAAGGGCATCTTAATCTACATGTTATTGCCTCCTACTGGCCAAATGCCTGAACAGCCGTAGGCTAATTCCCCCGTTCTGACAATGGACTCTGTAACAAACCCTGACCCTTTGAAGTGTATATCTTTGCTTCGCCTCAGGACAAGTTGTGTTAATAAAAAGCAGGGGGTCCTGGGGACAGAGAGAACCTAAGACCTTAGACTTAAGACCTGGATCTTAGCTCCTTTAGCTAAGCTCCTCTGACCCCCAGTGCCTTTCAAAATATATTTCGTCTCCGGATTCTTTATTAGTCTCTGGATTCCTATGTCATCTACGCACAGCCCCTTCTCCAGATTCCTGAACCCTTCTTGATGCTGGGACAAGAACCCCGGCAACAAACAAGTAGAAGCATATACTATGTTCATGGATTAGAAGAATTAATATTATTCAAATGTCCATTCTACCCAAAGCAATCTACACATTCAACACAATCCATATTTAAATGTCAATAGCATATTTCTCATATCTACAACAAATACTCCAAAAAGACCCCGAATAGCCACAGAAATCTTGAGAAAGAAGAACAAAGTTAGAGAGATCATGATACTAGATATTAAACTATACTACAAAGCCATTGTAATAAAACAACCTAGTATTGGCACAAGAACAGGCATATAGACCAATGCAACAGGACAGAGACTCCAGAAATCAACCCATGCCAATATGGTCAATTAATATTTGAGAAAGTCTGTAGAAGCATACAATGGAGTAAAGACTGTCTCTTTAATAAATGGTGTTTGGTAAATAGGATAGGTATATGCAAAAAAGAAAAAAGGAAGGAAGGAAGGAAGGAAGGAAGGAAGGAAGGAAGGAAGGAAGGAAGGAAGGAAGGAAGGAAGGAAGGAAGAGAGGGAAAGAAAGACTAGACCACCAACTTATACCATACACAAGAATAAACTCAAAATGAATAAAAGACTTAAATGTAAGTCATGAAACCATAAAAATCCTAGAAGAAAACATAGGCAGTAAAATCTCAGACATCTCATGTGGCAGTATTTTCACCAAAACATCTCCTAGGGCAGTGTCGGCAAACTGCGGCTCGCAAGCCACATGCAACTCTTTGGCGCCTTGAGTGTGGCTCTTCCACAAAATACTGACTTCTGCAAATGGGCCATGAAGTTTCAATCGCACTGTACATGTGCGCCCGCACGGTGGTATTTTGTGGAAGAGCCACACTCAAGGGGCCAAAGAGCCGCATGTGGCTCGCGAGCCGCATTTCCAACCTTTGTTCTCTAGGGCAAGAGAAAAACAAATGGAAAAAATAACAAATGGGACTACATCAAACTAAAAAGCTTCTGCCCAGAAAAGAAAACCATCAACAAAATTAAAAAGGAACCTACTGTATGGCTGAATAGGAAAACATATTCGCCAATAATACATATGATAAGGGTTTATTTTCCAAAATATACAAAGAACTCATACAACTCAACACCAGGAAGACCATCTAATTTAAAAATAGGCAGAAGACATACAGATGGCCAATAGACATCTGAAAAAATGCTCAATGTCACTAATCATCAGAGAAATGAAAATTAAAATGACAATGAGATATCACCTCACACCTGGCAGAATGGGTACCATCAATAAATCAACAAGCAATTACTAGCAAGGATGTAAAGAGAAGGGAACCCTAGTACACTGCTGGTGGAAATGCAGACTGGTTCAGACATTATAAAAGAGAATGGAGGTTCCTCAAAAAATTAAAAATGGAACTGCCATTTGACCCAGCAATCCCACTTCTCAGAGTATATCCTGAGAATCCCGAAACACAATCAGAATAAATATATGCATGCTTATGTTCATAGCAGCATTACTTACAATAGCTAATATCTGGAAACAGCCCAAGTGCCCATCTGTAGATGAGTGGATAAAAAAGCTGTGGTACATTTACATACTGGAATACTATGTGGCTATAAAAAGAAGAATCTCTTGCCCTTTGAGACAGCATTGAGGGACCTGTAGAGTATTATGTTAAGCAAAATAAGCCATTTAGAGAAAAACAAATTATCACATGATATCACTTATATGTGGAATCTAATGAACAAAATAAATTGATGACAAAATAGGTCCAGCAGTATGGATGCATGGAACAGAATAATAAATCTCTAATGGTGGGGTTGGGAGGGGACAGGAAGAGATTAACAAAAGAACATATATGCATATATTCATAAGCCATGGACACATATAATAGTTTGGGGAAGGCCTGGGGTGGGGCAGAGGTTGGGTGGAGGGGGTCAAAAAGGGAGAAAACGAGAGATAGCTATAATACTGTCAACAATAAAAAAATAAGAATAATAAAAAAATTTTTAAAGAATGATACTTAATACTAGTAGAAGATAAATATTTTATTTGGATGGTAGGAATATTTTTAAATTTCTTTAACATATATATTTTTAAAATTTCATCTAAACATTAGTATTCAACCATTTAATACATTTTTTAAATACCTATTTCAAACAAGGCACTATGCTGAATGCAAATACAAATAAGATAAATCTCATCTATCAAAGAATTTAAGGAAACACAGTTGTGTGCCATGGGCTTTAAGAAGTTTAGAGGTGAGATCCACATTGCACAACTCCAGGGGAAGACACGAGCCTAGACAATTAGAGAGCATTCCAGAGCACAACTTATGTTCCATCCCATATGAATGGTACTCCTCTCCTGATGAAAATCAGGAACACGTCACAGTGCTGGTGGCAAAAAAATGCTTTTGAAGAATGGGAATGATGAAGGAACTAATGTGTGTTCCAAGAGAGCCTCGCTGAAGTAAAGGGAGGTAGGCCAGAGCTTATGAGAAATGTCTACAAACAAGTATAACAGGCTAGTATAACTGAAGCCTATGTTACAACAGAAATAGCGGGATATGCCTGCTGAGAAGGTAGGGAGAAGCTGGTTCCCAGAAGGCTAAAAATCCCAAGATTAAATATGGAACAAACTCAGCAGGCCACTTTAGAGGACTGGAGAGACAGATGTGTGTAGGGTCAATAATAAGGGAAAAGAGTGTGAAAGCAAAGAGAGAAAATTAAAGGCAGCAGATACATATGGAGGACCTAAATGCAGTTCTTACAAAATGACTGGCCAGAGGGCTGCTGCAGGTAAAAGGCAGGAATGGAGAATGGATGGAGGGGATGTCACTATTACTGAGAAGTCAGAATTGATTTGTTCACTAACTAGAAACTGGACAGAGGTACAGGCACAAGGAAGAAGAAAGAGTCAAAGATAGTGTGCTGAAATATGAACCACATGCCTTTTCTCTCCACCGGTGGCCTCAGAGGGGATCACAATCTATATTGCATTCCCTGGCCAAACTGGTCACACAGCTAGCTGACCAGCTATGGACACCCAATTAAAGCAGGTGCCACCACATGCTCTTTCTGGTAGCCTAGACTTGGGGTCCAGCAAGACTAGGCTGAGCTGTGAGGCCCTGACTGAGAAGTCAAGGAGATAGCAGACAAAAACAAGGGCTAAGGGGTGGGTATGGATGAAGAAGTCAGGCTGTGGAAAAGGGGGAATGAAGCAACTACATGCAGGAAGAGTAGCAATTGCATTTTGTTGCCTCAGAAAATACAGATGCCAGAGCTGCCTCTTTACTGGTCAGTTTTATATTTCCCATCACTGGGTTCAATGAGGATGCTCTATATACTTTCTAAATAATGTTCCTTTTAATTTGAGCTAGGTAGTGGATTCAACAACAATTTATTACACACCTATTTTATGCCAGGCATTGTGTTCTATATGTACCACACGGAGTGAGTGCTTCTCTCCTGAAAGGGTCCTGATTAAAATGCCAGGTAAAGGAAGTCAAAAGGAAAAGCAAGCATTCATTTTTAATCTTTTTTTTTCTTTTTTCTGAAAGGGGCTTGTGAGGGAGTGATAGAGAGATGACTGGTTTAGACATGTTAAGTTAGAGATCCTGGGAGGCCATTCAGGTGGACATGTTCCACAGATCCCAGCAATATTGAGCAAGCACGTAAAAGAGTTGCAGGACTAAAAACACAGATGTGAGAGATGTCAACAGAGAGGGAATAATGGAAAGATGTTGCAGTGGATAAAATCTCATGGTAGAAAGAGAAGAATCTAGGACTGAAGCAGGACTCACACTTAAGAAATGGTAAGAAAATGACAAATCCTATCTTCAGTTCTCAGCTTATTTATCCTCCCCTCCAGGAAGAACTCCCTGGAGCTCCTTCTACTCTGGGACCCGCTGCACTGGGTCCCTGCCTATGATCCCACACAACCTGGGCTCCACCACGAGAGCTCCTGGAGGGAAGGAGCACATCTTGTTGCCTGGTGATGCCCGGCACCCAGCACCTCTCAGGCTCCTTGTTTGTGGAATGAATGAAAGAGGACTTGGAAAGGAAGAAGAGTTAAGAGAATGCTATGTGACAGAAAGCAAAGGAAGATGGAAAATTTCAGCCACTGCCAAAAGGAAAATTAGGATGAAGTCCAAGAAAACCAACAACACATCGATTTAACCATGGAGTGGAGTATGCTAATCAGTCCCAAACCCAAATGGCACATATGATGAGGATAATATGCTAGTAGGTTATTTCAGAAGTTTTAGACAAAGGATTTAAAGACATACTTCCAGATTTGACAGAGAAGATAAATATGTGTAGAGATTACAGCAAAAAGCTTTCTCATATTTGCCCCACTTGCCTTCATAGCCACTGTTTGAAAAAGTGGAAGACCCGGATTCTTGTTTTATATTGGTATAAAAGGTCACTTCAGAGTCACTTCGATCATTCCCAAGTGACCCACTGGCTTCTTCTATACTCCAGTTCTCTGTGTGCTGTTGACTCAGGATGTTACACTTCATTTTCTCCATTGCTGATATAATCATATCTGCAGCATAAAAGTGGGCATTTTCCTATAGAAAAAAATCATCAGTTAAAATACAAAAGGATAATCAACTTTTTTTCATTGAGGTATATTACATTTTTAAAAATCAAGAAGCCGGCACTCTCCTTCCCAGGGTCACACCTGTGCCTTTCCCTTTCCTTTTCCTTCCCTCTCCCACACCACCCTCCCTTCCCGCCTCTCCCCCACTCCAGGCACATTACCATTAGCTTTCTCACTCTCAAGCTCCAAGAGCTCTTCCTTTACCTCCATAAATTCTCTCCTAAGCCCGTTTCTTCTAGGAATTACTTTTTCTACCTCTGTAGTTTACCAAATAAATATTCTCTTACAAAATAAAAATAAAAATCAAGAAGCCATATTTAAATGGAGTTAATTAGAGGTTATTATGTAAAGTATAGCCCATATCTTCCAGACATAAGACTTAGTCCACTGCAATCAATAAACAACCCAATTTGAATTTCTTGTGATATAAAACCCTAGGTTGGTGATGGCCCAATGGTTGACATCATTCATCAATCATGGCAGACTTTCCAGCTGAGCATAGACACTGACTCAGAACCCTTCTCAGCTTGGGGCTCTTGGCAGCCTCCACCTCTATCAATCAAATGCTGAAATGAAACCTACTTGCCATGCCTCATGAAGTGAAATTTCCAAATTTAAATTATAACAGCACTATCTAAAGGATTAACACTCTTTGTGGCATAAAAAAAATGTAAAAGTAAAATATTCACCTTTTCTACATCAACTGGATGCACAAATGCTTCTGCTGAGAAGGAAATTAATGAAATGCTTCTTCTATTGATTTGAACAGCACCTGACAATACAGCAAGTTATTAAAAATAGAGAAAAAGAAGTCCAACGATTATTTAAGAAAACAAAATAATTCTAGAGAGTGGCTTTTAAATATTGTTGTTGTTTTTTAATTAGCACAACTCTAGAGTAAATTAGGATAACAAAAGAAGAATGCACCTTCTGGTGGTAAGGCTTGCAGATATTGTCTTAAAGGTTATCATTCTACAAGAGGCCATTGGAACAATAAGAACACATGGAAGAACCCTGGCATGGAGGAGGCCAGTGAGGCAGAAAGAGAAGAGAGTCATGGAAACTACCTAAAGGAGATGAAGAAAGGTGAGAAGAAACAGTCTAGAAACAGCCATAAGAATCATGGAATCACTTCTCTAACTCACTGAAATTGACCAAACTTCCTGTTTGCAAAAACAAAGTATCTGAAAAATGTCAGCTTTGTTTCACTAAAATGGTCTTCCTCCAATCAAAAACAAGAAGAAACTGCAGAAGGTATATTCAGCTGACTCATCTAGTCTGTACCCTTAAGCAACTCCATTACTGGCAATGAACACCAGCAAAACACATGTGATTTCTTATTGTAGCATTTAAGTCAAAACATTTTTGTGAGAGCCATAAAAGCTGGCTTGTCCCAATCCACTAAATTAGAAGAAAATGCTGCCAATGTCTTGATGATTATACAGCTCTCAGGGTGACAGAGAGACAAGCAGGATCACTCAAATCCCTTGCCTCATCTTCAAGGAAGCCACTGTTCCATGGAAAACTTTTTTTTTTATTATTTTAGAGAGAGAGCTAGAAACAGCAATGATGAGAGAGAATCATTGATAGGTTGCTTCCTGCACGCCCCATAATGGGGATTGAGCCCGCAACCTGGGCATGTGCCCTGTCCAGGAATCGAACCGTGACCTCTTGGTTCTTAGGTTGATGCTCAAACACTGAGCCATGCCGGTCGGGGCCATGGAAAACTTTGAACCTCTTAGAATCAGAAGCCATCTGGAGTGGGCAAAATTTTTCAGAAAAGAGCAACTAACTAGTATATATTGTAGGATATGAGGTCCATATGGCATTTGTTCCAACTACTCAGTTTTTCCACTGTAGTGAGAAAGCAGCTATAGACAAAACAAGCAAAGTTGTTATTTATAAAATCAGGAGGCTGGCTGAATTTGACCCAGTCATAGTTTTTGGACCCTGAACATAGAGAAAAGCACAGAGATGAATCAGACAGTGTAGATTCCAGTTCCAGCTCTCCATGCACCAGCTGTGTCTATGCATTAAAATTTCCTCATCCCTAGAACTGGGGTAATTATCTACTAAGTTAAAAAAGTAAAGAATGTGAAAGTGCTTTGTAAATGTGTAGATCCTATGCAAATGAAGGAACTGTGGAATTGTTTCTGACAGCTCAAGGGGTCTTTCCCTACCATTTTATCTAGCAAAGGAAAACCCTGCTGCTGCCACTGGAGATGCAACAGTCACAGGAAAATCCCACGTCGTAGAGGCAAATGCCTGTTCTCCCCATTGCTGCCACCCACGCCAGAAAGAGCCTGATCACTCAGGATTTTTTTTTAATCCCATGGAATGAATCCCTTAACCAAGTTAAAGAAATACTCCTAAAAGAAAGAGTGGTTTTTTAAAGGTACTTAGATAGATTGTTTGGGCTGGGGTACCTATTTTCTATAAAGACAAAGTTACAGGATAATTTAAAATTGCAGAACCACTTCTAGGCAGTGATATAACAAATTATTTGGGTCACGGGTACACTAGGCCCTAAAGAGACCCTCCTGTCACTATATAACTTGTCATAGTGGTGGTGGTTTGCAGGGGAGAGGGCTTTCCCTTTTCTCCATGTTCTCCTCACTCTCCCCTGTGAGGCAATCTAGTAGGAGACTAACCTCTTATCTGGCAACCACTAAATTTGCAAATTACTCTTTGCCTGAGAACTATCCCAGCAGATGAGCAAAAAGACAGAAAAAAGTCAATAATCAAAGTGTTTTATTTTGCTCAAATTTGGTTCTTATTCAGTTAGTCCATTGAAAGATTGCCCAAAATCTGCTATTCTTCAGCAATGATTAATGTGTTGAAGACTATCATCATCTCTGACTTTTCAAAGTTTCGAATAGAACAAATAAACCCCATATTTTAGCAAAGGGGAGGACTGGTTCCTGATAGTGAGATATAAATACATACAAGCATACACACATACAAACTTACACACAACACATGGGCAGCTTTTAAAATTGTTTTGACAGAAAAAACTTCATTGACTACTTGAACTAGAGTTCTAACAGAAATATAAATTAATGCAAAGCATGAATATAAAATAGTGAATATTTTAAAGTAAAGTAAACATGCTATAAATTATAACAATAGCTAATTTATTGACTCCTCGGTGGCATTTTGCATGGATTATCTCCTTTTAGGAATTTCAGTATTTTAGGAATATGTGCATTACCTCATAGCAATGGGAGCCCTTAATTCCTATAACCTTTGGGAACATGTGGTTACTATTTTTAAAACTGACTGTTTTCTAGTCACACTCTATCCAAGTAGATATAACAGGAAAGGCAAGTCCATCTCCTAGTAAGTACTGGTTTGCTGGTGTGCAATGGAGCCCATTCTTTCTGGAAACACCAGCACAGTGGATTGAGAGTACTTCCAATGCCCTGCCTAGCAGGCAATTTCATAGGCTGGAAGTCCCTGAAGGCACACACCAGTTCAAAATTAACTGGTGATGTTGATTATCAACTACGTTGAGCTAGGATGGCATTTCCCTGCAGTTTAAGGAGAAAGGAAATACTTGATTTCACAGCTGTAACGGTCCAGGTAGATGGGCCAAAAACAATATTAAATGAGTTAATGCACTGGCTTCTGGTCTAAGAGTAAACCCATGACATTTTTTTTTATGAGGAAGACAGTGGGGCAGGCTTTAGACCTTTAGACCAAGACAAAGCAAGTGTGTGAATGGACAAGAATGAGGAAAGTCCCTGACTAAAGTTACCTTCGTCAGTGGAAGCTGTCAGGTGAGAAGGCTTGAAACAAGCACTGTCAGCTTCAGAACATAGGGAAGCAGTCAAAATCTTGGAGCTTGTGCACGGAGACATCCAAGGAGAGCGTCCTGGGGGCACTGCCCGCTCTTGTGTGGGGTTAAAAGAAAAGTCACTACTCTTTTTACCTGAGCTTCCCATGGAGCCCACAGTGTCCTTCCACAACGATGTCTCCACCATGGAGTTCTTGAGAGACAATGGTGAAGTGCCCAAGGGAGAGGTAGCATCCCCCACAAAGTTGCTGCCAATGTTCCCCACTGTTGGCACCTGAAGCGGCAAGTCCTGCAGCTGAGGCTGCAGATCCTGGGGGTTAATCCAGGCAGCTTTGTGCCTCGTGAACCTGACGTCTGATGGGCAAGAGGGGTAGTCAGTGTCCAGGAGGTGGGGTGAACCATCAGTGTCACCAGAGTCATCACTCACCCCTTCCCAGGGCTCCACAGGAAAACCCTGCTGGCTCGAGGACTGTGACACCATCTTTCCAGGCTCAGGGCTGATGTAAAATTCCGTTATCGTACTAGATCAGGGCTTTGAACTCACCATGTGCCAGCAAGAGGGCTGGAGGGTTTATCTGCAGTGAGTAAGAATCATTCAAGATAAATGAGGGCTCAACCATATTTTTAAAAGCAATTTCCGTTGAGGATGTAAAAAATAAAGAGTTTGTACTTCACCCTAAATAACACAGTTAATCCATTTGGATCTATAAGTCAAAAAGTAAAATAAAATCAGTGTGGTGAAGGCCTGGGGTGCAGAGCAGAGGCAGGTTAGAAAAGGACAATGGGGGAAAAGGGGGACGTTTGTAATACTTTCAACAATAAAGATAAAAAAATAAAATAAAATCTGTCATAAACTAGCAGAAAACATGGGGGTAAAAAAGGATTTTCTAAACATAAAAATAATTGAAATATTATTTTCAATAATAAAAATAATTGAAACAAATATTATAAGGATAAAGTTGTATAATGATACTGTTGATAAAACAGATAAAAATGTAAAACACCCATGCATTATTCCAATAAAAGTAAATGTCAAAACCAAATTGGGAATATTATCTAGAAGTAAAAGCACATTTTCATAGTTTCTTATTTTTATTTAGTTTGTGTTTGTATTTCAACAAAGTAGACAATGGCACATGAGATTCTGAACAATCAATAGCACTAAAAACTTTGTTACAGCCCTGACTGGTTTCGCGCAGCAGATAGAGCATTGGTCCCGGGTTCGATTCCAGTCAAGGGCATGTACCTTTGTGGCGGGCACATCCCCAGTGGGGGGTGTGCAGGAGGCAGCTGGTAGATGTTTCTCTCTCATCAATGTTTCTAACTCTCTATTCCTCTCCCTTCCTCTCTGTGAAAAAGCAATAAAATATATTTTAAAAAAACTTTGTTTCATGTAATTTACATTAGCATATAATGTTTATATTATAATAGAAATATAAATTTATGATTAGTTTATCATAACTAAAGAACACAGTACAGCAAGGAACAGCAGCCTCCTGTTCACCACACCCTCTGTCTGAGGAACAGCAGCTGTGTGTGAAGCCTCCCCCCACCAGCCAGAGGAACCACCACAGCAGTGAACAGCACCTACCACAGGAGCTGCTCCCAACTGAGGAGCAGCTGCTACCACAACCGCCCGAGGAGCAACCGCAGCCCGAGAAGCCACTGCCACCCAGGGAGCAGCCACTGAACGACTCAACATCTAGATATCTTGGTGAGATCAAACATGGGTAGACAAAGAAACCCCAAAGGAAAGAAAAGGAGGACTCGCCAGAAAAGCAGCTAAGTGAAACCAAGGCATGCAGCATGACAGAAAAAGAATTCAGATTAAGGGTCCTAGAGTGCATAAACCGGATGGAGGAAAAAAATCAACAACTTATGTAACAATCAAAAAGAAATGGATGAAAAAATCAACAAATTATGTAAGAACCAAGAAGAAATGAAGAGTGATATAGCTGCAATAAAAAACACCATTGAAAGTTTCAACAGTAGACTAGGAGAAGTGGAGGACCGAATTAGCGAATTAGAAGACAGGGAAACAAAACACAACCAAACTGAACAGCAATTGGAGAAAAAAATTAAAAGACAGGAGGAGAGCCTTAGGGAGCTAAGGGGCAACATGAAACAAAACAACATACGAATAATAGGAGTGCCAGAACACCAGAAAGAGGAACAAGACTTAGAAAACCTATTTGAAGAAATAATATCAGAAAACTTCCCTGAAGTGGGGAAGTAAAAAGTCACACAAGCACAGAGAGTCCCAAAAAAGGTGAACCCGAAAAGACCAACACCAAGACACATCATAATTACCATGGCAAATGCTCAGGACAAAGAGAGAATCTTAAAGGCTGCAAGAGAGAGACAGAAAGTTACATACAAGGGATCTCCCATTAGATTATCAAATGATTTCTCAACAGAAACACATCAAGCCAGAAAAGAATGGACAGAAATTTACAAAGTGATGCAAAGCAAAGGACTGAATCCAAGAATACTCTATCCAGCAAGGCTATCATTCAAAATTGAAGGGGAAATAAGAAGCTTCACAGACAAAAAAAGGCTAAGGGAGTTTATCACCACCAAGCCAGCAATGCAAGAAATGCTAAAGGGACTGGTGTAAAAGAAGAAATAAAAAGCTCAGAAGAAAACAGCCACAAAAAATGGAAATGGCTACAAACAAGTACCTTTCATAATAACTTTAAATGTAAATGGACTAAATGGTCCATCAAAAGGCATCGAGTGCTGATGGATAAACACATGACCCATATATTTGCTGTCACAAGAGACCC
>NW_005871055.1:13923087-13964689 GCF_000147115.1 Myotis lucifugus
GTGAAGGCCATAACAAGAGATAAGGGAGGCCACTTCATGATACTGAAGGGATCAATACAACAAGAGGATATAACCCTGATAAACATATATGCACCCAATGCAGGAGCACCCAAATACATAAGAAAACTTCTGGAAGATATCAAGGGAGAGAACGACAACAATACAGTCATAGTAGGGGACATTAATACACCACTGACATCACTGGATAAATCCTCTAGACAAAAAATCAGCAAAGAAACAGCAACCCTAAATGACTCACTAGATCAGATGGACTTAATTGACATCTTCAGAACACTTCACCCCAAAGCCACAAAATATACGTCCTTCTCAAGTGCTCACGGGACATCTTCAAAAATATACCACATATTGGGTCACAAACAAAGTCTCCCCAAATTCAAGAAGATTGAAATCATACCAAGCATCTTCTCAGACCACAAGGGCATAATATTAGAAACAAACTACAATAAAAACAACTCAAAATACTCAAACACTTGGAAGCTGAATAGCATGTTATTAAACATTGATTGGGTTACCAATGAGATCAAAGAAGAAATTAAAAACCTCCTGGAAACTAATGACAATGAAAACACAGCAATCCAAAACCTATGGGACACAATGAAAGCAGTCCTGAGAGGGAAGTTTATAGCTCTACAGGCCTATCTCAACAAATAAGAAGAAATGGTAGTAAATCATCTAAATCTACATCTCAAAGAATTAGAAAGAAAGCAACCAGAAAAGCCCAGAGTGAGCAGAAGGAAGGAGATAATAAAGATTAGAGCAGAAATAAATGACATAGAGACCAAAAAAACAATACAAAAGATCAATGAAACCAAGAGCTGGTTCTTTAAAAGGATAAACAAGATTGATGAACCTCTAGCCAAGCTCACCAAGAAGCAAAGAGAGAGGACCCAAATAAACAAAATCAGAAATGATAGTGGCGAAATAACAACAGACCCCACAGAAATACAAAGGATTGTTAAAAAATACTATGGACAACTCTACTCCAACAAACTAGACAACCTGGAGGAAATGGACAAATTCCTAGAAAAATACAACATTCCAAAACTTAATCAGGAAGAATCTAAAAATCTCAACATGCCAATAACGATGGAAGAAATTGAAGCAGTCATAAAAAAGCTTCCAGCAAACAAAAGCCCAGGACCAGATGGCTTCACAGGGGAGTTTTACCAAACATTCAAGGAAGAACTAAAACCTATCCTCCTCAGACTACTACAAAAAATTCAACAGGAAGGAACACTTCCAAGCTCATTCTATGAAGCCAGCATCACCCTAATACCAAAACCAGGTAAAGACAACACAATGAAAGAGAATTACAGGCCAATATCCCTCATGAACATAGATGCCAAAATCCTCAACAAAATCTTAGCAAATCGGATCCAGCAGTACATCAGACAGATCATACACCATGGCCAAGTAGGATTTATCCCAGGGTTGCAAGGATGGTACAATATCCGCAAATCAATATACGTGATACATCACATAAACAAATTGAAGGAAAAAAAACCACATAGTCATATCAATTGATGCAGAAAAAGCGTTTGACAAAATCCAACACCCATTTTAGAAAAAAACTCTCAGCAAGGTGGGAATAGAAGGATCATACCTCAACATAATAAAAGCCATATATGACAAACCCACAGCCAACATCATACTCAATGGACAAAAACTAACACCATTTCCCCTAAGAACAGGAACAAGACAGGGATGCTCACTCTCACCACTCCTGTTCAACATAGTACTGGAAGTATTAGCCATTGCAATTAGACAAGAAGAAGAAATAAAAGGCATCCAAATTGGAAAAGAAGAATTAAAACTGTCCTTATTTGGAGATAACATGATATTATACATAAAAAAACCCTAAAGACTCCATCAAAAAACTATTAGACTTAATAAAAGAATTCGGCAATGTAGCAGGATACAAAATTAATACCAAGAAATCTATGGCATTTCTATACACCAATAGTGAACTTGCAGAAAGAGAGACTAAAAAAACAATCCCATTTACCATCGCACCAAAAAAATTAAGCTACCTAGGAATAAACTTAACTAAAGAGGGAAAAGACTTCTACTCAGAAAACTACAGGACGTTGGAAAAAGAGATAGAGGAAGACATAAAGAGATGGAAGAACATACCATGTTCTTGGATTGGTAGAATCAACATCATTAAAATGTCCATACTACCCAAAGCAATCTATAAATTCAACGCACTTCCCATTAAAATACCAACAGCATATTTCACAGACCTAGAACGAACTCTCCAAAAATTCATCTGGAATAAAAAAAGACCCCGAATAGCTGCAGTGATCCTGAGAAAGAAGAACAAAGTAGGTGGGATATCAATACCAGATATCAAGCTATATTACAAAGCCACTGTTCTCAAAACTGCCTGGTACTGGCACAAGAACAGATATATAGATCAATGGAATAGAATAGAGAGCCCAGAAATCGGCCCCAACCAATATGCTCAATTAATATTTGACAAAGGAGGCAAGAACAACATTGGAGTCAAGATAGTCTCTTCAATAAATGGTGTTGGGAAAATTGTACAGATACATGCAAGAAAATGAAAGTAGACCACCAACTTACACCATACACAAAAATAAACTCAAAATGGATAAAGGACTTAAATATACGATGGGAAACCATAAAAATACTCGAAGAATCCAAAGGCAACAAAATCTCAGACATATGCCGAAGCAACCTCTTCTCCGATACAGCTCCTAGGGCATTGGAAACTAAAGAGAAAATAAACAAATGGGACTACATCAAAATAAAAAGCTTCTGCACAGCAAAAGAAACCATCAACAAAACAACAAGAAAGCCCACTACATGGGAGAACATATTTGCCAATGTTATCACTGATAAGGGTTTAATCTCCAACATTTATAGGGAACTCATACAACTCAACAAAAGGAAGATAAACAATCCAATCAAAAAATGGGCAAAGGACCTAAATAGACACCTTTCAAAAGAGGACATTCAGAAAGCCAAGAGACATATGAAAACATGCTCAAAGTCACTAATCATCTGAGAGATGCAAATCAAAACAGCAATGAGATACCATCTCACACCTGTCAGAATGGCTATCATCAACAAATCAACAAACGACAAGTGCTGGAGAGGATGTGGAGAAAAAGGAACACTCGTGCACTGCTGGTGGGAATGCAGACTGGTGCAGCCACTGTGCACCAGTCCGGGGGATTGTTAAGGGGGGAGGGAGGAGACATATATACTCTTTGTAATTCTTTTAAGCAATAAAAAAAAAATTAATTAATTAAAAAAAAAGAAGTGTTGCTAAAGTCCTACAATTGACTCCTCTCTGAGGGGGCGTGGCCAGGCCCTGGGGGCGTGGCTGGACTCTAGGGCTTATTGAGCCAGCTTAAAGCCCCGCTGAGGAGCAGAGGCCCAAGCTGTGGTGGAGGTTACAGGTGGAGGCATGGAGGAGTGCGCTTGCATCTGCAGCGTGGGCTCTTCGCGGGGACATCGGTGTCATCAGAAGCGCCAGCGCCCAGCTGAGAAGGCAGCGGCCCACAGCAAGCCGTCCCCGGCAGAAAAGCACGTCGAGGTGGACACGGCAGCGCTGTGCTGTGCAGGGAGTGGAGGAATCACGAGCCCCATGCCGCCCCCGCCCCCGCGGCCCCCCGCACTGCTCGCTGCAGGACCTGCTGGTGGAGATGCTGGTGGAGATCTTCACCTTGCTCCCCGGCACCGACCTGCCCAGCCTGGCCCAGGCCTGCACCAAATTCCACCACATCCTGCACATCGACAGCATCTGGAGAGGGCGCTGCCGCGAGGAGTTTGGCGTTTGTGAAAACTTGCAGAACCTGGAGATGATCGGTATGTCTTACCGAGAAGTCTATGCGAAGCTGTTTCCATACAGACACATTTTGGGATTGTGGCAGCTAAATTATAGCTATAGAACACTGCTGAATGTAGTGATGGACGGCTTATGCATTACTGGCTGGCTGTACAGGCCTTCCCTTAACACCCATGTGGATGGCCCAATGCATTTCAAGCCCTCGTTCAGAATTCGCCTGACGGAGAGGAAATCAGCCGCGGTGGAGTGCATGGCAGGCCTCCTCGGCAGGCCCCACAACGGCCACATGCAGATTCAGGAGGACAGGCTCACCATCCAGTGCAAGAAGACAGACCACCGAACGGATTCACCAGCGCGGCTTAGGGGAGAACGGGGGCGGGTGCTGGTGCAGGAGGACGGACAGCAGTATGACTGCCTGACCTACCACCGCCTCTACCTACCGCCACGCCACCCGGATGACCTCATCAGGCCAGGCCTCTTCCATGGCAAATACAATGCCTTCGGCCCAACGACTGTCATGCTCAGCTTCCATGGGAAGTATGCCAGGGTTACGAGGCTCATGAGAATAGGCACGAAGGCGTTAGAGATCCACCTCATGCGCCGCATCCAGCTTCGAGATGGCGAGATCTTCCCCAACTTCAACGAGCTCTCCCGAGTGGTCTAGGAGATTGACGAGCAGGTGACCCGGGAGCAGCAGCAGCAGCAAGAAGACGGGACTGAGGAAAGCCAGGGCCATGGCTGGCAGAGCCCTGCCCAGCCCAGCGTCCGGGAGTCCGGGGCTGCAGCTTCGGAGGAGCAGCCTGTCCGGTTTGTTCTGCCTGTGGGCGTGCGCTCAAATGACCAGAACTACCCCCTAACCTGCAGGATGTGTTTCTATGGCGTGGACATTGATCCCTTCGCCTACCCCAGGCACTGCTACCCTGGAGTCTTCATCCTGTTGGATAAGGACCACTTCGGGTTCATCTGGCTGGAGGAGAAATACTTCTTCTGGTACAGCAGAGTCCAGGACACCTTCCAGAATGTGGAGGCGCCATCCCCGCAGGCCTTCCTGGAGATGCTCAAGGACATTCAGTCTAGTTTTATATTTTAATCTGAATAATTCTTTTTTTTTCATTTTTTTTTTATTGCTTAAAGCATTACAAAGGGTATTACATATGTGTCCTTTTTTTCCCCCCCGCCCTTGACAATACCCCGGCTTCCCCTACCCCCCAGTGTCTTATGTCCATTGGTTATGCTCATATGCATGCATACAAGTCCTTCGGTTGATCTCTTACCCCCCTCCCTCCTGCCCCCCAACCCTCCCCGGCCTTCCTGCTGCAGTTTGACAATCTGTGTGAGGCAGCTCTGCCTCTGTATCTATTATTGTTCAAAAGTTTATAATGGTCTCTATTATCCATGAATGAGTGAGATCATGTGGTATTTTTCCTTCATTGACTGGCTTATCTGAATAATTCTTTACTGCAATTTTTTCAATAGTTTTTCTTCATTTATAAATCTTAAGTGGTTTCCCATTGCTTATAAAATTAAAACAAAATCTTTTCTAAACAGCTGTATTGAAGTATAATTAACTTATTATATAGATAAACTAGTGTTGATTTATCTATTAAATCAGTTGATGAACATTTGTGTGGTTGTCACTTTTTGGCTTTTATGAATAATGCTGCTATGAATAAAAAAAAAGAACATAGTGTAAATCTAGAATCTATCTAAAATATAGTCTGCTCACTTTAAGCTCAGTTTTTAGCTTTGGTAAATGAGGTAATGATTAAAATGTCAAGAGCTTCACAAATGAGAAGCACGCACATCACTGTAATTACAGGCCCAGCACAGTGTCTTTCTGCCCTTCTCCCACTGTCCTTCACACTGTAAGGCTTCAAAGCAACCATCAACAGCAAAAACAAGGCCAGAAAGGGAAAGACCTAGAAACAAGCATTCGGCTTAGGTGAGTTTTACCTAAATAAAGGGTGGGGCACAAGGTGAGTATGAGAGTTTGGAGTCATTTCCAGGGTTTTCAATACCATCATTATGTATGTAGATGGCTCCCACATGGATCTCTATTCCTGACCTCTCCTTGAACTCCAGGCTAGCATATTTTACTGCCTGACATATGTCCAGTGGGCATCATAACATGATACATCCAAAAAAGACACTGATTTCCCCCAAACCTTTTTCTCCCCGATTTGCTCCATCTCAGGAAGCACACCTTCCAATAGCTGAAGCTACAAAATCTAGGAGTTATCTCTGATCCTATATTTCCCTAGCAAGTTTATATCTATAGCTACTACCCTATTTTAAAAGTCACCATCTTCTCCCACCTGGCCCTCCTCTATTTTTCCAATGGGTCTCCCCACTTCTACTCTTGTCTATTTATAATCAAAAGGCATTCAGAGAGATTTTTTTTATAAACTTATATCACATCTCTGTAATTAACCTCCCCCCAGACCCTGCCCATAGCTGCTCATCAAATTGGGAATAAAATCTAAAATCCTTACCTTGTCCTTACAGCATGACATGTTCCTGCCTTTCTCATTTATCTTTGTCCAAACCAGGCAGCAAACTTTTGAGTCCTATAAACTCTTGCACACCCTAGTCCCTCTGCCCGGAATGTTTTTCCTCCAAATGATCACTCATCTGGCTCCTTTATGTCTTGTTGCATGCCTTGGTTTATGAATTACTTCCTCAAGAAGTCTTTCCTAACTACCTATCTTAAAGTAGTTCCCCCATTACACCCTATCACATCACCTTGCTTAATTTTCATCAGAGGAGTTCTCACTTCCTGGTATTTTTATTAGCTCTTACTGTCATTCACCACCACCACCTGACCATAAGTTCCATGAGAGTAGAGGCCTTTTCTGTTCTCTGCCAGGTCACAGAGTTAGTTGCATACAAAGACTCAATAAAAATTACAGACTAAATGAACAAATTCAACGAAGTGGAAATAAAGTCACAAGCCAGAGAAACAATTTCTGTGATAGATATAACTGCTTTATTATTGTGGCAGAATTATTCATACAGAGATAGGAATAATCCATGTTTCATAAATATATGAAAATTTTCTCACCCAGCAAATAGACATATGAAAATGCTATGTTAGTTGCATATAAAGTCACAAGCCAGAGAAACAATTTCTGTGATAGATATAACTGCTTTATTATTGTGGCAGAATTATTCATACAGAGATAGGAATAATCCATGTTTCATAAATATATGAAAATTTTCTCACCCAGCAAAAAGACATATGAAAATGCTATGAAAAATCCTTGGCTTTTGTCTACTGGGGGATCTTCTGCTCGAGGTCACATCTTTTGGAGTAATGTAGATATGTTTATATGCCAACCTGAAATCACTGTTCAATCTCCAAATCATCACTCACAAAATATCACAGAATACGGTGATAACTGGCAGAACTTGCTACCCTGAAGTGCTTCATCTTCCTTCTCCTAACCTAAAATCTTACCTTGTATCTCAATTGCTCTTTGTCACATCTTTTCCTCTCCAATAATTTTAAATGTTATAGTTACAAAAGAAAACCATGACTATGCTTTAATAAAATGTCGAAAGCACAGAAGCCAAGAGCAGAAAGTGAAGCACTCTGATTGCACCAAGCACCACCAACCCTACTTCATTCCCAGACATAACATTGTTAACCATTTTATTCCTCCGAGACCTTTTCTTATGAGTTAACATACATATGTCAGATCAGAAATATGCTTTGTTTTCTTTTCTATATACACACATGGGATTATACTGGCCATATTCTATAACCTACCTTCTTTTTCTCTCAATACTACGTCTTGAGGGTATATATCATATCATTCTTCTTAACTGTCTTACCACTTGCTATAGTATAAATGCATCATAGTTTACTTAGATGCCTATTGATGGAAATTTATTTTTAGTTTTCACTACAAAAAATATACAGCAATGAACATCTTTGCTCACATTGCTTCTTGTTGACTTTCTTTTACCAAATCTCTTCTGTTACTAGTTCCAATTTTAATTCTGCCTCCATAGTTCATGATGTCATTCTCTATTTCCAAGAAAATGATGTCATGTTTTAAGTCATGTTTTACTCTCAATTCTCTATACTTCATATCTGTTTTTGTGTGTGGCTGAGAAGGCTAAAAGGCTAATTCTAATGTAACCCTGATATTTGGGGGGCTAGCAATCTGAATCTGTGCAGTAACCTAATGTACATTCTTGATAACCTATAATAAAGTCACTGCCCCTTTCCCACAATCTGCTCTTGCAAGACCTGTTACCTAAATGCTCACATTTTACAAAGGCCATAAACCATGAACCCCCAGAGGAGGTTATCAGCGCTGGCGCCAGGCCTCAAGGCCCCCATTCCAACACACGGGGCTTTTTGCAAACCCCACAAAAGATCTGGAAGTCCCCATCCATATTTGGGGGGTCAAAGAAACCAAAGGGAATAAAAGAAGGGCTTCCACCATACTGGTTTTCTCAGACTTTGGAGGCAACTTCTCTGAGACCGCCAGTGTAATAAAGCTGTGTAACTCCATTTCTCTAAGTGTCACTTGAGTTTCTTTGGTCTTCTACAACATGGGAGATGACAGATATAAAATCATATGAAAAATACAAAGCCTCAAACAAATCCCTGTATTTTTTATAAACAGATTAAAGTCAATAATTCAAAAAGAATATTATTTACAAACCTCCCAGGTACAAAACTGACTTAACTGCCTTGAGCAAAACAGACTTCCTTATAAAAAGTAATTTTCAGAAGCAGGTGCTTGTTCCACTTCCTTTTGAAAGGTATTTTTGCTTCACACAAATGGGTGTTGGCTTTTCCAGGTTCTAAAATGAGAATCTTTGAGAGCTGAAATAGGCCCACAGAGATCAAAGCCATGTCTAAGGTCACAACTGGGTAGTGGCAGAGAGAGGATGACAAGCCAGGTTGAACACTCATTAAGGAGCATTAGTTTCTCTGAGAGGCAGATTGACATAGAGGAGAGAGTAATGATTGGGCCTTACTGATAAGTCCAGGCCCTACTGATAAGAGGTCAACATGTCCATTTCTTGATCTTTAGGTAATCCATAAGATACTATCATATAGTTGCTAGGTGTGTTGCTTGTTGCCACATTGCTTGAAGTCTGTTAATTATTCAATTAGACAAATATTTCTTGATCATCTACTACATTGTTTTTATTTTGGTAGCACTGGGTTAACAGTTGTGACTAAAATAGGCTTCCTGCCCTCCAGTTGTTTACATTCTGATGGAGGGAAGATAGTGACTAAACAAACTTTCATATACTCTAGGTACTGATAGGCAGTAGGTAATGTGCTTCTAAGCAATGTGTGACATCTTTTCAAAGTGCTTCCCACTGTCATAAATGGGGTCCTTTGAATAAGAGATGGTTAGGTACAAAGATAAAATCAATTTCCAAAAACATTTTAAAGGTACAGAAGTCCTGAGTGTGTCCCTTATGGATCTGAGGAGTTGTAATTGGATGGTCCCACTCTGACCACTGGATACACTGGCTCTTGGATCTAAGGAGGTGCTAATCTAGCCTCTGCCTGAGGCTACCCAGCAGAAGCTAGCTGTAAAGCAATGCAAGTTGCCCTGGGGCCTTGGAGCAGCTGCAGTTTGTTAAGTAATTTTCAAATTACAAAGGGCCGGGCCTTTCATATGCAAAAGCCTCTGTGCAGGGCTTGGGCGGGGCAGGGTCCCAGGGGATCAACAGGGTGGGCAGAGCGAGCAGTATGGCTGCTCTCAGTCCTGCCCTCAGAGGGCCGGGCAATCGCTGTGAGTGCCTCTGAGAGAAAGCTGCCCTCGAGTTCCGACCGATGCCAGACAGTCCCGTTTCTCTCGTATGAGTCTTGGTCCCTAGAGTCTCGCCCGGAACTGGAGCTCAGAGCTTGAGACTCCCTCCCGATTGAAAAAGACAATTGTGTCCTCAGCCGCCAGCCCTCTTCGCATGCACCTCTGCACCTTTGTATTTTACTTCCGCACCGCACCTCCTCTGAGTCTCTTACCGTCATTTCTATTGAGATTTTCCTACACAGGCAGCTGCCAAGGCCCTAGAGACAAAGAGAGACCCTAAAACTCCCCAGCCAAGTCATTATAGATGGGTCCCTGTCCATTGGTCAGTGGTCTTGTCAAGAAAGACTACATCACTAGGGCTGCTTCAGAGCCACATTATTGGCTGCAAAGATGCAACCTTTTTAAGAGGGTTGGGCATGAGCCACCATGACCTTTATGGGGACCTCACAAAAGTCTTTCAGACCATAAGCAGCCAGCACTTTGTTGGCAGATGAGTGGCTTTAGCTCCTAATTTCCCTAACAATGTTGAAGTTACTCCATGAATTGTCAGACTTAGGATTTAGAATTTCTCTACCCCAGCACTACTAACTGAAAACACAAATAGTACCATCATAGCAAAAACTCATCTTAAATGTTAATTCCTCAGTGAGACCTCCCTTGTTACCCTATAAATAATGGCAACTGTTCCTCTCCCTAAAAGTTCCTCTCCCCTTCCCAATTCTTATTTTTCTCTTTACTCCTTATCACTAATCCCTATTTTATTGCAGCTCAGTGACTAATAACCACTAGAATGTAAAATCTCTGAGAGCAAGTTTTAAACATTTTTTATTTTAGATATTGTTTTGTTCCCTGAACTAGAAAGAGGCACATGTAGGTAGTCAATAAATATATTCTGAGTATATAAATGAAAGAATGAACAAACAAATGAACAGTATCTAAGTATGGTTATGTTGATAATTTCTGTTGCCCAAAAAAGAAAGTCAAGAAAAGATGTCACCCTTTAGAAAAAATTAGAGATCATAACCTGAAATGTCTGCCAACCACTTCCTTAGAAAGAATGTTAGAGAATAGGAATTACAAACAAGACGTGAGGATAAAAAGTAAAATCTATTTCTATCAATTTTATGATGTCTTAATGCAAGTGAACAAAAAAAATGAATGGATCTTTAACCATAGCATGTGAGCTCTTTGGTTAACACAGTTCCCCAGAACCTCTTCACCTCTTTTTGTAACCAAGCACTTCCCTTCATGCTTTGACTTTAAACAAAGATTCACATTCCCAAAGATGTTGATAGACTCAAACTATCACATATCAAACAGAAACCATGAAGATGTTCAATAATGTGATGCCACAGCTTCCATCACAGTGGCCAGGAATTTCACACAACTGCACCTTCACCACAGTACATGCTGAACACTCTGTTCTAATAAAGCACCAGGAGGGAAACATATTGCAACGGTGGCATCACATGGACTTCTCTACAACCAATTTACCCTTTAGCAATGACTCTTAGTTTTGAAGGTCTGTTGTCAGAACAACACAAAGGAAGCACAGAAAATAGTTAAGAGAAATAGGTGGGGTGGGTGGGGTAAGAAGGGAAAAACCCAATGAAGGCAAAGATGAAGGAACACTAGGTATTTTATCTAAAAATACTGCATGGTTGCCCAAGACACATAAATAACTAACATCCTGTGGTCATTACATATGTCATGCTTTCCAATCTCACTCTACACAATGATAACTTGTGATATTTCAGGTTTTATTATGTCTATTTGAGAACTGAAATGGAGACCATTAGGGGACTTGCCCAAAGTCTCACCATTAGTAATTAGCAAAAGTAGAACAAAAACAAAAGTCTGACACCTGACCCAAAGCTCTTTCCACTGGTATTTACATGTTCTGTTTGGACTAAAATTAGCAAGAAATTTTCTATTTCATTAGCAAAGTAATTTGTAAATTTCTCCCATCAGATTTGTCACAAAAAGGATTAAGAACCACACAGCTATTCTGGTTTCATGTATTTAGAACAGTTTTCTCCTGACTTTTATGATTATGCCTCCTTATTTATAAAAAAAAAATCTTTGCACATACATCTCCAATACAGAACTATTTATAATATTTAAATATGCAAAGCTATTCTAATGCATTATCCTATATAATAAAAGCCCAGTGACCAAAACAGTGGAACAACCAGAACACCACAGCCCCCAGGGAGCGGTTAAGGGCAATGAGGCAGGCAGGCAGGTGAATGGTTAGGGGCAATCAGGCAGGCAGGCGAGCAGTTAGGAGCCAGAGGTCCTGGATTGTGAGAGGGATGTCCGCAGTGGGATCAGGCAGGCAGGCGAGCAGTTAGGAGCCAGAGGTCCTGGATTGTGAGAGGGATGTCCGCAGTGGGATTGGGCCTAAACCGGCAGTCGGACATCCCCCAAAAGGTCCCAGGTTGCGAGAGGGTACAGGCCGGGCTGAGGGACACCTCCCCATGCATGAATTTTGTGCACTGGGCCTCTAGTATAATTATAAAGCATACATGAAAATAGCATTTGTTCTCACTTACAGTGAATCATCTTGTATTCTAAAGGTATATACCCTCCACATTGGAGACCACTGCTTAAGTAAAGTTCAACTTAAAACCTTATACATAAAAATGTAATAACTAAAAATGGTATATATGAATATGATTAGATAACTAAGACTTAGAAAAATTATAAATTAGAAAATACAAAAATTTACCTAAAGTAAGGGTAGGTACTTACACTTGAAAGATGGCTAAATCCCCATGTTTGGGAAAAATAAAAAGAGGAGCCATATTAGAAAACAGACTGGCAGTTCCCCAAATGGTTAAACATACAGTTAACATTTGACCTAGCAATTCTACTCCTGGGTATACCATGGTATACCAAGAGAAATGAAAGCATGTGTTTACACAAAAATTTGTACATGAATTTTTTTAAAATATATTTTATTGATTTCAGAGAAAAAGGGAGGGGGAGAGAAAGATAGAAACATCAGTGTTGAGAGAAAATCATTGATCGGCTGCCTCCTGCACACCTCCTATTGCGGAACAAGCCCGCAACCTGGGCATGTGCCCTTAACTGGAATCGAACCCAGAACCCTTCAGTCTGCAGGCCGATGCTCTATCCACTGAGCCAAACCAGGTAGGGCTGTACATAAATGTTAATATGCATTAGAATAGGCAAATCCATAGAGACAAAATGTAGATCATTTTTTGCTTAGGGCAGGGAGACGGGGATGGGAAGGTAGGGAGTGACTGCTAAAGGGTACAGAATATCTTTTTGAGGTTCTAAATGTTCTAAAACTACTGGTAATGATGGCACATATCTGTGAATGTACTTAAACCAATGAATTGTACACTTTAATTGGGTGAATTGTATGTTATGTGAGTTCTATCTGAATCTCAATAATGCTGTCAAAAAATGAAATGGGGCCGTGGCCGGTTTGGCTCAGTGGATGGAGCGTCGGCCTGCGGACTAGGGGGTCCCAGGTTCGATTCTGGTCCGGGGCATGTGCCTTGGTTGCGGTCACATCCCCTGTGGGGGGTGTGTAGGGGGCAGCTGGTCGAAGTTTCTCTCTCATTGATGTTTCTAAGTCTCTATCCCTCTTCCTTCCTCTCTGTGAAAAATTCAATAAAATATGTTTAAAAAATAAATAAATAAATAAATAAATAAATAAATAAATAAAATGGGAAGAAGTACCCATCTCCCTTCAAAACAGTTTAGGAAGACTAGCAAGCACTGGTATTTCATAAGTTACAGATATCAATGGAGCATAAGCTGTAAATCAGGCTGTGAACAAAAGCATTGAAAGTTAAAAGGGGAAATAGAGAATAAATGAAGGCTGCAGACTTCAGAAGAAAGATTCATTTGATATGAACCCCAAGAAGGAATTTATCTGCTGAGATGGACTTCTTATGGTCAATCGAGGGCCCAAATTTTGTGAATAATATGAGCCTAGAGCCATTTGCTGACAAGGGATTCTCATGCACTCTCTACACCAGGAAGACCCTCAGACTGAACCCTCGATTCCCACACTATGCCCTGCTTGTTTACACCACATGACTCAACTATTATAAGGTAGTTCCTAGTTTCCTCTTTATGACCAAGGGACTTAGACCAGCCACATCCAAACAGAACAGCACACTCTGGATGCCTCATTTACCAAAAACAGACCTAATTGGGAACTTTGGTTATAAAAGGCTTGGTTGAATGCAATTTAGGTTTCTACATAAATCTTGAGCTATAGCTCCTTTTCCTCAAATAAATGCTTTTTATTCTTTACTAGAGGCCTGTTGCATGAAATTCGTGCACGGGGGGCGGGGGTGTCTCTCAGCCCAGCTCTCAGGGGATGCCCAACTGACGGCTCCCTATAGGGAGCGGGCCTAAGCCAGCACTCAGACATCCTTAACACTGCCATGGAGGCAGGAGAGGTTCCCGCCACCACCACTGCACTCACCAGCCATGAGCCCAGTTTCTGGCTGAGAGGCACTCCCCCTGTGGGAGCACATGGACCACCAGGGGGCAGCTTCTGTGTTGAGCGCATCATAGTGACCAGTCGTTCCACTGTTTGGTCGATTTGCATATTAGCCTTTTATTATATAGGACTATAGTCTAAGGTTAATTTTGATATACAAAGGAATACTTAATAAATGTGCCTAACATAGGTATAGAGAAGCGAGAGGAAATAGAAGTGAAAATGCCACAACAGCACCATCTAGAAAAATAAAAATAAAAAACAAGGGCTGGTAAAAACAGATCATCAGCATGATGGCCAGCAGTGACTGGGCACTGACTGCCAAACCCTACACTAAGGGCTTCAAGCATCCTTCCTCACCTTGAAACCAGCACTGCAAAGAAGGTTCTGCTGGTCCTGATTTGTAGATGGGAAACAAAGTCAAAGAGGTTCAGTACCATGGTTGTTTGGTTAAGTGCTTATCTTTTAGAAATATATTCAGAAGTATTTAAAAATAATTTACAGAATTTCTTGAATTTGCTTTAAAATAACACAGTGAGAAGTTCTGGTGGTGAATATGGATAAAACACAATTGATCATATTGATAAATGTTGAAGATGGGAAAAGGGTACTTGTTTACTATTCTGTCTACTTTTCAGCTTGAAATTTTCCATTAGAAAATTCCCTAAGTTTAAGAAAACAAAGACAAAACACAACATTTACTATATCTGTCCATGTATACTTAAGTTACTTCTCTGACCTCTTTATCTATTACCTCTACACTCCTCCATCTCTATACCCCTCCTGCAACCCCTTTTGCCTTCTTCCACCCATCTTTATTCAAATTTATTCAGATTGAGATTCACCATCACCCTTTTTAAAACTGTTTCCCTACAGGTATACACTATCCTCATTTACTTTATCTATTTTATTATGCCTTATTTTTTATAGCACTCATCTTCTAGTATCTTACCCATTATCATCAATTTATAACTGATACATGGCATTTACTATGTGTCTGTCACTGTTCTAAATTTTCTATATACACACAACCTATGATCCTAACAACCTAGGATATCACTATACTCATTTTATAGATAAGAAAGGGAGGCACAGCTAGTATGTGGGGACAGTTTACACCCAGCTAGTCTTGCTCCCAAGTCTACAGTCTTACCCGAAACAGCACAGGGGTGAAGCGAAGACAATGTCAAAAAGCACCAAGCACAGAGTAGCTGCTGAGAATCTAGCAATATCACTGACATTGACATGCTTATCTCACTCAGCCCAAATATCAGAGAACAAGTCTAAACTAAGAGTGAGCAACCAAAAACAAAACAAAACAAAAAAACAAACAAAAATAACCCCAGGAGATCTCAACATAGTGGCCAGCAGGATGGCAGGGAGGGAGAAAGTATGAGTGAGTGAAGGTGCAAGAGGGGAGTGTGTGGGCATATGTGGTGTGTGTGTGGGAGAGTGAGGGAGAGTTAGATCTCACATAAGTCTCAGGGGCTGGCAGATCAGGCTCTCCTGGATGCAGAGACCCTGCTACTGCCACAGGCATTTCCAGACCAGTACAGCTCTGGCAGGGAGCCCAGGCCATCTTGAAGAGGGGAGCTGGAAAAGCCAGGAACACAGCCACACCAACACCCATACTGTCCTCGGACAACACCCTAAACTCATGCAGTGAGCTGCTGGTCAGCCATAACTTGCAAGGGATGACTGCCACACCCCTGCAGTGAGTGGCATGCTACCTTGCCTCAGGCTCCCAGACATTCACAGTGAGCGCACACCAGAGAGAATTCTTGCACCTCCCTGCACTGTGCTAAAGGACCCTGTGCTCCAGGATCCCGCTCTTTCAGACACCACACTGAGTTCACACCAGGGAGACTCCACGCCCCCTCCTGCCCAGGCCTGTGCTGGTAGTCCAGCTGGAGACACCTGGCACAGTGCCCCAACTAGATCCCATGACCACACTGATGGTGCAAGTCAGAGGTACCCAGCGTGGCACCCCACCCAGGCCCTAGGACCTCACTAAATGTGTGAGCCAGAGGCACCCAGCACCCCACCCAGGCCCCAGGACCATGCTAATTGTGTGAGCCAGAGGCCCCTGGCGCCCCATCCAGGCCCCAGGACTGAGCTGATGGTGTGAGACGAGGCACCTGGTGCAGGACCCTGCTCAGGCCCCAGGACCATGCTGATGGTGTGAGCCTGAAGGATCTGGGACCTCATAGGGAATCTCACACCAGAGAAATTGTGCACAAGCCCCTACAAATCCCCAGCATCTGCAACAGACAACTGAGGGACCAGGCATGTGGAGGAAGGGAGTAAAACTCAGAGCAGAGACAACAAAGGCATGAGACTCAAGGCAGACCCAACCTCTGGGCTAAGGATCCCTGGACCATTGGACCACTAGGGGCTTCAACCTCTCGGACCAAAAAGGAAACGCTCAAAAAGGAACTAAATGAAATGGAGGCAAGCAATTTGTGAGAAAGAATTCAGAGTAATGGTTATAAGGATGCACAAATGTCTGGAAAGAAATATACCAACATGTGTAAGAATCAAAAGGAAATGAAGAATGACATAGCTGCAATAAACAACAAAATGGAAGGTTTCAACAGCAGACTAAAAGAACCTGAGGACCAAATCAGTAAGTTAGAAGACAGGGTAGGAAAAAATCACCCAATCTGAACAGGATTCGGGGGGAAGGGAGATTAAAAAGCAGGAGTTTAAATGAAAAGAAGCAACATTTGCATAATAGAAGTGCCAGAAGGAGAAGAAGCTGATCAAAAGATAGAAAAACTATTTGAAGAAATAATGACAGAACACTTCCCTGACTTGGGGAAGAAAAAAATGACACCGCACAGAGAGTCCCAAACAAGATAAACCCCAAAAGACCCACACTAAGACATGTAATTACAATGGCAAATGGTAATGACAAATAAAGAATTTTAAGGACTGCAAGAGAGAGACAGAAAGTTACCCACAAGGGATCTCCCGTTAGACTATCAAACGATTTCTCAACAGAAACACATCAGGCCAGAAGGGAATGGAATTAAATATACAAAGTGATGAAAACCAAGCGACTGAATCCAAGAATACTATACCCAGCAAGACTATCATTCAAAATTGAGGGTGAAATCAGGAACTTCATAGATAAAAACAGGCAAAGGGAGTTTATTACAACCAAACCAGCAATGCAAGAAATACTAAAAGGACTGGTGTAAGAAGAAGGAATAGAAAGAGAGGGAGAAACACAGACATAAAGAAGAAAAATGGCCGAAACCGGTTTGGCTCAGTGGATAGAGCGTCGGCCTGCTGACTGAAAGGTCCCAGGTTCGATTCCGGTCAAGGGCATGTACCTGGGTTGCGGGCACATCCCCAGTAGGAGATGTGCAGGAGGCAGCTGATCGATGTTTCTCTCTCATCGATGTTTCTAACTCTCTATCTCTCTCCCTTCCTCTCTGTAAAAAATCAATAAAATATATTTAAAAAAAAAAGAAGAAAAATGGCAACAAATAAGTACCTATCAACAATAACCTTAAAAGTAAATGGATTAAATACCCCAATCAAAATACATAGAGTGGCAGAATGGATAAGAATACATGACTGATATATATGTTATCTACAAGAGACACACCTCAGAACAAAGGACTCACACAGACTGAAAGAGAAGGGATGGAAAAAAAATGTTCAGGCAAATGAAAATGAAAAGAAAGCTGGGCTAGCAATACTTATATCTGACAAAATAGACCTCAAAGTGAAGGCCATAACAAGAGATAAGGAAGGCCATTTCATATAAAAGGGATCCATGCAACAAGAGGATATAACTATGATAAAATATATTCACCCAATAGAGGAGCACCCCAATACATTAAAAATAAAATTCTGGAAGAGATCACAGGTGAGATGTACAACAATACAATCATAGTAGGGTACTTTAATACCCCACTGGATAAATTTTCTAGGCAAAAAGATCAACAAGGAAACAACAAGCCTAAATGACTCACTAGGTCAAATGGAACTAATTGACATCTTCAGAACATTTCACCCCAAAGCTACAGAATATACGTTTTTCTCAAGTGCACATGGGATATTTTCAAATATAGACCACATGTTAGGACAGAGGCTAAGTCTCTACAAATTAAAGAAGGTTGAAATTATATCAAGCATACTCTCTGATCACAATGGCATAAAATTAGAAATCACCTACAATACTAGTAAAAACAAGCAAACACATAGAGGTTAAATAGCAAGCTATTAAACAAGGAATGGGTTACCAAGGAGATCAAAGAAGAAATAATAAACATCCTGGAAACAAAAGAAAATGAAAACACAACTCAAACTCTCTGTGACACAGCAAAAGCAGTCCTCAAAAAACAAGAAAAACTGGTAATAAATTATCTAACCTTACAACTTAAAGAATTAGAAAGAGAGCAACAAGAAAAGCCCAGAGTAAGTATAAGGTGTCCCAAAATTCACGCAAGAAGTAATTTTGATAGAAAATACAGGTTTAGAATTAAAAATTGTAAATTTTTTATTGATTCATAAAGGAGACAGTATAGGGTTATATATGGAATAGCATATCTGGTAAATGGCCTCCAAGGCTTTGCTGGCACATACGCACTCTTTTGTTGAAATTTTCCATGACCGTTTTGCATAAATGTGGCTGAATTTCGTTGATACAGTACTCAATTTCCTCCTTCAAGGTGTGAGTAGTCGTGGGCTTGTTGGCATAAACCTTAGACTTCAAAAAACCTCAAAGAAAAATGTCCAACAGCGTTAAATCGCATGATCTGGGCAGCCAATTCTGGGAAATTAAACGACCAGGAAATGACTCATGCAGTAATTGAATTGTTTCTCGGGCTGTATGGCATGTGGCACCATCTTGTTGAAACCATATGTCATCCACATCCATATCTTGCAATTTAGGCACACAAAACTGGATTATCATGTCGCGATAGCGAGCACCATTAACTGTTATTGCCTGAACAGCCGCATTTTGGTCATGGAAAATTTCAACAAAAGAGTGCGTTTGTGCCAGCAAAGCCATGGAGGCCATTTACCAGATATGCTATTCCATATATAACCCTATACTGTCTCCTTTATGAATCAATAAAAAATTTACAATTTTTAATTATAAACCTGTGTTTTCTATCAAAATTACTTCTTGTGTGAATTTTGGGACAACCTTTAGAAGGAAGAAAAATAATAAAGATCAGAGTGGAAATAAATGACATAGAGACTAAAAAAAAAAAAAAAAAGCAATACAAAAGATAAATAGGACCAAGAGCTAGTTCTTTGAAAGGATAAACAAGATCGATGAACCTCTAGTCAGGCTCACTAAGAAGCAGAGAGGACCCAAATAAACAAAATCAGAAAAGAAAGAGGTGAAGTAACAATCGACACCACAAAAATACAAAGGAATGTAAAAAAAAAATGAGGAACAATTCTATACCAACAAACTGGACAACCTAGACAAAATGGACATATTCCAAAAAAAGTGCAATTTTCCAAAACTCAATCAGGAAGAATCAGAAAACCTGAATAGGCTGATAACTACTGATGAAATTGAAGCAGTAATAAAATACAATAAAAACCTCCAGAAAAGAAAACCCCTGGTCTGGATGGCTTCACAGGGGAGTTTGACCAAACATTCAAAAAAGAATTAACACTTACACTCCTCAGACTATTCCAAAAATATTCAAGAGGAAGGAACACTTCCAAGCTCTTTTTATAAAGCCAGTATTACCCTAATCCCCAAACCATATAAAAGCACTACAAAGAGAGATCATTACAGGTCAATATTCCTGATGAACATAGATGGTAAAATCCTCAACAAAATATTAGCAAGTCACATCCAGTAATACATTAAAAAGATCAGAAACCATCACCAAGTGGGACTTATTCCAGGGCTGCAAGGCTAGTACAATATCCACAAATCTATAAACATAATATATCACATAAGCAAATTGAAAGACAAAAAGCACATGATCATATCAATTGATGCAGAAAAAGTATTTGACAAAAACCAACACCCTTTTTTTATTGTTGTCTTTAAATATATTTTTATTTATTTCAGAGAGGAAGGGAGAGGTAGAAAGAGATAGAAATATCAATGATGATGAGGGAATCATTGATCGGTTGTCTCCCTCACACCCCCTACTGGGGATCAAGCCCATAACACAGGCATGTGCCCTTGCATTAATGGAACCTGGACCGCTTCAGTCTGAAGGCCGGCGCTCCATCCATTAAGCCAAACCAGCCAGAGCCCAACACACTATTTTGATAAAACTCTCAGCAAAGTGGAAATAGAGGTATCATACCTCAACATAATAAAAGCCTTATATGACAAACCTACAGCCAATATCATACTCAATGGGTAAATACTAAAACCATTTCCCCTAAGAACGGGAATAAGACAGGGATGCCCACTTTCACCACTCCTGTTCGACATAGTACTGGAAGTGCTAGCCATAGCGAAGAAGCAAGAAGAAGAAATAACAGACATCTAAATTGGAAAAGAATAAGTAAAACTGTCATTATTTGTAGATGACATGATATTGTACATAGAAAACCCTAAAGATTCCATCAAAAAACTACTAGATTTAATATATGAATTTGGCAACATAGCAGGTTACAAAATTAACACCTAGAAATCTATGGCATTTTTATACACCAATAATGAACTCACAGAAAGAGAAACTAAACAAACAATCCCATTTACCATTACAACAAAAAAATTAAGATACCTAGGAATAAACTGAACTAAGGAGAGAAAAGACCTGTGCTTGAAAAACTACAGGATGCTTAAAAAGAGATAGAGAAAGATATAAACACATGGAAGATTATATTGTGTTCATGAATTGGTAGAATCAACATCATTAAAATGTTCATACTACCCAAAGCGATCTATAGACTCAATGCAATCCCCATTAAAATAACAACAGCATATTTCACAGACCTAGAACAAACTCCCAAAAAATTTATATGGAATAAAAAAAAATACCCCAAATAGCTGCATCAATCAAGAAAGAAGAGCAAAATTGGAGGGATCACAATAACATAAATCAAGTTATATTACAAAGCCACTGTAATCAAAACAGTCTGGTACTGGCACGAGAACAGATATATAAACCAATGGAACAGAACAGAGAACTCAGAAATCAACCCAAGCCATTATGCTCAATTAATATTTGACAAAAGAGGCAAGAGCATACAATGTAGTCAAGACAGTCTCTTCAATAAATGGTGTTGGAAAAATTGAACAGATACATGCAAAAAAATGAAACTAGACTGCCAAATTACACCATACACAAAAATAAACTCAAAATGGATAAAAGACTTAAATATAAAAAAGGGAACCATAAAAATCTTAGAAGACTCCATAGGCAGCAACATATCTCATAGCAATATGTTTACCGATACATCTCCTAGACAGTGGTCAGCAAACTCATTAGTCAACAGAGCCAAATATCAACAGTACAATGATTGAAATTTATTTTAAGAGCCAAATTTTTTAAACTTAAACTATATAGGTAGGCACATTGTTATTAACTTAATTAGGGTACTTCTAAGGCTTAGGAAGAGCCACACTCAAGGGGCCAAAGAGCCGCATGTGGCTCATGAGCCGCAGTTTGCCGACCATGGTTAGGACAATGGAAACTGAGGAGAAAATAAACAAATGGGACTACATCAAAATAAAAAGCTTCTGATAGCAAAAGAAACCATCAACAAAACAACAAGAGAGCCCACTGCATGGGAGAATATATTTGTCAATGTTACTTCTGATAAGGGTTTAATCTCTAAAATTTATAGGAAACTCATACAACTTAACAAAAGGAAGATAAACAATCCAATTAAAAAAATGGGCAAATGACCTAAATAGACACTTCTTGAAAGTGGACATACAGAAGGCCAAGAGACATGTGAAAAAATGCTCAAAGTTACTAATCATCAGAAAGGTGCAAATTAAAACTACAATGACGTATCACCTCATACCTGTCTGAATGGCTACCATCCGACAAATCAACAAATGACAAGGGCTGGTGAGGATGTGGAGAAAAGGGAACCCTACTATACTGCTGGTGGGAATGCAGACTGGTGCAGCCACTATGGAAAACAGTATGGAGTTTCCTCAAAAATTAAAAATGGGACTCCTATTTGACCCAGTGATCCTACTACTAGGAATATATCCTAAGAGACTTGAAAAACCAATGAGAAAGAATGTATGACCCTGTTGTTCATAGCAGTGCAATTTACAATAGCTAAAATTTTGAAACAACCTAAGTGCCCATCAGCAGATGAGTGGATTAAATAACTGTGGTACATCTACACAATGGAATACTATACTGCTGTAAAAAGAAAGAACTCTTACCATTTGCAACAGCATGGATGGACCTGGAGAGCATTATGCTAAGTGAAATAAGCCAGTCAGAGAAAGATAAGTATGACATGATCTCACTCATTTGTAGAATATAATAAACATAACATAAACTGATGAACAAAAATAGATCCAGAGACATAGAAACATCGAACCGATCATCAAACCTCAAGAGGGAATGCAGGAGAGGGTCTGGGCGGGAGGGGGGCGGGTCTTTGGAGGGAGAAGGGTAAGAGATCAAAGAATGTGTATGCATATAAGCATAACCAATATAACCAATGGACACAGACAATAGGGGGGTGAAGGCCTGGGCTCGGAGGTGTGGGCGGGCTTGAAGAGGTCAATGGGGGGGAAAGGGGACATATGTTATACTTTAAACAATAAATTTTTTTTAAAATAATAAATAAATAAAATCATAATTTTACATGTGAAAATAAAATAAAAATAAATGCTGTATTAAAAAACCCCCAAAGATTTTATATAGGTACTAGGGCAGTTTAAATTGAAACCAAAATATGGCATTTGAGTCTGAATTTGTTATCTTGCAAAATCAAAAAATGAAGTCTCGGACAAAAACTGTCAGTGGTACGGAAGTTTATTGAGAAAAGCCAGTCCTGGAAAAGATCCAGCTGGGGTACCAAGAGCAGGCCAATGTCCAGAGCTTCCTTTCCACATTACAGTCAGGAGTAGTTCAGCATCCAAGCTAATTAAAGTCTAAGTCCACGTGTGAAGTCCCACATGGCCATAAGCCACATGGGCGACAGGGAGCACATCTCCTGCCATCAACTCAAGAACCTAGCACGCAGGGGAGGAGAGGCAGCCTTACTAGTTCCTGATTGGTCTTTTCAAAGAATTCTGCCTTAATAACATTCTTGGGATTGGTTAGATGCCTCACTGTCTTCTGATTGGTTATCTGCAAGCTGCCTGTCATAAAGTTCATGCCTCTTGCATGTGCCCTTCCTTCCCCACCAAGTTGGGGTGCCTTAGTAACTCCACCTAGTTGGGTTCCTGTCTTTCTCCTCCCTCCTCCTCCATGATCCCAGTCCCTATCTAGCTTCCCTCAGTCTCCTCAAAATGATTTAACAATTGAGCAATATTGTTTAAAACACTCTTAAAATATGCATTCACAAATGTTCAAGTCTCCTCACCTACCAGATTTAAAGTGGCCATATGTACCAAAAGCTGTCTTCTAAGAACAATCCTATATAATAAAAGCCTAATATACTAAGTGTCTGGTCATCCGGTCAGCCATTCAACCAATCAAAGAGTAATATGCTGATATGCTAAGGTTGCTCATGATCTCACTCATTTGTGGAATATAATAAACATAACAAAAACTGATGAACAAAAATAGATCCAGAGATCTCGCTATGACGTGCACTGACCATCAGGGGGAAGACGCTCCAACCGGAGGTTAGCTTGCTGCTGGGGTCCGGCTGATCAGGACTGAGCAAGATGGGCCAGACACGTCCTGGAGCCCTCTCATGGTCCCTCTCCAGCTGGCCAACCTCCCGCGTCCCTCCCCAGCCCCGATTGTGCACTGGTGGGGTCCCGCGGCCTGGACTGCGTCCTCTTGCAATCTGGGCTGAGGGACCCCCCCTGCCCCGAGCACATGAATTTCGTGCACTGGGCCTCTAGTTTTCAAATAAAGAGAGAATAGGAAAGTACTTTATATATATTTTCAGGACTCAGTTGATTTCTGATCTATTATACTTTGTTAGAACAAAAGAAGGTAGGAAAAAAGTGTAAAGATAAAAATATAAACTCCACCCTCCAATTTTCATCACCTGAATAAACTAGAGAAAAGCACCTGCTGACTGTGGGTGCTTTTCAATGTTACCTGTGAAGAGGAGTAAGTAGAGTTGCCATCCCAAAATATGCTTCTTTGGGATATTGATTATTTTAGACTGGTTAATTTAAAAAAAACAACAGACATAGAGAAGCTCTGAAAACCAAGCAGAAGTTACCCTTTGTAAAAGGACATTTATCTAAGGACATTTGTAGAGGAAATCTCAATTTTTAAAAGTGTTTCTCTCACTGCACCAGGAAGCAGAGGCTATCTAAATCTCTAGAATAAGTTGTCAATGAAGAAAGCAAGGACCTGAATCTACATAATAATCTTACTGTTTGCTATGCTATTCCTGCTAACCTCCCATATCTGACTCTTTACTCTCAATTTCTTTTGTCTTTAGCTGAAAGTGGTATTTAAGGTGGTGGCTTCTGACATTTTGATGAGTTATTTTGTTTTCCTGGGTCTCTCCCATCTATACAAGAGGTAGACATGTTATTAAACTTTAACTTGTTTTTCTCCTGCTAATCTGTCTCATGTCAATTTGACTATTAGACCAGCCAGAAGAACCTAAATGGGTAGAGGAAATGCCTCCTCTTTGACAAAGCAAAAACAACAACAACAACAAAACCTTTGAAGTTTCATTTATATTTAACTCTTTTAATAAATGAAGGGCAGATGATCCAAGAACAAAACTCAAGTTATTTTAGGGGGGAAAAAATCAACAATGTTCAAACTTAATTCAGGCAAATCACATGAAGTGTGTTGGTAATTTTGTAACTGCAGCAATTTCCTCTCTTCAATATGACCTTTTCTTCTTTGTTTCCTCTTGATTCAAAATGTCCTTGTCCAGTCTAGGAGCACCATGACTCACCTGCCTCCCTCTTTCCTTGCCTGTCCACTCCCTTAGTCATTTAGCCCTTAGGACACCAGATTCTGGTTGGCATCTAACAGTCTAGGAATAAAGGCTGGGTCTGCTAACCATAGAGACAGAGTTTCAGTCAAACTAAAGATAACTTCTAGGCCCAGTTGTGTTTCAGCTCCACACCCAGAAAGGCAGAACAACCCTACTGACCACACCCTTGCTAGGCCAGACAGAATGGTCCTATGGCTGACATCAGGACCAAATGCATGACCCTAACTCCCTTATTCATCATGATTATTGTTTTCCCCTGTATAACCCATCCCCTAGAAACCACGGGGGAGCCAGGTTTTAGAGAACTAGCTCACCTGTGTCTCTGGGCTTGGTGCCACTTCCTTAGATAAACCCTTACTTTCTTTGCTGCAAACTCCTGTTGGCATTTTATTGGGATTTGATGTGTGCAGGCAAACAAACCCCTTCAGCTCCATAACAATTTTTAGCTTCTATTCATTTGCCATTTTCCAGCCTAATGTTATAGATGACAAAAATATGTGACTCTTGATTTTTATCTCTCAGAATTATTTCACTTCCACAGTTCATACTTCTAGTGAGAAATAAAACATTCAGTCAATATGGAATCATTATCATCATTTTGTAGACGAAAAAAAATTGAGGGGCAGAAAAAGGAAGAAAAGTAAACACCACATAGCAACCCAGTAGCATTCTCAGGGTCCAAACTCTGGAACCTTGTTCCAGAGCCTTTAGTGGCACCCCTTAGGCCACCCCTATGTGTGGGATTAAACACAATACAGAAGTTAAAAAAAAAGTCCCAATTTTAATTTTTATACCAGTCTGAGAGAAATGAATTATTAGCCCTGTCATCTTGGGCAAGGTTCTCTGCTTCAGTTTCTTTACAGGATTATTGTGAGAACTAGATGAATTGTATCATGCATATCTCAGTCTGACACACAATATACTATAAAATTTAGCTTTATTATCACCATCAGTATGATTTTATAAAGACTTACAGTTTAGTTTAAGTCAGCATAATTAAGGAGATCTAGTTTTATTTTCCAACCTCTTAACTGAGGGATCCTTCAACTCCTGTTTGTTAATCAAAATGGAAAACACAATCAGAAGCCTTATTTGGAATCATGGTAAGATACAATATGACACACAGGCACTAGTATCGCTCATGTTTATAATCTCTGGCAGGCTGGACATGCTTATCTAAAAATAATTGCTTAAATTTTAACAGTAACACACCCAACCATGTGAATCTCTTTTCCATATCAATCTAAATTTAGTAATGAGGGAAACTATTCAAAGTTGTCAATGCTATTATTATTTGTATGCCTTCAGATGGGTGGGGGGGATACTCTTTCTGGAGCACTTGACTTATCTTCCTCTAAAGACCATTCAAATGAAAATGACATTCTTGGTATTTATCCTTGGCTCTGACAGAATCTTCCATGTCAGAAATCAAGAACTCCAACTTTAGAAAGCAAGCAATATTTTCAGAGTTAAACAGGTCTCCCGAACAACATGTCTAATCAAATCTAACTCCCCAGAGGCCACGGCTCTCAGTTTTCATCTAGGATCCTAGCAGTTCCCCCACTTTGTACAGGCCCTCGAGAAGCTGACAAAAATAAAAATAAAAAAAAAGGCAAAGTTCTCCTCCCCTGCTGACACGCCATGATGGGCAGTTTCACATGGTAGTGCAGTGAAGAGGAACTGAAGCAAGAGACTGAGAAACAGGCACATCCGGCCACTTTTGACAGGTAATATGGAAAACTCCAGCACTGCCGGGGGGGTTGCTGCCTTAACTCTGTGTTCTCAACAGATTCTGTTGGTAGCCAAGAGGAAGGTGTGGACAGCAATGTGTAGAGACCACACTTTATACTTTTCAAAATACTACCCTCCCTCCAGTTATCTTCCTTTCCCACTTCTCACAACAGCAAGTGAAGTTCAAGAGCAAACCGAAGTTCACTGCTATTCGGCCTTAGTTCCTGACCCCTCACTTCTTTGCACTTTCCCACCACAACTTCACTCAAAGATCCTTCCAAATTCCTTCCAAAGGGCAGCTATTGGATACGCCCTTTCCTTTGAGTCTTAATTCCTATTAGGGCTAAATAACCCCTCCTCCGAAAGTTCTCCTCGTTCTATAAACTATCAATTTCGCAGGGGTCTGTAGCAAATCCCACCCCACCTCGCAGTCCCGGTCAGGTGGGCGGGGCAAGGATAAAATGCAGCAACCCCGCTTTTTCCCGGGCAGTCTCTGCAGGTGCGCTCAGACCAAAGCGTGCTTGGTGCTTTCATGCTGCAGCCTGGCTTGGTTAAGTTCGGGAGAGGGTCCTCTGCGGGCGCACTTTTGAGGAACCGAGAAAAGCCATCGAATCCGGAACACGGCGCCTGGAACCAAGCGGGGCGCAGGCTTTGTGCCGATAGTCGTCCCCCGCAAAAGTGCTTTGAGGTCCCGTTCTGGCCCTTCCAGACCCAGGCCAGCAGAGTCACCCTCCCTTGCAAGTCAATACAAAAAAATCCGCCACCCCTGCAGGGGAGCCGCTTCCTACCTTCTGCAAAGGCCCGCAGAGCTGCCAAGACCTACCCTGAGATCCCTGAGTCTCTGGCGCCCATCCTCCCCCCTCACCTCCCACCCAACCCATCCCACTTCTCTCGCCACCCGCACCGCGCGATCCACCGGGAGATGGAAAGCTGCTCCCCGTGCGCGACGCGTTGGTCTTGGCTCGCGCCGGTCCAGCAGCGGAGCGAGAGCCCCGCGCTCCCCGGCTGTAGAGACAGCGGGAGCGAGGAGCGAGGAGCGGAGCCGGGGCTCCGCCACGCCCCTCCCCCAGCCCAGGGAATCGGGGCTTGGGAGGCAACCCCAAAAGCTCCCCGGGAGCGCGGCGCTGACTGCACGAGGAGATGCCGGGGAAGAGCTGGAAGGAACTTGGGCCCCCATCTCCCTCCCCTTCCCCTAGCTGCTGTGTCCTCTGCCGCGTCCCTCCCCAGGGCCCTGGACGACGTGGGCAGGGGACAGCCGGAAGCAGCTGTGCTCCCCTCTTGTCGTCCTCCCTCCCAAAATCTCGCCCTGCCCTCGCTGGGAGCCCAGACGGGACCGCGCTTTCAGAGGTCGAAAAGAGCTGTATGTAGACGTGGAAGACATAAATTCCCAGCCCAAAACGCCCCAAGCAGCAGTGTTTAGCATTTGGTACAATTGCCTGAAATGAATAATGATCCTCGTGAGTAATTTGGGTTAAAGTCTGCACCGACATCAATGGGCCCAGCAGGGAGCTACGACTTACCCATTACGGAGCCGAGTGTTTTCAGACCTCAGCTGGCCCGGAGCCCCATTCCGAGGACTGCACTGTCAGTATTTGTCCACTGGCTGCGAAGGTTTGGAATCCCATCACAGCTGTGCCACGGAGAGCGTCCAGATCGGGTGGGTGCTGGGGAGAAGCTGCCAAACAATACAGAAAGTTTCACAAACAGAAACCGAAGCCCTGACTGTTAGTAAAGCTGAGCGCACGCCATCCGCCGCCCCCAGGGCGTTCAGCGCGCTGCAGAAGCGCCCTCGCCTGTCTTGGAGAAAGAATCTCCCAGTTACCTGCCCCGTGACAAGCGCAGGTGAGCCAGTCCTGGCTTGCTTAGAAGCGTCCCTTCAACTTGGTGAAAACACACCTTATCGCACTAACTATGGTTCCTTAGCTTTGTTCTTTGTCACTTTCACATGTGGAACCACATCACAAGTATTTGGGGGTAAATTTACCGGTGGAACACCACCCTCCCTGGCATAACCTGGCGGGGAGTTTAAGGCGCAGTACTGCGTAGTTGCTGCTGGTTCGGATGAAGACAGCAGGAACTAATATCGCAAAGCCAGGTGAATAGTAGCTGTCAATCACGCAGCTTCCGTTGAGAGCAGCTGTGTGTAGCTTAGACCTAAACGAACTCTGGACATTTGGGGTTCTGTCTCAGGAGTTCAGACTGACTGGGAAGGGCTTAAATTAAACTAAATCAAAAGAAGTGGGTGTGGGATGTGTGCTAATATTTGTTGAGTATCTGCTATGTGCCAGGTACTTTTCCTAATTATCTTAGGCAATCCTATCAACATCTCTGAGAATAGCAAATCATTTATTCCTGTTTTGCAGAGGAGGAATCTATGGCTTAGAGAGGTTCAGTTACTTGCCCAAGGTCACACAACTAGTAAGTAGCAGAGTCAGGCTTTTTTTTTTTTTTAATATATTTTATTGATTTTTTACAGAGAGGAAGGGAGAGAGATAGAGAGTTAGAAACATCGATCAGCTGCCTCCTGCACATCTCCCACTGGGGATGTGCCTGCAACCCAGGCACATGCCCCCGACCAGAATTGAACCTGGGACCCTTCAGTCCGCAGGCCAACGCTCTATCCACTGAGCCAAACCGGTTTTGGCCAGAGTCAGGCTTTGAAAGCAGATGTATCTAACACCAAACCCTATCTCCACTAGCAAGACAGAGAATAATGAAATGAAGGGACCAAGTAAGAGCCTGTTTCAGGATATGAAAAAGAGAAGAGGAATCAAGAAGATGCCAAGAGAAAGAATCCTATATAATAAAGAGGTAATATGCAAATTGAATGTCACACCCTGACACAAGATGGCCACTCCCATGTGGTCACAAGATGGCTGGCAGGGGAGGGCAGTTGGGGGCAATTGGGCTGGCAGGGGAGCAGTTAGGCATCAATCAGGCTGGCAGGGGAGTGATTAGGGGGCAATCAGGCTGGCAGGCAGGCGAATGGTTGGGAGCCAGCAGTGCTGGATTGTGGGAGGGATGTCCGACTGCTGGTTTAGGCCTGATCCCTGTGGGACATCCCTCGAGGGGTCCCAGCTTGGAGAGGGTGCAGGCTGGGCTGAGGGACATCCCCCCCCCCCCGCCCGCCCCGCCAGTGCACAAATATCATGTACCAGGCCTCTAGTCTTAAAATAAGAGCAAATGTCATGCAAAGTACATCACTGAGTCTACTAGCCAACCAACAACAACCTGTACCAACATAGCAGACTGGACATAGTCCAATGCAAGAAAAGCATTCTTATAAGGAGACTAAGAGATTTTGGACCATGACTGTAAGATCTAGTTAGTTCCCTTTGAAGCCAATTTGAAACTATTTTTTTTTAAAATATATTTTATTGATTTTTTACAGAGAGGAAGGAGAGAGATAGTTAGAAACATCGATGAGAGAGAAACATCGACCAGCTGCCTCCTGCACATCTCCCACTGGGGATGTGCCCGCAACCCAGGTACATGCCCTTGACCGGAATCGAACCTGGGACCTTTCAGTCCGCAGGCCGACGCTCTATCCACTGAGCCAAACCGGTTTCGGCTGAAACTATCTTAACCAAAAATGCCATAGTCTGGCCTGTGAACTATTTATTGTGTGTGGCATCCTATATATTTAAACATACACATAGAACATCTATCCACAGATATAGGAAGCTCGCATTCTGGAAAAGTAGCTCTAAAACTAAAGAAGTTCGAGGACAGACTTTTTCGAATTAGGAATACCCATGGGAAATCTGCTTTGTCTCCAGTGGGATCTGGAAGTAGAATTTCCCAAGTGCTAAATGCTGATGGACGGGCTTTCCAAGATTGTCAAGTTGATTGGTCAGTTCTGAGAAAGTTACTGGTAATTGCAAACCAAGCACCATGCAGGAAAAGCAGAGGCTGGTTTCATTTTATTTTTCATGAGGAAAGTCATCTTCCAGATCAGAGTACCCTCCAAAATTCAGGGCTTGAGTATCAGGAACAACTCACCACTTCATCCAGCCTGGCTCACACCCAGCACCCGTTGGTCATACACAAAGTTCCATTGTGGCCACGACAGCTTCTTAGGAGAGTAGAAGCTGCCCTCCCTCAGGCTTCACAAGAAGCAATTTGTGCCATAAGCAGAGATGTGACCCTGTTTGGGGCCTCAACTGATGGAGTCAGCAAAGGGAAAATCAGTCTCTGTACAAAAGAGGACGGAACTGAGATGAGATAAACTGCATAACAAGCTACAAGAAGGAGCCTCTTGGCATCATTACCAAGCAGCTCTCCAGAGAAGGGAAGCCTAGACATGCCTCAGAGCATGAAAGAACTAAGGGAAGCTGCATTTGGCTTGTCTCAGTTTCTTTTCCTCCTTCCTGTCAGTCTGAAACATCCGTTGTCCACAAAAGGACAAATTGAATTCCACTTACATGAGGAACCTAGAATAGGCAAATGCATAGAGACAGAAAATAGGATAGTTACCAAGGGCTGGGGGAGGGAAAATGAGAAGTTACTGGGTTTTTTGTTTTTTGTTTTTTTAATATATATATATATATATATATATATATATATATATATATATATAATTTCAGAGAGGAAGGGAAAGGGAGAGGGAGAGGGAGAGAGAAACATCAATGATGAGAATCATGGATCTGCTGCTTCCTGCACACCCCCTACTGGGGATTGAGCCCACAACCCAGGCTTGTGCCCTGACCAGGAATTGAACTATGACCTCCTGGTTCATAGGTCAAGCCTCAAACACTGAGCCACACTGGACGAGTGGGAGTTATTGTTTTATGGGCACAGAGTGTCTGTTGCAATGAGAAAGTCCTGGGTGATATACTTAATGCCATTGAATTGTATGCTTAAAAAGGGTTAAAATAGTGAACTTGTTTATATATATATATTACTATAATAATATATATGCATTTTAATGATGTAATACTTCTTTGGAGTATAGGAAAGAAAAATTCTTTCCTTGAATATTAACAAATTTTGCCCTATTTTGCCTTCCTTTAGGGATGTATGAGCCCATTTTTGGGTTGGTGCACTCCCCCATTCACAAGGAAGAATAGTTCTGCCATTTTACTATTTGCTTCTGCTGGTGATAGGTAGTTTGCGGTGTATGAGGCATATTCAGAGATGCCATGCTCTGAAAGAGGCTCTTTACCTTGAAGAGATAAAGTTAACACAAAAGGATTGTGGACCTAGGCAAAAATACTGTTTACTTCCAACCATCCAGGAATGCCAGAGATACAACCCCATAGCTTCAGGTAAATGCTGATCCCAGGGTCAGCCTTTCCCATAGAGATGATAGGGCCAGGAGCATGTGCCTTTTGTCTGATAGATAACTAAACCTTGTCCTTAGTTCTCCTCCTCTCTCTTATTACACAGTTCCCACATTTTCTCTTTGAAGATGTCTTCAGCTGGATTAGTAGAAATCAGAAGCTGCACCTGTTCTGTGGTCTATTTTCATGATCAGCAAGATGGCATACATACAAATTTGGGATCTTGCATGAGTGCAATGGTAAACAGTAATCTGATGTTTGAATGAATAAGTTCAAATAGCAAGTTGTTTGTATTCTGTCTTGCCCTCTACATTGTGGACCTAGGAGGACCTTACTCATTTCTGAATTCCTTCCCCTACAACTCCCTGTCCCAGGACCTAACCCTGTACTTTACATGTTTCAGGTGTTTCATACAATTTTTAATTGCTCACATGGCTTTGGGGTGATTTGAATCCATCCTACAAAGAGGAAGACATTAAGATTATTACATGTTTGGAAACAGTTAATGTATACAAAGCTCAGTTTTTCAATCTAGCATTTAGTTTCATTACTGTAGGATCTGAAGATGGCACCTGGCAGGATAAAGGTGAGGGAGAGAGTATGAGTAAGGGGTGTATGGGGACGTGTGTGGTGTGTGTGTGAGTGAAGGACAGTTAGATTCTGCAGGAGTATCAGGGGCTGGCAGACCAGGCTCTCCTGGATAGGGAGCCCCTGCCACCGCTGTGGGTGCTCCCTGGGCTGCGGGACTTGGGAACAGAGCCCACGCCATCTTGAAGGGGAGAGCGGCCTCCTCTAGGAACCCATCATCACCACCACCCAGACTGGCTTGGACACTGCCTGGGACCCTGCAGCCACACCAGCCCAAGTTGTGCTGCCTCACCTCAGACCCCAGGATGTCCACCTCCAAGGGTGCATGGCTACCACAGCAGAAACTGAGACTTCCCCCTCCCCAGCTGCTGACCTCCAGACACCGCAGTCATGCCAATCCAGCGCATGGGGCCCCGAGCCATATGTTCCGGCAGGCATTTCCTGGGTGCCTCTGTGAGCTGCTGTAAGGAGCAAGTGTACCCAACCAAGGATGTGCAGCTCCCAAAGCAGAAACTGGGACTTCCCCCTCCCTATCAGCAGGCTTCTAGACACCACAGTGGCACTGCTCCAGCATGTGGGCCCTGCGAGCCCACAGCCCCAGCAGACGGCTCCTGGGCCCCTCTGTGAGCTGCCACTGGGCACGTGCCTCTTCAGCCAAGGGCGCATAGCTCCCTCAGCAGTATCCATGACATCCCCGCTTCTGGCTGCCTATTCCTGGACACCTTGGTGAGTTACTGAGGACTCGTCTCCCTGAGCAAGGTCATGCTGTTTCAGCCACACACTCTGAGATTCCCATATCCCCAGCTGCTGGCTTCTGGACCCCCTCATGATTCGCAGAGGGAGAGCACTCTGTCCAGAGTCCCACTGCCTCAACTGCAGACTATGAGACAGATGCCTCCCACCATCACAGGCTCCAGGACCCTCATAGTGAGTTGTAGAGTGACACTACCTCAGCAAGAGTCTCACAACACTGGCCACAGTCATAGTTCCTGAGCCTCAAGGCCCCAAGACCCATTCCTCCCAGGCCGTGAACTCTGGTATCTCATAGTGAGCACATACCAGTGAGACCTCAGGCAACCCTTTCCACAAGAGCCGGAACCATGATCAAATCCACAACAGCATGCACAACAAGGCTGGGGTGAGTCACATTGCCAGACAATCCATGGTGAGACTTTATCCACAAATAAGAAACTAACATTCAAGACCCAACTACATCAGCAGAACCCAAATAGCTCAAGTAGGGGGCTCCACTAGATTACCAAGCTCAGGAGATCTGAGAGACTGCACGACTGGGTCCCAAAAATCACCATCTACATAGGACCACCCCCTAAAAGAACCAGGGTAGCAAAGCAGTTGGATTTAAGACATAGAAACAAAACATTACAAAAAAAGTTACAAAAAACAAAACAAAACAAACAAACAAAAAAAACAATCCCCAAAGGAAAGAAAAAGAGACATCACCAGAAAAGGAATTAAATGAAGGCAAGTAACTTGTCAGAGAAAGAATTCAGAGTAATAGTTATAAGGATGCTCAAACCTCTGGATGACAAATACACACAACTCAATGAGAATTATAAAAAACTGAATGAGAATGTCATCAACATAAAAAGGAATCAAGAGGAAATGAAGAATGACATAGCTGCAATAAAGAACACAATGGAAGGCTTCAACAGTAGACTAGACAAAGCTGAGGACCACATCAGCGAGTTAGAAGACAAGGTAGAAAAACACCCAAGCAGAGCAGCAACTGGGAAAAAAAAAAACTTAAAAAGCAGGAGAGCCTAAGGGAGCTCTGGGACAACATGAAACGAAACAACATCTACATAATAGGGGTACTAGAAGGGGAGGAAGCTAAGCAAGGAGTAGAAAACCTGTTTGAAGAAATAATGACAGAAATCTTCCCTGATGTTGGGAAGAAAAAAGCCACACAAGTCCAAGAAGCACATAGAGTCCCAAACAAGATGAATCCAAAAAGACCCACATCAAGACACATCATAATTAAATTGGCAAACATCAATGACAAAGTAAGAATCTTAAAGGCTGCCAGAGAGAGACAGAAAGTTACCCACAGGGAATCTCCCATTAGACTATCCACTGATTTCTCAACAGAAACACATTAGGCCAGAAAGGAGTGGAATGAAATATATAAAGTGATGCAAAGCAAAGGACTGAATCCAATAATACTATACCCAGCAAGGCTATCATTCAAAATTGAAGGTGAAATCAGGAGCTTCACAGATAAAGTGTTCATTACAGTAATCTCAACCCAATTTTCATTTTTTTCTTTCATTCCTGCCTCATTTACCCTAAAACACACAATGGCTCACCAATTGCTCTTGGAACATTGTTCACATTTCCCTACCTTTATACCTTTATGCCATTGACTACATCTTATATCAGTCATGGCGAACCTATGACACATGACTGTCTTTTCTTCCCCTGTGGGTAACTCATTTTTTTGGTTGATTTTTCTTTGTTAAATGGCATTTAAATATCTAAAATAAATATCAAAAATATAAGTCTTTGTTTTACTATGGTTGCAAATATCAAAAAATTTCTATATGCGACACGGCACCAGAGTTAAGTTAGGGTTTTTTTTCAAAATGCTGACACGCTGAGCTCAAAAGGTTCGCCATCACTGTCTTATATACATTTTTTTTACATCTTCCCTGGTGCTTCAGCGTTTCATGTCTACATTTCATTAGTTTTTGCAGTAGACTTCTAGCCCAGTTTAAACAATTTCCCCAGTCATTTCCACCTGGACTGCTTAGTAAGGAAAAGTTGAAACACCTAGATAAACTCCTGTGTGGCTAGTATGAAATTTCCTCTGCAACTCTGGTGCCAAAAATATTGTCTTATTTTTCTCAATTTTTTTCAAAATCAAATTAAGTTGACCTGGTCTCCGTACTTGAATAAGTGACAAGAAAAAAAAAATCTGTCATGTGTTGAAGAGCCTTCCCCGCTCCCCAGGTGTTTATATAACATCTGAGGAAATATTTCTGGCCTTTGTTCCATCATGGTCACTGCTGAGATTCTCATTTATGAAGTCTATTAATGTGGATAGTTCTATCGGTCTATGCCAAGTGTGGGTACAGGCATCCTTCACCCGGTTCTTATGTTCAGTCATTCAGCATCCAAATGCTGCCCTTTCAGAGAGTCTACCCCTTTCTCACAGACCCTCTTCACCCTTTCCATAAGAAAAAAATTCCTTTTTCTTAGCTCCTACTTGAAGAAAGTACTTTCCACTCTGATAACTTCTGCCTTTTTGCTTACAATGCCACAGAACTACAATTTAGTTAAATACAAAAATCTCAGCTCTGCCCTAGGGAACTCAAAGTCCTGCTAGCCCTCCTCAGGGAGGTGAGAGAAAAATGCTTTCATTTATTCAAATTTGTCTACAAAGCAATAAAAACAAAATAAATGAAATACTCAATAAATAATCAGCGACAAGATACAAATGAATTTGTCAATAAATTTTTTGCTACAATAAGTTAAAATTTTTTAATGCACCAATACAATGAATACCAACGGATACTGGTCTCCTGTCTCCATAGAAATTATATCACCAATAGGTCCAACCAACAGCTTTTTAAAAAAAATATATCTTATTGATTATTTATTTTTTAAAATTAAATCTTTATTGTTCAGATTATTACAGTTGTTCCTCTTTTTCCCCCCCATAGCTCCCCTCCACCTGGTTCCCACCCCACCCTCCGCCTTCACCTACCCCCCCCCCCCCACGCACCGTCCTCATCCATAGGGGCAAGTCTCTTCCCGCATCCCCCACACCCCTTTCCCCCCCAAGAATAGTCAGTCCACTCCCTTTCTATGCCCCTGATTCTATTATAATCACCAGTTTATTCTGTTCATCAGATTATTTATTCACTTGATTTTTAGATTCACTTGTTGATAGATGTGTATTTGTTGTTCATAATTTGTATCTTTACCTTCTTCTTCTTCTTCCTCTTCTTAAAGGATACCTTTCAGCATTTCATATAATACTGGTTTGGTGGTGATGAACTCTTTAGCTTTCCCTTATCTGTGAAGCTCTTTATCTGACCTTCAATTCTGAATGATAGCTTTGCTGGATAAAGTAATCTTGGTTGTAGGTTCTTGGCATTCATCACTTTGAATATTTCTTGCCACTCCCTTCTGGCCTGCAAAGTTTCTGTTGAGAAATCAGCTGACAGTCGTATGGGTACTCCCTTGTAGGTAACTGACTGTCTTTCTCTTGCTGATTTTAAGATTCTCTCTTTGTCTTTTGCTCTTGGCATTTTAATTATGATGTGTCTTGGTGTGGTCCTCTTTGGATTCCTTTTGTTTGGGGTTCTCTGCGCTTCCTGGACTTGTAAGTCTATTTCTTTCACCAGGTAGGGGAAGTTTTCTGTCATTATTTCTTTAAATAGGTTTTCAATATCTTGCTCTCTCTCTTCTTCTGGCACCCCTATAATTCGGATGTTGGTACGCTTGAAGCTGTCCCAGAGGCTCCTTACACTATCTTCGTATTTTTGGATTCTTTTTTCATTTTGCTTTTCCGGTTGGGTGTTTTTTGCTTCTTCGTATTGCAAATCTTTGACTTGATTCTTGTGATCCTCTAGTCTGCTGTTAGAACTCTGCATAATATCCTTTATTTCAGTCAGTGTATGCTTAATTTCTAGTTGGTCCTTTTTCATACCCTCGATGGTCTCACTAGATTTCTTGAGGATCTCACTACATTTATCGGCAGTCTCACTCGCCTTTTTGAGGGTCTTACTAAATTTGTCGGCGGTTTCTAGAAAGTTCTTGAAAAACCTTAAAAGTGTGGTTTTGAACTTTATATCCAGTCATTTGCTTTCCTCCATTTCTGTCATTTGTGACCTGTTTCTTTGTCTCCGAATTTTTTATGCTTCCCTGTGTTGGTAGAGTGGCTTTGTGTGCTAGGTGTCCTATAGGGCCCAGTGGCTCAGCCTCCCCAATTACCTGAGGTGGACACTCTTGGTGCACCCCTTTGTGGGCTTTGTGCACAGTCTTGTTGTAGTTAAGCCTTGATTGTTGTAGTTATCACTTGGAGGAATTGACCTCCAGGCCAATTGGCTTTGAGAATCAGCTGTGTCTACAGTGGGAGAACTTCTGTGCTGCAGACACCCTTATGAGGCAAGACTTGCTTCAGTAGGGCTTTGGTGCTCACTGAGTCTGCCCCCTGAGTGTGTCCCTTATGGATCTGAGGAGTTGTAATTGGATGGTCCCACTCTGACCACTGGGTACACTGGCTCTTGGATCTAAGGAGGTGCTAATTTAGCCTGTGCCTGAGGCTACTCAGCAGGAGCTACGAAGAGATCTCCAGATTCCCCTTCCTTGTTTGGGGTTTGGAGGTGCCCAAATGAGGCCCAGCTGTGAAGCAATGCAAGCTGCTGTGGGGCCTTGGGCCTTCTCTTGGAAGTTCTTGGTCTGTCTGGCCCAGCTGAAGTTTGTTAGGTAATTTTCAGACTGCAAAGGGCCAGGGCATTCATATGCAAAAGCTTCTGCCACAGCTTGGGTGGGGCGGGGTCTCAGGGAATCAACAGGGTGGAGCAAGCAGCTATGGCTGATCCTCAGCCCTGCACTAAGGGGCCCGGCGTCTCAGTGTCCTGGTAATTGCTGCAAGCACCTTTGAGAGAAAGCCCCGCTCGAGTTCCAAGTTCTGCCCGCTGCCAGACCATCCAGTTTCTCCCTGTATGAGTCTGGGTCCCCAGAGACTCACCTAGAACTGGAGTTCAGAGCAGTCGGGGGCTTGTGACTCCCTCCGGATTCAAAAAGACAGCCGCGTCCTCAGGTGCCAGCCCTTGCCGCGTGCGCCTGCCTCCGTACTTCTGCACTTCCGCAGCTCCTCTGAGTCTCAGTGTGCTTTTCTCTTTCCTTCTCGTTGTAGAATTTCCACTCAGCCAGCCTTCCTTTGGTTCTGGATGATGTCCGTTTTGTCTTTTAGTTGTATTTTTGAATTTGTTGTGGGAGGCAGCAATTTCTGGTGTTTACCTATACCGCCATCTTGGTTTCTCTCTTATTGATTTTTTACAGAGAGGAAGGGAGAGGGATAGAGAGTTAGAAACATCAATGAAAAAGAAACATCGATCAGCGGCCTCCTGCACACCTCCTACTGGGGATGTGCCCACAACCAAGGTACATGCCCTTGACCAGAATCGAACCTGGGACCCTTCAGTCCGCAGGCCAATGCTCTATCCACTGAGCCAAACCAGTTAGGGCCAGCTTTTCTCTCACTGACTCAATTCACCAGCCTTTACAGGCATTCAGCTTGATTTTATGCTCTGATTTCATGCTCTCCAAGATATCTTCTATTTAAAAATAGATTTTCTGTATCAATTTGCTTAAGGAAAAAGAAGGTGCTGACCAGCCAACAAGGACATTTCCACCTACTCTACTCCCCCAAAGTTATATTTTTCATGGTAAAGAGTAATAAATTATTATACTTGCTTATATATTATATATTAATTTCCAGTAAGTTTGGTCAGAGTAAATCAGATTCTGTGATAGGGAGAATAATGAGTCCCCAAAGATGTCCACATCCTAATCCCCAGAACCTATAATTATGTCATTCCTGGCAATGGGGAATTTAGTTTGCAGATAGACTTAAGGTTGCTAATCAACTGCCACTGAGATGAGATTCTCCCCAATGATCCACATGGACCCAGTGTGATCACAGGGGTTTTTATAAGTGAAAGAAGGAGACAGGAGAGTCAGTGATGCCATGTGAGTGATTCTAGCAGCCATCATCTCTAGCTTTGAAGATAAAAGGAGGCCATGAGCCAAAGAATGCAGGCACCTCTAGAAGTTGGAACAGATAAAGAATTAGATTCTTTCCTAGAGCCCCCAAAAGGAACACAGCCCTGCTGACACCTTGATTTTAGCCAGTGGGAGCCATTTCTGATTTATGACCTCCAGAACTACATAATAAATCTGTACTGCTTTAAGCGACCAAATTCATAGTAAGTAATATGAAACAGCAATAGGAAACCATCCTATATAATAAAGGGGTAATATGCAAATTAACCCTCACGCCCTCACAAAGATGGCTGCCTACAACCAGATTGGCAAGGGGGTTAGTAAGGGACAACCTAACGACTGAACAAGCAGGCTGCATGGGGCGACCAGGTCAGCAGGGTGTTAGTGGGGGATGACCAAATGACTGAACAAGCAGGCTGCGTGAGGCGACCAGGCCAGTGTGAGGGCTGTGAGGGGCAACCAGGCCGGCAGAGGGGGGCAGTTGGGGGCGACCAAGCCAGCAGGGGGGGCAGTAGGGGGTGACCAGGCCAGTGGCAGGGGTAGTTAGGAGCGACCAGGCCGGCAGAGAGGGGGGAGTTGGAGCGATCAGGTCAGCATGCAGAGGCAGTGAGGGGTGATCAGGTCGGCGGGGGGGAGGGGGCAGTTAAGGGCGACCAGGCAGGCAGGCAGGTGAGTGATTAGGAGACAGTGGCCCAGGATTGTGAGAGGGATGTCTGACTGCCAGTTTAGGCCCTATCCTGGGATCAGGCCTAAACCAAGAATCGGACATCCCCCAAAGGGTCTGGGATTAAAGAGGGTGCAGGCTGGGCTGAGGAGACCCCACCCCATGCACGCATTTCGTGCACCTGGGCTCTAGTTATAGTTATATAGTAAGGAACTATTGCTATTATAGCAATGGAAAACTAGTACAAATCCCAAGAGAATGCACTGATGAAATGTAGTTCCTGGAACTGCAATGTAGTATCTCTGCCAATTGGCTTCCTGGAATCCCTTGGAAATATCTCAGTTTTTTCTCTTTCTAATCATCAAAATGCTTGGAACATAATATAGGTTCTTAAATATATATATATTGAATAAATGAGTTTTGGCAAAATATACAGACTGTGAGCATGACTGGTATATTTTCTGTAGTCTAAAAACTTTAAGTATTAACTATCTCTCTCTCTAACTAGTTGTGAATGAATGTCTTTACTATCAAGAAATTGGTAGTTAAATTATATGGACTTAAAGTAGCAGAGAAATTGTGATGCTAATACCTGGCTCTCTTTTTTACTTACAGGGAAAATGTCAATTTAGTTTAAAAGTCAATGCCTAGTCTTAGCATATAGTATTTACTGCCAGTAAATACTTCCTCATAGAAGAGGAAGCTTCATTTCTATTCTGAGGGGATCAGAAGCTCTTTAGTCTGGCTTGCGACATTCTTGCAAACACAGCTGACACCATATCATGTACAACACTAACCACTAGGCACATTTGAATAAGGAAAGACAAGTAGAACATTTCAATGAATCATTACAACATTTGGTCAGCTCAGAAGGCCTCCCAAGGGTCCCATTGTCATTCTGTAGTTTTGGAGTTGCTGTCAGAGAGTCAAACCAAGTGTAAATAAAAAGGTCCCTTGAAACATGCCATTGGTTGAGAGTTGCTGACTTAAAAACCCTCTTGGGAAGAGATGTGCCTCTCCAATTGAGCTAGCTGTGAGCAGAGCTGATGCACTGATCCAGCCACATTACTGGGCCTTGTGGGCCATGACACCTTTTTTTTAAAAATGCTCACTATTCCTAACAAATGATGTATTTCTTTAGCTTTAAAACAGTCCTATTTCAGTCAGCAAAAATATGTGCAACACAAAGGGCGAAAAGAAAGCCTGGCTGGAATGTTTTGCTGCTCTAAGTTGCATTTGACTGGACTATGAGAGGGAAGAAGCATAAGGAGAGGAGGCTAGACATGAGAGTCTAAAGCTGTATTAAGGAGTTGGATCCCTTATTTTGAGGGCAGTGGTAGCTACGGAAGGGTTCTGAACAGTTGGACATGATCAAATGGGGAGCCTACTAATGTTTGTATGTCT
>NW_005871055.1:13964789-13982401 GCF_000147115.1 Myotis lucifugus
GGGCTGGCGCAGCAACCTCCCCATCGACCCTGCCTTGAGTGTGACGGGGGCGGTGCCCCAACCCCCCAATCGGCCCTACCCTGAGCGTGACTGAGGGTGGCATCACAACCTCCTGATCCTCCCTGCTCTGTGCATGACGGGGCGGCGCCCCAACTCCCCAATCGGCCCTGCTCTGAGCCCGACCAGGGGCTGCACCTAGGGATTGGGCCTGCCCTCTGCCACCTGGAAGCAGGCCTAAGGCAGCAGGTCGTTATCTCCCGAGGGGTCCCAGACTGCGAGAGGGCACAGGCTGGGCTGGGGGACCCCCCCCCCTTCCTCCCTCCCCCCCCAGTGCACAAATTTTTGTGCACCGGGCCTCTAGTAGCATATATAATACACCATTGTATAGTATAAATGAAATAATAAATGTTAAGTACTTAGCACAGTGTCTAGCTCACAGGAAGTATCCAGTATATGGTAGCTATCATTATCTTTATTCTATTTTTCCATCACTATTTATTACCCCTACACCCCCATCCACCTCCACTGCCACCCTCCCTCTCACAACCACACTCTTCTCTGTGTCCATGAGCTCTTTCTCTTTTTTTGCTCACTTCCTCCATGCCTCCAACACCTCCCTCCTTGCCAGAGCTGTCTGCCTGTCTTCTATCTATGAGTCTGTCTCTATTATGCTTGTTAGTTCAGTTTGTTCAATAAATTCTATATATGAGTGAAATCATATGGTATTTGTCTTTCTTTGACTGACTTATTTCACTTAGCATAATAATGTTCTCCAGGTCCATCCATGCTGTCACAAATGGTACAATTTTCGTCCTTTTTATGGTCAAGTAGTATTCCATTGTGTAATTCTACCATAGCTGTTTATCCACTCGTCTACTGATGGATACATGGGCTGCTTCCAAATCTTGAATACTGTAAATAATGCTGACCATAGGGGTGCACATATTCTTTCAAAATAGTGTTTTGAATTTCTTCAGATAAATTTCCAAAAGTGGAATTGCTGGGTCATAAGGCAGTTCCATTTTTAATTTTTTGAGGTATCTCCATACTGCTTTCCAAATGGCTACACCAATCGGCATTCCCACCAACAGTGCACAAGGGTTCCCTTTTCTCCACATCCCTGCCAACATTTGTTGTTTGTTGATTTATTGATGATAGCCATTATGACAGATGTGAGGTGATATATCATTGTGGTTTTAATTTCCATTCCTCTGATGATTAGTGACGTTGAACATCTTTTCATATGTCTATTTGCCATCTGTATGTCTTATTTGGAGAAGTCTCTATTTAGGTCCTTTGCCCTTTTTTTTATTGATTTCAGAGAGAAAGAGAGAGAGAGAGAGAGAGGGAGGAAGGGAGAGAGAGAGAGAGAGAGAGAGAGAGAGAGAGAGAGAGAGAGAGAAACATCAATGATGAGAGATCATTGATTGGCTGCCTCCTGCACAACCCCACTGGGGATCAAGCCCACAACCAGGGCATGTACCCTGACTAGGAATCAAACCGTGACCTCCTGGTTCATAGGTTGACGCTCAACCACTGAGCCATGCTGGCCAAGCCTTTGCCCATTTTTTTTTTTAATTAGATGGTTTGTTTTCCTGGTGTTGAGTTTTATAGGTTGTTTATAAATTTTGGATATTAACCCCATATGAGATGTATTGGTGAATATATTCTCCCATTCAGTTGGTTGTTTTTTTATTTTGTGGATAGTTTTCTTTGATTGAAAAAACATTTTATTTATTTAAAATATATTTTTATTGATTTCAGAGAGGAAGAGAGAGATAGAAACATCAGTGATGAGAGAGAATCATAGATTGGCTGCCTCCTGCATGCCTGCTACTGGGGATTGAGCCCACAACCAAGGCCCAGAATCGAACCCAGGACCCTGTAGTCCACAGGCCGATGCTCTATCCACTGAGCCAAATCAGCTAGCTAGGGCGATTGCAAAAACATTTTAGTTTGATGTAGTCCAATTTGTTTATTTTTTTCTTTCTTTTCTCTTGCCTGAGGAGATATATCAGAAAAAAATATTTCTATAAGAAATGACCAAGATTTTATTGTCTATATCTTCTTCTAGGATTTTTATGGTTTCAAGTCTTAAATCATTAATCCGTTTTGAGTTTATTTTTTTAAATATATTTTTATTGATTTCAGAGAGGAAGGGAGAGGGAGAGAGAGATAGAAACATCAATGATGAGAGAGAATCATTGCTTAAATTTATTTATTTATTCCTAGGTATTTTATTCTTTTTGAAGCAATTGTGAATGGGCCTTCTGCATGCCCCCCACTGGGGATTGAACCCACAACCCAGGCATGTGTCCTGACTGTGAATCAAACCCAGGACACTTCAGTCCAGAGGCCGACGCTCTATCCACTGAGCAAAACCAGCCAGGGCTTGAATTTATTCTTGTGTGCGTTGTAAAAAAAAAAAAAAAAAAAAAAAAAAAAAAAAGTGGTCTAGTTACATTTTTTACACACATATGTCTAATTTCTCTAACACCATTTATAGAATAGGCTATCATACACCTATTGTATATTTTTGCCTCCTTTGTCCAATATTAATTGACTATAAAGGCATAGGTTTATTTATGAGCTTTCTATTCTGTTCCATTGATCTATATGCCTGTTTTTATGCCAGTACCATGCTGTTTTGGTTACTATGCCTTTGTAGTATAGTTTGATATCAGGTAACATGATTCCTCTACCTTGTTTTTCTTTCTCAAGATCACTGTTGCTATTTGGGGTATTTTGTGATTCCATATAAGTTTATGGAATATTTCCTCTAGTTCTGTGAAACACACCAATGGTATTTTTTAAAAAATATATTTTATTGATTTTTCACAGAGAGGAAGGGAGAGGGATAGAGAGCTAGAAACATCGATGAGAGAGAAACATCCATCAGCTGCCTCCTGCACATCCATCAGCTGCCTCCTGCACATCTCCTACTGGGGATGTGCCCGCAACCTGGGACCCTTCAGTCCGCAGGCCAACACACTATCCACTGAGCCAAACCAGTCAGGGCCACCAATGGTATTTTGATAGGAATTGCATTGAATCTGCAGATTGCTTTGGGCAATATGGGCATTTTAATGATGTTAATTCTTTCTATCTATGAACATGGTATATGCTTCCACTTATTGGTATCTTCTTCAATTTCTTCCTTCAGTCTTATAATTTTCTGACTACAGGACTTTTACGTCCTTGGTTAAATTTATTCCTAGGTATTTTATTCTTTTTGAAGCAATTGTGAATGGGATTGTTTTTTAGTTTCCCATTATATGATTCATTATTGGTGTATAAAAATGCAACTGAGTTCTGGGTATTTGTTTTGTATCCTGCTACTTTACTGAATTCATTTATCAGCTCTAGTAGTTTTTGGTGGAATCTTTAGGGTTCTCTGTATACAGTATAATGTCATCTGCAAATAATGACAGTTTTCCTTCTTCCTTCCCAGTTTGGATGACTTTTATTTCTTCTTGTTGTCTGATTGCTGTGGCTAGGTCTTCCAGCACTGTGTTGAATAGAGTGGTGAAAGCAGATATCCCTGTCTTTCTCCCCATTTGCTTGTAGTTTTTACCAATTGCATATGAGTTGGCTTGTGGGTTTGTCATATGTCCTTTACTACATTGAGGTATGTTCCCACTATTCCTATTTGCTGAGAGTTTTTATCATCATAAAAGGGTGCTGAATTTTATAAGTGCTTTTTCTGCATCTATTGATATGATTATGTGATTTTTTTATCCTTCATTTTGTTTATGTGATGTATCATGTTTATTGTTTTGCAGATATTGTACCAACCTTGCATCTCTAGAATAAATCCCACTTGATCATGGTGTATGATCTTTTAAATATATTGCTGGAGCCCTAGCTGGTCTGGCTCAGTGGAATGAGTGTTGGCCTGTGGATCGAAAGGTCCCAGGTTCTATTATAGTCAAGGGCACGTACCTCCATTGCAGGCTCCTTCCCGGCCTGGTGGGGCATGTGCAGGAGGCAACCAACCAATGTGTTTCTCACACTGATATTTCTCTCCATCTTTCCCTCTCTTTTCCACTCTCTCTAAAAATCAATGGAAATATATTCTTAGGTGAGGATTAAAAACAAAACAAAACACTGAAAATTAACAGTACTGAATAATTGAAAAATGCAATTCATAAAAACACACACATAAATGTATTGCTAGATTCGGTTTGCTAATATATTTTTAGTATCTATGTTCATCAGGGATATTGGCCTATAATTTTCTTTCTTTGTTGTTTCTTTATTTGGTTTTAGAATTAGGATAATGCTGGCCTCAGAAAATGAGCCTAGGAGTTTTCCCTCCTCTTGAATTTTTTGGAATAGTCTGAGAAGGATAGGTTGTTAGTTCTTCTTTCAAAGTTTGGTAAAAGTCACCCATAAAACCATCTGGTTGAGGGCATTTGTGTTTGGGAGTTGTTTTTAATACAGCCTCAATTTCACTATTTGTAATGTGTCTATTTAGATTTTCTGATTCTTCCTGATTATGTTTCTAGAAATTTGTCCATTTCTTCCAGATTGTCCAATTTGTTGGCTTATAGTTGTTCATAATATTTTCTTACAATCCTTTGTATTTCTGTGGTGTCAGTTGTTACTTTGCCTCTTTCATTCCTGATTTTACCTAGTTGGGTCCTCTCTCTTTTTTTCTTGATGAGTCTGGTTAAAGATTTGTCGATCTTGTTTATCTTTTTAAAAAACCAGCTCTTGGTTTCATTGATCTTTTGTATTTGTTTTTTACACTCTACTTTATTTGTATTTTTTTTACACTCTATTTCTGCTTTGGTGTTTATTATTTTCTTCCTTCTACTCACTCTGGTCTTTGGTTGTTCTTTTTCAAGTTCTTTTAAATGTAAGGTTAGATTGTTTATTTGAGCTTTTTCTTGTTTCTTTTTTTTATGATAGGCCTGTAATACTATTAATTTCCCTCTTAGGACTACTTTCTCTGTGTACCACAGATTTTGTGTTGTTAGGCTCTCATTTTCATTTGTTTCAAGGTATCTTTTGATATCTTCCTTGATCTCATTGTTAACCCATTCATTGTTTAATAACATGTTATTTAGCCTCCATGTCTTTGTGAGTTTTCCAGTTATCTTCTTGTGATTGATTTTAAGTTTCATAGCATTATGATCAGAGAAGATGCTTGATATGATTTCAACATTCTTAAATGTATTGAGACTTGTTTTGTGTACTAACATGTGGTCTATCCTAGAAAACATTCCATGGGCACTTGAAAAGAATGTATATTCTGCTGCTTTGAGGTGAAATGCTCTGAAGATATTAAATCCATTTCATCTAATATGTCATTTAAGGCTGCTATATGCTTGTTGATTTTCTGTCTTAAAGATCTATTCATTCATGTCAATGGAATGTTAAAATCTCCTACTATGATTGTATTACTGTCAGTCTCTCTCTTGATCTCCATCAAGATATTACTTTACATATTTAGGTATTCTTATGTTGGGTGCATAAATTTTTACAAGGGTTATGTCTTGTTGTTGGGTTGCCCCCTTTATCATTATGTAGTGTCCTTCTTTGTCTCTTATGATAGCCTTTGTTTTAAAGTCTATTTTGTTAGATATTAGTATTTATGGTAGCTATTATTATCATACTAGAGGCCTGGTGCACGAAATTCGTGCACTCGGGGTGGGGGGGGGGCGGCCCTCAGCCCGGCCTGCCCCCTCTCACAGTCTGAGAACCCTTGAGGGATGTCTGGCAGTCGGACATCCTTAGTGCTGCCATGGAGGTGGGAGAGGCTCCTGCCACCACTGCTGCTCTCGCCAGCAATGAGCCTGGCTTCTGGCTGAGCAGGGGAGTACACTGACCACCATGGGGCAGCTCCTGCGTTGAGCATCTGCCCCCTGGTGGTCAGTGCATGTCATAGTGACCAGTTGTTCTGTTGTTTGGTCTATTTGCATATTAGCCTTTTATTATATAGGATTACATGCTTTATAGAGAGGGTGAGAGAGTTAAGTAAAGAAACTCGTGTAAAGCACTTAGAATAGTCCCTCACACATGGTAGATGCCGAACACACCATAGCTATCATGGTGATGATGATGAGAAGGAAGAAGATATGATTTTGATGAACTTCTATTCCCTGTTATGAAAATAGAATTATGGCAAGAAGCAGAACTCATGGACATGGAAAACAGTGTGGTGATTGGAGAGGAAGGAAAGTGTGGAGGTGGAAGAGGGTATATGGAGCATAAATGCTGATGGGGAAATAAATGAATAAAGAGAAAGAAAAAAGAAAATATTTGTGCTTTAGCTTCATGGCAGTACTAAACAAATAACTGATTTTATTTTGTGGATTGTACCTAAGCACCTGTCTTCATTCTATGGAAAATGTGGGTTCAACTCTGTGCCTTCAATGAGGATCCTGGCCTCTCTTTCTCCTTCTCTTTCCATATAATGTGTTTCAAGATAATAAACCAACTCTTGGGTTAAATCCTTATAATCTAGAAGAAAGGCTAATTGTTTTAAAACCATCATCACCACCAATAGTCTATTCATCACTTTATATATAGACTATTATGAGGAGTAGCTAAGATTTATATATAACACAAAAATTAGAGTTACTGCGAGAATTTCATCAATATAGAAATGAAACCAAACTGACAACTAACTTAAATATATTAAGTCAGTCAAGGTGGTTGATCGTCAATGGAGAAATGAAACCAAACAAAAAACAAAAAAAAAATGAAAAACTGTCAACCAGTTTTTAATTTTTTTTTCATGGTGGTTGGTTAATTTATCAGTGGAGAAATGAAACCAACCAAACAAACAAAAAAATCCAAACTGTCAACCAGTTATTTCATCCTTTTTATGGCAAAATGGCCTCATGGCCAATGAGTTGTGTGGTGAAAATATTTGCAGCAAAGATGTCTACGGCAAAGATACTACAGGGAAAGTACCTGAAATCATTTTTAGAATCCTCCCTAAAAAGCAATAGGATAGAACAAAAACTGGCTGTAAGTGGATTCAGTTCATAATGAAGTTTTCAGCATTATTTTGAGTCATGTGACCATCCTAGCTATAGCACTGATGTCTTTTTCAAACCTTTTTCAGCAGGCCATTCACCATCAAACTTAAGGCCATCATTTGTGCAATTATACATTAGATTATACTATCAGAAAAGAGGATAATAAGGTAGAAAATTTCTGGAATTTTCATGACACCATGATTCTTCTTTATACTATTTACCCATTTTGATTTCTTCCATAGGTCCTCATCTTCCTCTTATTGTTTTTGGTTTCCTCCTTTTCAAAATTAACAATGAGAACAAACTGGAACAAGATTGGTTTATAAATCCAGTCTCTCTTTTTTAACCAGCAGCCTTTCCTCAGTTTAGTTTTCTGAAATGCAGTAGAGCTGAGGTTTAGTGCTGTAGCTCTGGAGGTTTCTATCCTCCTTTTGCCACTTACCAGCTACATGCCCCGGGCAAGATACTTCTCTCTGAGTCTTAGTTACCTTCTTTATAAAATGGACATAATACTAATAACATCCAGCACATGGGGTTAGACATCCAGATCTTAGCACAGGGTCTGGCATGAAGTTAACTATTTGTATGAAGATCATGGCTCTCATACAGCAGAACTGCACTCTATTTTTTGCCTTACATTTATGTTTCTTAAGGATCAACCCTCAAATGCTTTATGGTCAATCAAACTCTTCTTGACTCCCAGCATCTAAGCTTCCTAGTGTCCCAAATACCTGTGCACATCACATTTTTATGGAAACTAAGGAAAAATAGGCACCCTTAATAGACTGAGATGCAAGTTTGAAGACACAAAACCTTCTTTATCCCAGCCTTTCACCAATTATCATAAATGAAAAAATAACTTTCCAAAATTTGTCTATCTGGTATTGGTATATGTTTCTCTGAGATATGCTTAGGACTAATTTTTGTACTTTGTCAAGGACACAAAGCAATAGATAGTATAAATTATGTATGTTATTTGACATTAGACAAGATATTTAAGGTCTCTAAGCCTCAGTTTGCTTATTTGTATAGTATGCTGCTTGATAGGAGTATCTCTTTCAATATGGTGATTATGAAGATTAAAATAGATAATGTGAATATATAGTATAGCCTGTCCTATAATAAACACTCAAACATTATTTATTAATAATGCTGATAATTTCATTATAACTTAATTTTTCTACCTATAAAAGAGGATAATAGTACATATTCTATAGGTTTTTATGAAGATTAAATGAGATATATTTTAAAATATGTGTGGTACACTTTCTGATACATAGTAAGAACTTAATAAATTTAGCTTTTTGAACAAATATCTGTAAGTTGTTTGCTTCATTAGCCCTACACACACACACACACACACACACACACACACACACACACACACACTTTCCCTTAGTCAGCATTGTTACTATTAAATAAGGAGAAAAATCTATACATTCTTTCATGAACCTGTGCAGTGCTTCAGGTCTTCTGAAAGGTTCAGGTTCAGCCATAGAGGTTTGCACAATCAAACTTATTGGACAGGTAAAAATGAGTGTTATTTTTAATGTATCCTTTTCTTTGACTAAAATTCTACTTGGTGAGGTGGGAAAGGGGGGATATGCTATTTATCCTGGGTCCATTGATTTGTTTTTTCTAATGCAAATGGAAATTATAAGCTATATAATCTGAAGCATAAAAAATCACTTATAGTGTTGTTCTCTCTCCTCCACTAATTGCCCTAAAGCCCAACTGATCTTTATGGGTTTTAACCATGTCCAGCTCAGCTAGAGAGTGAACAAGTCCTGAGTAAGGGTGACTGGGGATTGAGAAAAAGAAAGAGACAGACACACAGAGACAGTAAGTAAAGCTGGAACCAGGTGGGACACTGTTCTTGGATGGAGAGACAATGACTCAGAGCTAGTGCTGTGCGTTTATTATATACAGCATGATACCAGGAACTTTTACTAGAGTTTAAGACAAAGGGAATTATGTTAAATCATGCTTAAAGATCAGTCTACATTCTTCATTCTTGTGGCTTCACATAATTGTCAGGCCTGGCTGGACCTAGATAATGGCACCCAGCCCCTGGCGCCTGAGCTAAAGGTCAGGACTCACAACATTCCTGCCTTGGTGAGGTATGTTTTCAGGAAATGGCTCTGCGGACGCAGCTGGATTCAGCTGATGACCCTTGCTCAGGTGCTCTTCCAGGTGCTCTCTACAGTCTTTGTCTTAATCCATCAGCTCTCAGGTCATTTTCCTTTCAGTGAATCAGATATCATCCTTTTCTGACAGACTTTCATATTTAGATTTATGAGTAACTTGGTAATATGGTAATGTGTCCCAGTAAAAGTTTCTTTTTTTAACAAGAGGCATTTGTTCAAGCAGCTAAATATAATAAATTACTCAATAAATTTCCCCCCTTCCACATGTGTGTATGTCAATAACATGAAGCAGTGGAGTATAAATTATGTGTTTATTTAACCTTGGACACAATATTTAAGGTCTTTATAGATCCTCAGTCTGAGTGGTTATGAAAATTAAAATAGATAATATGGATATTGAATGCAGTCCTGTTCTTTCTTTAAAGGTTATCTCTTTAAAATATCCAAATCATAAGAAAGAAAGTTGTCCTATTTGCCCAATGTAGTTACCAGAAAATAGTTTAGATACTTTGGGAGTTATAATTCTTAAAAATATTTAAAATGTGAAATTTTTTTCTGATGTTAAATAAAATATATTCATTGTAGAATAGTTGGAATGGAAAAATATTCTAAATTTTCAGTATTATCTGGCTTTTAAAAATAACATTATTGCACTGGCAAGTTTGGCTCAGTGGATAGAATGTCAGCCTGTAAACTGAAGGGTCCCAGGTTCGATTCCGGTCAAAAGCATATGCCCTGGTTGCGAGTTCGATCCTCAGTGGGGGGTGTGCATGAGGCAGCCGACCAATGATTCTCTCTCATTTATGTTTCTATCCCTCTCTCCCTCTCCCTTCCTCTCTGAAATCAATAAAAATATATTTAAAAATAAATAAATAACATTATTCTTACAATCACATTATAGCATCAGCATTTCTATTTCTTGTTCACTTAAAAAAGTTGATTTTAAGTGACTGTGTAATAGTTGATTATATGAATGAACTATGATTTATTTAATTTATTTAAGTAACACTCACTGCTTCAGATGATAAAATTATCTTTCAACCACAGGGTTCCATCTTATAGAAAGAAAAAACTGCATCTCTAGTAGTGTCTAATATATATTATCTTCCTGGGGTATAGTTTACTCTTTTTATGCAAAGGGTGGGGCAAGCTCTATTTATACAGTTCGAGGCGAAAGAATACCTTAGAGTTTTATACCTGCAATGTAGATACATAAGAAACGACAGCAAATAAGAATTTTGAGTTTCTTTCTGTCATGATCTCTAAAGTTTGGCTGAAGGGGGTCATATAGTGACTGATAAAAGGCATCCAAATTGGAAAAGAAGAAGTAAAACTGTCCTTATTTGAAGATGACATGATATTATACATACAAAACCCTAGGGACTCCATCAAAAAACTACTAGACTTAATACATGAATTTGGCAATGTAGCAAGATACAAAATTAACCCCAAGAAATCTGAGGCATTTCTATACACCAATAGTGAACTTGCAGAAAGAGAGATTATAAAAACAATCCCGTTTACCATCGCACCAAAAAAATTAAGCTACCTAGGAATAAACTTAACTAAAGAGGTAAAAGACCTCTACTCAGAAAACTACAGGACGTTGAAAAAAGAGATAGAGGAAGACAAAGAGATGGAAGAACATACCATGTTCTTGGATTGGTAGAATCAACATCATTAAAATGTCCATACTACCTAAAGCAATCTATAAATTCAACGCACTTCCCATTAAAATACCAATGGCCTACTTCAAAGATCTAGAACGAACTCTCCAAAAATTCATCTGGAATAAAAAAAGACCCCGAATAGCTGCAGCGATCCTGAGAAAGAACAAAGAGGGTGGGATCTCAATGCCAGATATCAAGCTGTATTACAAAGCCACTGTTCTCAAAACTGCCTGGTACTGGCACAAGAACAGACATATAGATCAATGGAATAGAATAGAGAGCCCAGAAATTGGCCCGAACCAATATGCTCAATTAATATTTGACAAAGGAGGCAAGAACATACAATGGAGCCAAGATAGTCTCTTCAATAAATGGTGTTGGGAAAATTGGACAGATATATGCAAGAAAATGAAACTAGACCACCAACTTACACCATACACAAGAATAAACTCAAAATGGATAAAGAACTTAAATGTACGACAGGAAACCATAAAAATTCTAGAAGAATCCAAAGGCAACAAAATCTCAGACATATGCCAAAGGAATTTCTTCACTGATACAGCTCCTAGGGCAGTTGAAACTAAAGAGAAAATGAACAAATGGGACTACATCAAAATAAAAAGCTTCTGCACAGCAAAAGAAACCATCAACAAAACAACAAGAAAACCCACTGCGTGGGAAAACATATTTGCGAATGTCATATCTGATAAGGGCCTAATCTCCAACATTTATAGGGAACTCATACAACTTACCAAAAAAGATAAACAATCCAATCAAAAAATGGGCAAAGGATCTAAATAGACACCTTTCAAAAGAGGACATCCAGAAAGCCAAGAGACATATGAAAACATGCTCAAAATCACTAATCATCCGAGAGATGCAAATCAAAACAACAATGAGGTACCATCTCACACCTGTCAGAATGGCTATCATCAACAAATCAACAAACGACAAGTGCTGGAGAGGATGTGGAGAAAAAGGAACACTTGTGCACTGCTGGTGGGAATGCAGACTGGTGCAACCACTATGGAAGACAGCATGGAGTTTCCTCAAAAAGCTGGAAATGGAACTCCCATTTGACCCTGTGATCCCACTTCTAGGAATATATCCCAAGAAACCAGAAACACCAATCAGAAAGGATATGTGCACCCATATGTTCATAGCAGCACAATTCACCATAGCTAAGATCTGGAAACAGCCTAAGTGCCCATCAGTAGATGAATGGATTAGAAAACTGTGGTACATCTACACAATGGAATACTATGCTGCTGTAAAAAAGAAGGAACTCTTACAATTTGCAACAGCATGGATGGAACTGGAGAGCATTATGCTAAGTGAAATAAGCCAGTCAATGAAGGAAAAATACCACATGATCTCACTCATTCATGGATAATAAAGACCATTACAAACTTTTGAACAATAATAGATACAGAGGCAGAGCTGCCTCAAACTGATTGTCAAACTGCAGTGGGAAGGCCAGAGAGGGTTGGGGGGCAGAAGGGAGGGGAGTAAGAGATCAACCGAAGGACTTGTATGCATGCATATAAGCATAACTAATGGACATAAGACACTGGGGGGTAAGGGAAGGCAGGGGATTGTCAAGGGCGGGGGGTGGGGGGAAGGACACATATGTAATACCGTTTGTAATACTTTTATAATATTTTTTTAAAAAAGAATAAAAAAAAATAAAGAAATTACCCATCAAAGATTGTAGCTAATATAAAGAAAAATATTGTGTAGCAAATTTTATTAATATAGACAGTTCAATCTGGATAGCTGAAATAATTCTTCAAATAATAATAATTAATAATAATATTTAAAATTAATTGAATATTTTATGTGCCAGACTCTATGTGCATATGAATTTATTGGATTTTCTCAACATACACAATTTTTAATCTATTTTTGTATATGATGAAGTCATATATGAGGAAGTTTTATATATGAGGACAGAGAGGAGTCAATTAGCTAGAACCATAAACAGATAAATGACAGAGCAATTGGGTTCTAGGCAGTCAACCCCAAAATGTGTCACTTTGGCATTTTGTTTATTTTTAACAAAAGCTACTTAAGAAATAGTCAATGGAAAAAAGGACACTTTGTCCCCATAGAAAGAAGGAAATAAATCTCCCACGTGAAAGGTACCTTTCCTGTACCAAGAGGCAAAAGATATTCTTATCACCAAAGATAGAATTCACAGCTGAGAAGGCTGTATAAACAAATCTTACTACACATTTACTAATTTACTACCACAAGACCAAACTTCTTTATCTTCTCTGTCAATTCTTCATAAATGTATTGTTTCTTTGTCTAACAATATAAAAGCTAACTGCTTTGGTTACTTTTTTTCAATCATTTTTCTTGAAAAAAAAAAAAAACAACCTGATAGCATTGTCATGTCTAAAATCATTTCAATGTTTATTGCATGTCACATTATCATATTTAAGATCATTTTTCTTGGAATATTAAGATTTACTACATGTAACATTATTATATTTAAAATCGAGGTTTTTTTTTAGATAAAAAAATGAGGAAAAAAAAAGAACCTAGATAAATACATAGTTCAATAAAATAGTTGTCTGCCAACCACAGATGTGAACAGCACCCACCAGAGGAGCTGCTACCAACTGAGGAGCAGCTGCTACCACAACCACCCGAGGAGTAACCACAGCCCGAGGAGCCACTGCCACCCAAGGAGCAGCCACAGAACGAATCAACATCTAGATATCTCGGTGAGATCAAACATGGGTAGACAAAGAAACCCCCAAAGGAAAGAAAAGGAGGACTCGTCAGAAAAGCAGCTAAGTGAAACAGAGGCATGCAAAATGACAGAAAAAGAATTCAGATTAAGGGTCCTAGAGTGCATAAACCGGATGGAGGAAAAAATCAACAACTTATGCAAGAAGCAAGAATAAACAGTTGAAAAAATCAAAAAATTATGTAAGAAACAAGAAGAAATGAAGAGTGATATAGCTGCAATAAAAAACACCATTGAAAGTTTCAACAGTAGACTAGGAGAAGCGGAGGACCGAATTAGTGAATTAGAAGACAGGGAAACAAAACACACCGAACTGAACAACAATTGGAGAAAAAAAAATAAAAGACAGGAGGAGAGTCTAAGGGAGCTATAGGACAACATGAAATGAAACAACATACAAATAATAGGGGTGCCAGAACAACAGAAAGAGGAACAAGGGTAAGAAAACCTATTTGAAGAAATAATATCAGAAAACTTCCCAGAGGTGGGGAAGAAAAACGTCACACAAGCACAGAGAGTCCCAAACAAGGTGAACCCGAAAAGACCAACACCAAGAAACATCATAATTATCATGGCAAATGTTCAGGACAAAGAGAGAATCTTAAAGGCTTCAAGAGAGAGAAGGAAAGTTACATTCAAGGGATCTCCCATTAGATTATCAAATGATTTCTCAACAGAAACACATCAGGCCAGAAAAGAATGGAAGCAAATTTACAAAGTGATGCAAAGCAAAGGAATGAATCCAAGAATACTCTATCCAGCAAGGCTATCATTCAAAACTGAATGGGAAATAAGAAGCTTCACAGACAAAAAAAGGCTAAGGGAGTTTATCACCACCAAGCCAGCAATGCAAGAAATGCTAAAGGGACTGGTGTAAAAAGAAGAAATAAAAAGCTCAGAAAGAAAACAGCCACACAAAAAAAGAAATGGCTACAAACAAGTACCTTTCAATAATAACTTTAAACATAAATGGACTAAATGGTCCAATCAAAAGACATCGAGTGGCTGAATGGATAAAAAAATGTGACCCAGACATTTGCTGTCAACAAGAGACCCACCTCAGAAGAAGAGACTCACACAGACTGAAAGTAAAGGGGTGGAAAAATATCTTTCAGGCAAATGGAAATGAAAAAAAGCTGGGGTAGCAATACTTATATCAGACAATATAGACCTCAAAGTGAAGGCCATAACAAGAGATAAGGAAGGCCACTTCATAATACTAAAGGGATCAATACAACAAGAAGATATAACCCTGATAAACATATATGCACCCAATGCAGGAGCACCCAAATACATAAAAAAAACTCCTGGAAGATATCAAAGGAGAGATCCACAACAATACAATCATAGTAAGGGAATTTAATACACCACTGACATCACTGGATAAATCCTCTAGACAAACAATCAGCAAAGAAACAGCAATTCTAAATGACTCACTAGATCAGATGGACTTAATTGACATTTTCAGAACACTTCACTCCAAAGCCACGGAATATACATTCTTCTCAAGGGCTCATGGGACATATTCAAAAATAGACCACATATTGGGTCACGAGCAAAGTCTCCCCAAATTCAAGAAATTGAAATCATACCAAGCATCTTCTCAGACCACGATGGCATAATATTAGAAATAAACTACAGGGGTAGGGCAAGCCGGGGTATTGTCAAGGGCGGGGGGGGGGGGGGGAAGGACACATATGTAATACCCTTTGTAATGCTTTAAGCAATAAAAAAAAAGAAAAAAAATAAACTACAATAAAAACAACCCAAAATACTCAAACACTTGGAAGCTGAATAGCATGTTATTAAATATTGATTGGGTAACCAATGAGATCAAGGAAGAAATTAAAAACACCCTGGAAGCTAATGACAATGAAAACACAACAATCCAAAACCTATGGGACACAATGAAAGCAATCTTGAGAGGGAAGTTTATAGCTCTACAGGCCTACCTCAAAAAACAAGAAAAAATGATAGTAAATCATCTAACTCTACAACTCAAAGAATTAGAAAGAGAGCAACAAGAAAACCCCAGAGTGAGCAGAAGGAAGGAGATAAAAAAGATTAGAGCAGAAATCAATGACATAGAGACCAAAAAAACAATACAGAAAATCAATGAAACCAAGAGCTGGTTCTTTGAAAGGATAAACAAGATTGATGAACCTCTAGCCAGGCTCACCAAGAAGCAAAGAGAGAGGACCCAAATAAACAAAATGAGAAATGATAGAGGCGAAATAACAACAGATCCCACAGAAATACAAATGATTGTTAAACAATACTATGGACAACTCTACTCCAACAAATTAGACAACCTGGAGAAAATGGACATATTCCTAGAAAAATACAACATTCCAAAACTCAATCAGGAAGATTCTAAAAACCTCAACAGGCCAATAACTATGGAAGAAATTGAAGCAGTCATCAAAAAGCTTCCAGCAAACAAAAGCCCAGGACCAGACGGCTTCACAGGGGAGTTTTACCTAACATTCAAGGAAGAACTAAAACCTATCCTCCTCAGACTACTACAAAAAATTCAAGAGGAAGGAACACTTCCAAGCTCATTCTATGAAGCCAGCATCACCCTAATACCAAAACCAGGTAAAGAGAACACAATGAAAGAGAATTATAGGCCAATATCCCTCATGAACATAGATGCCAAAATACTCAACAAAATCTTAGCAAATCAGATCCAGCAGTACATCAGAAAGATCATACACCATGACCAAGTAGGATTTATCCCAGGGATGCAAGGATGGTACAATATCCGCAAATCAATAAACGTGATACATCACATAAACAAATTGAAAGAAAAAAACTACATAGTCATATCAATTGATGCAGATAAAGCATTTGACAAAATCCAACACCCATTTTTGATAAAAACTCTCAGCAAGGTGGGAATAGAAGGATCATACCTCAACATAATAAAAGCCATATATAACAAAGCCACAGCCAACATCATACTCAATGGACAAAAACTAACACCATTTCCCCTAAGAACAGGAACAAGACAGGGATGCCCACTCTCACCACTCCTGTTCGATATAGTACTGGAAGTATTAGCCATTGCGATTAGACAAGAAGAAGAAATAAAAGGCATCCAAATTGGAAAAGAAGAAGTAAAACTGTCCTTATTTGAAGATGACATGATATTATACATAAAAAACCCTAAAGACTCCATCAAAAAACTATTAGACTTAATAAATGAATTTGGCAATGTAGCAGGATACAAAATTAACGCCAAGAAATCTATGGCATTTCTATACACCAATAGTGAACTTACAGAAATTGAGACTAAAAAAGCAATCTCATTTACCATCGCACCAAAAAAATTAAGCTACCTACGAGTAAATGTAACTAAGGAGGTAAAAGACCTCTACTCAGAAAACTACAGGACGTTGAAAAAAGAGATAGAGGAAGACATAAACAGGTGGAAGAACATACCATTTTCTTGGATTGGTAGAATCAACATCATTAAAATGTCCAGACTACCTAAAGCAATCTATAAATTCAACGCACTTCCCATTAAAATACCAATGGCATATTTCACAGACCTAGAACGAACTCTCCAAAAATTCATCTGGAATAAAAAAAGACCCTGAATAGCTGCAGCGATCCTGAGAAAGAAGAACAAAGTAGGTGGGATCTCAATACCAGATATAAAGCTGTATTACAAAGCCACTGTTCTCAAAACTGCCTGGTATTGGCACAAGAACAGACATATAGATCAATGGAATAGAATAGAGAGCCCAGAAATTGGCCCGAACCAATATGCTCAATTAATATTTGACAAAGGAGGCAAGAACATACAATGGAGCCAAGATAGTCTCTTCAATAAATGGTGTTGGGAAAATTGGACAGATATATGCAGAAAATGAAACTAGACCACCAACTTACACCATACACAAAAATAAACTCAAAATGGATAAAGGACTTAAATGTACGACAGGAAACCATCAAAATACTAGAAGAATCCAAAGGCAACAAAATCTCAGACATATGCCGAAGCAATTTCTTCACCGATAACAGAATCCTAGGGCATTGG
>NW_005871055.1:13982501-14015683 GCF_000147115.1 Myotis lucifugus
CCCCTTTCCAAAAGGAGGACATTTCCAGAAAGCCTAGGACCCTCTGGAAACTTGTTTCAAGGTCCACTAATCATCGGAGAGAATCGCAAATCCAAAACCACGAAATGAGGTACCATCTCCACGCCTGTTCGAGAATTGGTCCATCCTCCAACAAATCCACAAACGACAAGTGCTGGAAGAAGGATGTGGAGAAAAAGGAACTCTCGTGCACTGCTGGTGGGGAGTGCAGACTGGTGCAGCCACTATGGAAGACAGTATGGAGTTCCCTCAAAAAGCTGGGAAATGGGAACTCCCATTTGACCCTGTGATCCCACTTCTAGGAATATATCCCAAGAAACCAGAAACACCAATCAGAAAGGATATGTGCACCCATATGTTCATAGCAGCACAATTCACCATAGCTAAGATCTGGAAACAGCCTAAGTGCCCATCAGTAGATGAATGGATCAGAAAACTGTGGTACATCTACACAATGGAATACTATGCTGCTGTAAAAAAGAAGGAACTCTTACAATTTGCAACAGCATGGATGGAACTGGAGAGCATTATGCTAAGTGAAATAAGCCAGTCAATGAAGGAAAAACACCACATGATCTCACTCACTCATGGATAATAAAGACCATTATAAACTTATGAACAAAAATAGATACAGAGGCAGAGCTGCCTCGAACAGACTGTCGAACTACAGTGGGAAAGCTGGGGAGGCTTGAGGGGTGGGAGGGGGCAGGGTAAGAGATCAACCGAAGGACTTGTATGCATGCATATAAGCATAACCAATGGACATAAGACACTGGGGGGTAGGGGAGGCCGGGGGATTGTTAAGGGCGGGAAAAAAAGGAGACATATGTAATACTCTTATACTCTTTGTAATACTTTAAGCAATAAAACATTTAAAAACATAGTTGTCTGTCATCTAGCAGACTGTGGGGAGGGGGAGTGGCACCAAGAAGAAACAGACTTTTTTTTAACCCAGAAATGTTTTTTCAAGAAAATGACACTTAAGTAGTTGTGCACCTGGTTTTCTGGGAGTCAAAAAGGCATGGGGATGAGGAATGCATGAGAGAGGAGAGACTAAAAGTTACACAAGTGCTAGATCATGAAAGAACTTATGTGTCATGTGGAATTGAACTGCCAGGATTGTGGAATTAGAAAAGGTTTTTAATTTTTTATCTTATTCTCTTTCTTTAGAGCAGCTCCATAGGACCTCAAAGCACCTGCCCTGGCTACTAACAGAAACATCAGAACCAGCCTGACTACATCTTTGGCAGGTGGAACATTCTGATTTGGTTATTGAGAGACATGTCTAGCATTTAAAAATGAGTCTCAAAGAAGCAATTTTATTCCAGAGTGAAGCTAGGTGCTATTTAGTGCATAAAATTTCCTAGGATAACAAAATTCTTCATCGCATTTATTTTAAAAATGAAAGTCCACAAGAGGGAGCCAGAATTCACTTTTCTTGATTAAGAAATGAGCCAGTACAAAAGCAGAGGTTATAGTTGAAGGTCACTGTTATGGTTTAAGGTGCATTTTTGTTCTCTAATAAAATTAGATATATAAATTTTTTGCATAAATATGAGTATTGATTTATTTTCTAAACTCCAAATTTGGGTTTAAAAAACAAACAAAAATAATAATACATTAGTGATTACTTCTTTTTAAAATCTTTATTGTTGAAAGTATTACATATGTTCCCTTTTCCCCCCATTGAGCCCTTCCAGCCAATCCCCACCCAAGACCTTCACCACTTCATTTTCTGTGTCCATGGGTTATGCATACATCCTTACAAGTTCTTTGGTTGACCTCTTCCCACCCAACCACACACCCACATCTTCCCACTCGGATTCTACAGTCTGTTCCATGCTTCTTTGTATCTGGATCTATTTTTTTTGTTCATTCAATTATTTTGTTCATTAGATTCCACATATGAGTGAGATCATGTGATACTTCTCTTTCTTTGACTGGCTTATTTCTCTTAGCATAATACAGTCCTTCCACGCTGTCTCAAAAGGTATGAGATCCTTCTTTTTTACTGCTGCATAGTATTCCATGGTGTAAATGTACCATCATTGTTGTTTTTTTATCTAATCTACTAATGAGCACTTGGGCTGTTTCCAGATCTTAGCTATTGTTAATTGTGCTGCTAAGAACAGAGGGGTGCATACATTCTTTCTGATTGGTGTTTCAAGTTTCTTAGGATATATTCCTAGAAGTGGGATCACTACGTCAAATGGTAGTTCCATATTTAATTTTTTGAGGAAACTAAATACTGTTTTCCATAATGGCTGCACCAGTCTGCAGTCCCACCAGCGGTGTAGTAGGGTTCCCTTTTCTCCACATCCTTGCCAGCACTTGTCATTTGTAGATTTGTTGATGGTAGCCATTCTGACAGATGTGAGGTGATACCTCATTGTCATTTTAATTTGCATCTCTCTTATGATTAATGACTGAGCATTTTTTCATGTCTCTGCCCATCTGTAAGCCCCCCTCTAGAGAAGCCCTATTTAGGTCTTTTGCCCACTTTTTTAAAAAAATACATTTTTATTGATTTTTCAGAGAGGAAGGGAGAAGGAGGGGGAGAGAGAGAGAGAGAGAGAGAGAGAGAGAGAGAGAGAGAGAGAGAGAGAAACATCATTGATGAGAGAGAATCATGGATTAGCTGCATTCTGCATGCCCCCCTAGTGGGGGATCGAGGCCCCCGACCCAGGCATGTGCCCTTGACCAGAATCGAACCTGGGACCCTTCGGTCTGCAGGCCAACGCTCTATCCACTGAGCCAAACTGGCCAGGGCTCACTTTTTTATAGAAACGAAATGTTACAATTTATTCCATCTTCATGATTACAGATATTATAGAGAAGGGTGGGTAAACAAGGCAAATAAAGCAAATTCCTTTCTCCCCTAACCAGATACAGTATTTTGGCATTTTCAGGATATACAGGTTGACTTAATTCATTGACTTATGTTGAAAGCTGGCCATAGCAGCAAACCTTTGCAATTTAGGATCTTCCTCCATAGCATACTCCAAGGATCTTAATGACTGAACTACACTATGAACTCTGAAATGGTATTCGCTCTAACATTCTTGAAGCTTTCACATCTTAATCTGGGATCTGACACCTTTTGTTTAGGCAGGGAATTGTTAAAACTTCCTCTTGGCTAACCCAGTTCACCATTGAGCAATCTTAACAGTTAAGTTACTATATAAAAATAAAACTGCTCCTAAGCATTGATTGAAACAGTCATGCTGGGATCCCTTTTCAGAGCATTAGCTCCCTGAGAGAAAAGAGGTCTTCACCAATTACTTCCATGAACAATGACCCCAGTACAGTATATCTAACGTCCTTTGAGGCATAACTCAATCAGTCAGGCAACCATGATTATCCTCACAAGTTTATCAGTCTTTAGATACAAGATATATTTAAAGCTGATCCTAGATGAAGTATTGCCACAATAATCCCAAGAAATCATTCAGTTTTAGCACAGCGAGTTCCTACAAGATGTCAGAGCCAGTGAGAAATCATCCCAAAGTAAAAAGTGATGGTTCATCATCTTTTACAAATGAGAGAAAAACATCTACAAGGAAAATACATCCTCATGAAATTAATGGCTATCTTCAGAGCCTTGACAAACCAGAGGCCTCAATTTCCTGATTTGAGGAGTCTGTTTTCAAGGTGACTGTCAAGGTCAAGAAGAGCTTTCAGGCTTTTCTCTGCCATGGCCCATGAACTCCAGTCCTTCCATGGGAATCTCCTTCTCCTTTTTTACTTCCTGGCCACACTAGGTCAGTGCACAGGACCCCAGAGCTGTCCCCCTTGAGGAACTTCTTGGAAAACCAGCAATTAAAACACTGATCGTACTCGAACTTCATTTTGGTGCCTCCCTCCCCTATGCTGTTCATCCCTTTGCCCACTTTTAAATTGGATTGTCTTCCTTTTGTTGAGTTCTATGAGTGCTTTACATATTTTAGATATTGACCTTTTATCAGATGTATCATTGCCAAATATGTTCTCCCATACAGTGGGCTCCCTTTTCATTTTGCTGATAATTTCTTTTGCTATGCAGAAGCTTTTTATTTTTATGTAGGTCCCATTTGTTTTCTCCTTAGTTTCCCTTGCCCTAAAAGATGTAGCCACAAAGAGATTGCTATGAGAGATGTCTGAGGTTATGCAACCTATGGTTTCTTCTAGTATTTTTATGGTTTCCTGTCGTACATTTAAGTCCTTTATCCATTTTGAGTTTATTTTTGTGTATGGTGTAAGTTGGTGGTCTAGTTTCATTTTTTTTGCATGTATCTGTCCAATTTTCCCAACACTACTTATTGAAGAGACAATCTTGGCTCCATTTTATGTTCTTGCCTCCATTGTCAAATATTAATTGAGCATAATGGCCTGGGCCAATTTCTGGGTTCTGTGTGCTGTTCCGCTGGTCTACATGCCTGTTCGTGTGCCAGTACCAGGCTGTGTTGATTACAATGGTTTTGTAGTATAACTTGTTATCTGGGATTGTGATCCCTCCAACTTTGTTCCTCTTTCTCAAGATTGTTGTGATTATTCTGGGTCTTTTTTGGTTCTATGAAAATTTTTGAAGTATTTGTTTCAGATCTGTGAAATATGCTGTTGGTGTTTTAATGGGGAGTGCATTGAATCTATAGATTGCTTTGAGTAGTATGGATATTTTAATGATGTTATTTTCATCAATCTATGAACATGGTATTTTTTCACTTGTTTATATCTTCCTCTATCTCTTTTTTTCATTGTCCTATAGTTTTCTGAGTACAAGTGTAGAGGGCCGCCTGGGAGGCACCTAGGCATTTTCTTATAATTATTGTCAGCTGAACTCCGAGCATAGGCAGAGCCACGCCCTGGGAACATGCTTCCCCAATAAGGCTGGACATGTTAATCAGGCAGGGGCGGAACTAGATATGTAAATCTAGGCCTTTAAAATAAACCTGCTGTGTGGCTCAGGCCGCTTTGCCGCCTCTCCATCAGAGAGGATGGCGCCCACCTGGCCCCAGCTTAAAATCTATTTCTGCATCTCGTTTTTTCTTTAATTTCTTAATCCCCAGCTCCTCCGCTCAAGAACCTGTCGTTTTCCCGTGCGGGTCGCTTCATTGTCCTATAGTTTTCTGAGTACAAGTATTTTACCTCCTCAGTTAAGTTTATTCCAAAGTATCTTAATTTTTTTGTTACAATGGTAAATGGGATTGATTGTTTAGTTTCTCTTTCTGAGAGCTCATTATTTGTGTACAAAAATTCCATCGATTTCTGGGTGTTAATTTTATATCCTGCTACATTGCCGAATTCATTTATTAAATATAGTAGTGTTTTGGTGAAGTCTTTAGGATTTTCTATGTACAATATCATGTCATCTGCAAATAATGACAGTTTTACTTCCTCCTTTCCAATTTGGATGCCTTTATTTCTTCTTGTCTGATCACTGTGGCTAGGACTTCCAGTACTATATTGAATAGGAGTGGTAAAAGTGGACATTCCTGTCTTATTCCTGTTCTTAGGGGAAATGGTTTTAATTTTTGCCCATTGAGTATAATGTTGGCTGTAGGTTTGTCATATATAGCCTTTATTATGTTGAGATTTGATCCCTCTATTCCCATTTTTTCTGAGATTTTTCATCAAAAATGGTTGGATTTTTGTCAAATGCTTTTTCTGCATCTATTGATATGATCATGTGATTTTTATTTTTCAATTTGTTTATGTGATGAATCACATTTACTGATTTGTGAATATTGTACCAGTCTTGCATCCCTGGAATAAATCTCACTAGGTAATGGTGTAAGATCTTTTTAATATGTTGCTGAATCTAATTTGATAATATTTTGTTGAGGATTTTAGCATTTATGTTCATCAGGGATATAGGCCTATAATTCTCTTTCTTTGTAGTGTGTTTATCTTGTTTTGGAATTAGAATAATGCTGGCCTCATAAAAAGAGGTTGGAAGTGTTCCTTGCTCTTGGATTTTTGGAATAGTTTGAGGAGAATAGGTGTTAGTTCTTCTTTGAATGTTTAGTAAAACTCCCTTGTGAAGCCACCCAGACCAGGGGTTTTGTTTGCTGGGAGTTTTTTGATTACTGCTTCTATTTCATCAGTTGTTATTTGTCTATTCAGGTATTCCGATTCTTCCTGATTCAATTTTGGAAGATTGTAGTTTTTTTTAGGTATTTTTCCATTTCATCCACATTGTCCAGCTTGTTGGCATATAGTTATTCATAGTATTTTGTTCTATACCTTGCAATTAAATACATCTGACCCAGTGTGTCATTGAGAGTTACTGTTGCCTTGTTCATTGTTTGTCTAGAACAGTGGTTCTCAACCTTCCTAATGCCACAACCCTTTAATACAGTTCCTCATGTTGTGGTGATCCCAACCATAAAATTATTTTCATTGCTTCTTCATAACTGTAATTTTGCTACTGTTATGAATCATAATGTAAATATCTGATATGCAGGATGTATTTTCATTGTTACAAATTGAACATAATTAAAGCATAGTGATTAATCACAAAAACAATATGTAATTATATGTTTTCCGATGGTCTTAGGCGACCCCTGTGAAAGGGTCAGGCGACCCCCAAAGGGGTCGCGACCCACAGGTTGAGAACCACTGGTCTAGAAGATCTATCCAGTGAAGTCAGTAGGGTGTTAAAATCCCCTATTATGACTATATTGCTGTTGATCTCTCTCTTAAAGTTCTTCAGAAATATATATATTTAGGTACTCCTATATTGGGTTCATAGATGTTTATTAGGGTTATATTCTCTTGTTGGATTGATCCCTTTAGTATTATGTAGTGACTTTTATTGTCTCTTGTGATGGCCTTCATTTTGAAGTCTATTTTGTCAGGTATGATTATTGCTGCCCCAGCTTTTTTTTTTTTCATTTCCATTTGCACGGAAAACACTCATCCTGTGTGAGTCTTTTGTTCTGAGGTGGGTCTCTCATAGACAGCATATGATGGGGTCATGTTTTTGTATCCATTCAGCTACCCTATGTCTTTTGATTGGAACATTTAATCCATTTACATTTAAGGTTGTTATTGATAAGTACTTATTTATTGCCATTTTATTTTGTATGCCTATGTTTCTCTCTATATATATTTCTTCTAATTACAACAGAACAGTACCTTTAGCATTTCTTGCAGTGCTGGTTTGGTGGTGATAAACTCCTTTAGCTTTTTTTTCCCCGCTGGTGGTGATAAACTCCTTTAGCCTTTTTATTTCACTATCTATTTTAAGTAATAGTCTTGTGGGATAGAGTAGTCTTGGTTTCAGATCCTTGCTTTTCATTACCTTGAATATTTCATGCCATTCCCTTCTGGCCTGTAGACTTTCGGATGAGAAATCAGCTGACAGCCTTATGGGAGCTCCTTTGTAGGTAACGAATTGCTTTTCTCTTGCTGCCTTTTAGATTCTCTCTTGACTTTAATTTTTGGCATTTAGTAGGCATAGCAGTTAATAATGAGGATTTTTTCAATAGATGGAGTTAGACATATGTTGATATATATATGCAATTTGGTATGTATGCTATTTTGTTGTATTGACAGCAAGCTTCAAAACTTCATATGTCAAATTTGCTGAAGATGTTAACATCATAGATATTTTTATGCTTAAAAATGTTGAATTTCGTGCCAAAAAAAAGAGCATGTGCGGGAAGTTTTAATTCATTACTTTATTTTGAAGAGAAAGTTATCGTATACTTCGGGAAGTTTATGGTGAACATGCTCCATCTCAAGATACTTGTGAACACTGGTTTAAACGCTTTAAAAAGTGATGATTTCAATGTGAAAGACAAAGAATGTCCAGGTCAACCAAAAAAGTTTGAAGACTAACAATTACAAGCATTATTGGATGAAGATGCGTGTCAAACTCAAGAACAACTTGCAGAAAGATTAAACATTGCTCAGCAAACAATTTCTGATCGTTTACAAGCAATGGGAAAGATTTTAGAGGAAGGAAAATGGGTGCCACATCAACTGAATGAAAGACAAATGAAAAACCGAAGTCATTAGTAAAATGTTGCTTCAGCTGCACGAAAGAAAGTCTTTTTTGCATTGAATTGTGACTGGTGATGAAAAGTGGATTTATTTTGAGAATCCCAAATGCACAAAATCATGGGTTGATCCAGGTCAACCATCAATATCGACTGCAAGGCCAAATTGCTTCAGAAAGAAGACAATGCTCTGCGTTTGGTGGGATCAGCAAGGTGTGGTGTATTATGAGCTTCTAAAATCAGGTGAAACCAGTAATGCTGATCGCTACCGACAACAAATAATGAATTTTAACCATGCTTTGATCGTGAAATGACCAGAATGTGCCAGAAGACACGGCAAAGTAAATTGGCTTCATGATAACACACCATCACACACTTCAAAACCAGTTGAAGACACGTTAAAAGATCTTGCCTGGGAAGTATTAACCCACCCACCATATTCACCGGATCTTGCTCCTTCAGATTACCACTTATTCCGATCGATGGCACACGCACTTTCTGAGCAGCACTTCAAAACGTATGAAGAAGTGGAAAATTGGGTCTCTGAATGGTTTGCCTCAAAACAAGAAAAGTTCTATTGGGATGGTATTCACAAATTACCTGAAAGATGGGGGAAATGTGTAGCTAGCGATAAACATTATTTTGAATAAAGCACTTTTGATGTTTCTCTTGAAATTATTGTGTTTTCTTTGATTACAAAATTCGCCATTATTAGCAGGTACACCTAGTAAATTATGATATGTCTGGGTGTGGGCCTGTTTGGGTTTTTCTTGCTTGCAACTTTCTGTGCCTCTGAACTTGTATGACTTTTCCCTTTACCAGGTTAGGGAAATTTTCTGCCATTGTTTCTTCAAACACATTCTCCATCCCTTGCTCATTTTCTTCGAGCAACTCCTCTGATGCAAATATTATTACGTTTCATGATTTAGCTTCATTATGCTGTCCTCTTATTTTTTAATTGTTTTTTCTTTTTGCTTCTCTGATTGAGTGATTTTTCCTACCTGTCTTCTAATTCACTGATCCAATCCTCAGCTTTCCCTAATCTGCTTTTTATTCCTTCCAATGTGTCTTTTATTAGTGCTATGCTAAACTTCATTTCCAACTGGTCTTTTTTCATGGTTACTCTATCTTTTTCATGCTGTTGAGCATCCTTGCCATCATTATTCTGAACACTATATCTGATAAATTTCTTATCTCCATTTCATTTAGCTCTTCTGACTAATTCTCTTGTTCTTTCATTTTGAGCTTTTTTTGTCTCCCCATTTTGGCTGTTTATTTGGGTTTCTGTCTATGTATTAGGTACATCTGCTATGACTCCCAATCTCTAGTGCAGGACAATGTTAGATGCTGTTTGTGACTGGCCCTGAGTCCCCCTTTTTTTGTGTGTGTGTGTGTAGCTATCAGCAATCCTCAGCTTGTGGCTCTCTCTGCTGGGGTTTGGTGCCTTTGGAAAGGACCAAGATGTACACCCAGTCTGCTTTTACTAGCCTTGGGCCCAGAAGGAGATCAGGCAAAGACTCAAATCCTCCAGAGATCTGCCTCTGTCTGCAGTTTGATTGTTATTCAGTCTTGGTTAGCCTCAAGCTTTTGACCACATGGTAGGGCAAGAAATTTTCCAAAAGGGTGGGGCTATTGCTTCTCCTCCTCCCTCAAAGAAAAAGCTGCCTGGATGGTAGAAGTCTGTCAGAGAAAGATATCCTCTGCAGTATGAGGCAATGTCTCATCACAGGAAACCAGGGTGGCTGCCTTCTGAATTCTAACCTTAGAGCCCCCACCTTCAATTCTGTTCACACAGCTCTAGTCCATTCTGCTCCCCCACCCCACTCCCACCCCCTTTGCTGGAGCCAAAGGTGAGTGGCTGCACACGAAAATTTGTGCATTGGCTTGTTAAGAGTTTGCCTGCATTTCCAGCCATCTCACCTTGGCAGACAGCAAGCAACCCTACTGCTTTTCACAGCCAGATGTTATGCGGCACCTTTCTCAGTTCTGGTTCTCTGGGCTAGGGAGCCCAGCTTTTGGTTTAGACCCGAGTCCTCAGTGGGAATCCCCCAAGCTGAGATATCTCTTTGGACCTTCAGCTGCTGTCTATGGGAGCCCAGCCAGCCCTTCCCATCACTTCCTATCAGTCTCTATGCAGTCTCCACTTTCCATCCTTGGTTATCAGGGTTCTCTCCAGCTAGTCTTCAGTTGATTATTCAGGATGGTTTTCTGTATTTTAATTGTAATTCCAGTTTGGTCCTGGGAGCATGTCAGCTTCCACTTCTCCGCCATTTTGGTTTCTTAATGATTACTTCTTAAAGTTAGTTTTGGGCCCCATTACTCAATTATTGATAAATAAAATAACAAACCTTCCAGACCATTCTCTTCTTGATACTTGTCTTTCTGGCTGAATAGACTATGCCTGCTGATAGGAGGTTTGTTTATTTGCTCATTCATTTAACAAATATTTGTGCATATTTTATTATGTGCTAGGCAAGTTGCTAGGTGTTGAAATATAAAGGTAAAATAATATGTTTAATGAATAAATAAACTGATGACTAAATAAATAAATAGTCATTCATTTATTTAGTGGATAAATAAATCCATACAATGGGTTATTGTTCAGGGATAAAAATAAATGAGCTATCAAGCTATACTAAGACTTAGAAGAAGCTTAAATGCATATTAATAAGTGAAAGAAGTGAATCTGAAAGAGCCACATACTATATGATTCCAACTACATGGCTTTCTAGAAAAGGCAAAACTGTGGAGACAGTAAAAAGATTATTAGTTGCTAAGGTTTGGAGGAGGGAAGTATAAATAGGCTGAGCATAGATGATTTCTATGGCAGTGAAACTACTCTGTATGATACTATAATGATAGATACATGTCGTTATAGGTTTGTCCAAGCCCATAGAATGTACACACCAAGAATGAACCCTAAGGTAAACTATGGACTTTCAGTGATTATGATGTGTCAAAAACTTCTGGTTCAGGTTTTCCTAATGGAGCAAGGCTATAAGAGAAATTTTTGTACCTTGTCAATTTTGCTGTGAACCTAAAATTGCTCTAACAAACTAAAGTCTTTTAAAAAAAGACATTGATCTTGCTATCAAAGATCTTAGAGTCGAGGGAGCAGACAGCTAAACAAACAAAAGTAATGCCGTGTGGTCTTTGCTCTAAGGGTGGTATTTTAATGTTGTAGGATCACTGGGAAGAGCCCTAAGTTTCCCTGTAATTTATATGTCTCCTGAAAGGCCCTGGATTGTTAAAGCTGCTGTGGGAAGAGCCGTGTCCTGGGAGGCTGAAAAAGTTTATGTTTTAGTCCTGGCTGGGACTCTCACTTGCCACAAACTTTTCTGATAAATTACATTACCTCCTTGATCTCAGTTTACTTATCTCTGAATTGACACTATTGTTCTCGACAATCTGTGAGGGTCTTTCTAGTATCACCATGAAATTGACAATTTCCGTTTCAATGCAAAGTTCTTTTTTTTATTGTTGTAGAAATAGATAACATTTACCATCTTAGCTATTTTTAAGTGTACAGTTCAGTGGCATTAAATACATTCACATTGTTGTGCAATCATACCACCATCCATCTCCAGAAAGATTTCATCATCCCAAACTCCCATTAAACAGTAATTCCCCATTCCCTAACCATCATTTTCTATCTCTAGGAATTTCACTATTCCAGATATCATATATAAGCAGAGTCATATAGTATTTGTCCTTTGTTACTGGTTTATTTCACTTTGCATAATGTCTTCAAGGTTCATAGATGTATCATGTGTCAGAATTTTCTTTCTTTTGAAGACTGAATAACATTCCATTGTATGTATATTGCAATGATCTTCTGAAGTGTCTGTTTCTGACTCCACCAACTGAACAATGGGGAAGAGATCCTGGCAGAGCAAACTTGCTCCTTTTCTTCTCTCTGGTTCTGGGACAGGGAGGTCAGACCTAGGTATTCACAGGGCCCTGCTGAAAAGTTTATATTTATCATTTAATTCTGTCACAAGATGTCTTTAGCGCCTGCCAATGGATATCATCTTTGGTTCTTCTTGTTTCTTGAGCAGAAGTCTATCTTTTTCCCACAAGAGTAAGAACATACTCCATCATCCAAGTGTCATGGACAGGGAAAACCAAGATAATGAAGGCACATTGCTTTTTTTCTTAGTCATTTCAAGCTCCTGGGACAAAATACCATAGAATTAGTGAAATAAGCAACAGACACCTATTTCTCACAGTTTTGGAACCAGCATAGTCAGGTTCTGGTGAGGGTCTTTTTTCCGGGTTGCCTTATGTGTTCTCACATAGTGGAAAGAGAAGGATAGAGAACTCTCTAGGGTTTCTTTTATAAAGGCACTAATCCTATTCATGAGAGCTCCACCATCATGACCTTATCACCATCCATCACATTGGGCATTAGTATTTCAACATGTGAACTTAGGGGAGATAAACATTTAGTGCATAATACCTCCCTTACCAGCAGCAAAATAAAAGGCCAGGAGTAAAGAGAATTATGTGCTCAAGGTGTTTAGAACCTGAATACTCCATTCATATGGTTTATCAGAGACCAGAAAATCAAGTATGGCAAATGTGGTCTTAATTATAGCCATGTGAAATTGCTCAGCAACATGGTTGTGAAAAATTAGATTGTTGGAAGGAGAAAATAAAAGCCAGTTTGTTCAAATAACATTTTACACCTTACTCAAATGTAGACTAGAGACACGTAGGTGATCATTGGCTAAAAGCTGTTGGAAACCAGACTAGGTATATATTGACTTTGAACTTATTTGCCAAACCTATAATAAAATAATATGGTTTCGTTTTCAAAGTGCCTCAGCTATGAGACTCTCTTAGAGGTTTACAACTGCTTAAGTCCCTGCTCTGCTTGAAAACTTTCTGGAAGTATAGAGTGAAAGGTAGAATTGTGGTCTGGGCACAGTTCACTGCTAGGCTAAAAGAATTTCATGTTAAGAATAAAGAGCACCATTGCTACAAAGCTCCAACCCTAATTGAAATAGACTGGTAACATAGGATCTTATATGAACATACTGTCAATGTATAAAGCCTAAAATAAATCAGGTTGGTTGAACAGAAAACAGATGGCAAAACTTTTGCCCTCACATCTTGAAGCCCACTTTTGTGGGTAAGCACCCCAGGAATAGTGTGGTGGTTAAGTATGCAGGCTCTGGTTTACATGCTGATTCAGCCTTTCCTAGATGTGCAGCTTTGGGCAAGCTAGAGAAATTCTCTGAGGTTCAGTTTTCTGCAAGATTGAAATAATAATATATTATACGGTATACTAGAAGCCCAGTGCACAAAAGTAATGCATGGAAGGGGGGTCCCCTCAACCAGCCTGCACCCTCTCCAATCCAGGACCCCTTTGGGGATGTCCGACTGCTGATTTAGGCACCCTCTCACAATCCTGGACCACTGGCTCCTAATCGCTCACTTGCCTGGTCACCCCTCACTACCCCCTCACCAGCTTAATTGCCTTCAACTACCCCCCCCACCAGCCTGATTGCCCCCAACTGCACCCCCCCACTGGCCTGGTCGCCTCTTACTGCCCCCCCTGCTGGCCTGGTTGCCCCCAATTGCCCCCCCTCCCCGCTGGCCTGGTAGCCCCATGCAGCCTGCTGCTCAGTCGTTTGGTCGTCCCTCACTAACCCCCCTGCTGGCCTGGTTGCCCCACACAGCCTGCTGTTCAGTCATTTGGTCACCTCTCACTAACCCCCCCCTGCCAGCCTGGTCGCCCCATGCAGCCTGCTGTTCAGTTGTTTGGTCGTCCCTCACTAACCCCCCTGCTGGCCTGGTCATAGGCAGCCATCTTGTGAGGGTGTGAGGGTTAATTTGCATATTACCTCTTTATTATATAGGATGAGAGTTTAATTATTGTAAGATGCTCTACAAATTTAACATCAGCAAGTTACTGTATTGCTCACTCCATAGCTCAGCATGGAAAAGCCCTCAGTGACGGAGAATTTATTAAGGAAACATTTCTAAGATGTGCACCAGCTCTATTCACGATATGAAAAAATAAAGATGATATTATTAAAAGAATTTCTGAGTTACCACACAGTAGAAATACTATCAAAGACAGAATAATAGATCTTAACAAACACGTACAACATCAATTAAAAAAAGACTTAAATAGTTGTAAATATTTTTCGATTTCTCTTGATGAAACTACTGATGTCACATCAAATGCTCAGTTGGCCATTATTGCTAGATATTCTGATGGTCTCACAATGAGAGAAGAGTTGATAAAGTTAGAATCAGTACCAATAAGTACATCAGGAAATGAAATATGTAAGGTTGTTATAAAAACATTCAGTGACCTAAACATTAATATCTCTAAAATTGTGTCAGTCACGACAGATGGGGCACCAAATATGGTGGGAAAAAATGTGAGATTCCTGAAATTGTTTATGGAAGCTATTAGACACCCACTTGTACCTTTTCATTGCATTATCCATCAGGAGGTGTTGTGTGCCAAATCGGGATTCTCAGAATTGAATGATTTAATGTCAGTTGTAACAAAAATTGTGAATTTTATAGCTTCTCGACCCCTTCACAAGCGAGAATTTTATGCACTTTTACAGGAAGTTGATTCAAACTACAGTGGACTACTGATGTTCAATAATGTGAGATGGCTGAGTCGAGGTAAAGTACTTGAGCGATTTGTGGAGTGCTTTGAAGAAATTACGGTATTTATTGAGAATAAGGATCTGGCAAACTTTCCTCAGATCAATGATCATAAGTGGGTCAGCAATTTGATGTTTTTTACAGATCTCTCTGTTCATATGAATGAACTGAACTTAAAATCACAAGGTTTTGGCAAAAGTATTGACATTGTGTTTGGATACATCAAATCTTTTGAAAGTAAACTCAAAATTTTCAAGCAAGATATTGAAACTAAAACTTATATGTATTTTCCTCGGATAAAAAAGTATTTTGAGAAGGCCACTACAACGAGTGTAATGGAGTCCATACTTATGTACCAGGATATAGTAAACTCGTTATTTGAACAGTTCAGCGAAAGATTGAACCAATTTAGAAGCCTAGAACAGACCATTAAAATAATTAAGTATCTGGATGCAGTTGTTTACAGTACTTTGGAATTAAAGGATTTCCAATGGATGCAAATTGACAATTTAGAGATGCAACTTGCAGATTTTCAAGGTAGCATTTGGACTCATGTGTTTGTCAACTTAAGGTCGAAACTTGAAAATCTGGAACAAAATCGTTTGAATAATGAAGAAGAGTGCAACTACGAACAAGAAATTTTGAGTGTTTGGAACAGAGTACCTGACACTTTTAGTGACATAAAAAATCTAGCGATGGCTTTGCTAACAATTTTTTCATCAACATATTTTTGTGAGACTTTGTTCTCAGCATTAAATAATATTAAAACGAACAAAAGAAACCGGCTAACAGATTAAGTTAGTGGCGCTTGCTTGGCCTTGAAGTGCACCAAGTATGAACCTGCAATCGAAGAATTAGCAGACAAACTTCAGCACCAAAAAAGTCACTAATTTCTAGTTTTCATACCATTTGATTATCGTTGTTTTTATTATTATTTTGTCCTAAATGTACATTGTTTTTCTGTTTTTGTTCATTTTATACACATTTTTTGGTTGATTTTTCTTTGTTAAATGGCATTTAAATATATAAAGTAAATATCAAAAATATAAAATTTTTTTTACTATGGTTGCAACTATCAAAAAAAAATTATGAATATTTCTATATGTGACACGGCACCAGAGTTAAGTTAGGGTTTTTCAAAATTTTGACACGCCGAGCTCAAAAGGTTCGCTATCACTGACCTAGGCTCAAATTCAGCACAGTCTCCCTGCCCGCGGAGCCTGGTCGCGGGAAACAAACTTCCCTAGTCCGACACCAGGGCTCAAAGGCAGGCAGAGCTGATGCTGCTGAGTGTGTGCAGACAGCCCTATTGTGCAGCCGGGGTCTGGCAGTTCCTATGCCGCTGCCCCGGGGGCGGTGCGGAAGGGGGATTGGCTTTGTGACTCACAGAAATCCGGGGTGCCTGGAGTCTTGGTGTCCCTGGGTCTGCAGCTGTGGTCGCAGGTCTTCTACCAGAGCGGCTGTGGGGTTCCGGTTTGTTACCCAGACCAGACTGGGTGGTGATGAGGTTAGGATCCTAGTCTCAAGCAGTTCTGTTCTTCAAGATGGTGTGGTCTCTGCGCCGCTGGTGTCCTCCCCAGAGTGTTTGCCGCGGCAGCGGGGTTTTGCCGTCTAAGACTGCCCGGATTGGCAGCCCCTTGAAAGACCTGCAGGATCTAACTGTCCCTATTTCACTCACACACACACCCACACATCCACACACTCCTCTGTAGCTCCCTCACTCTCACACACTCTCCCTCCCTGCCTTCCTGCCGGTCGACATCTTTTTTTTTTTTTTTGAAATATATTATCATAAGTTTTTTTTCCATAGTTTGAAGCAAACGACCTGCACCTGCAGAAGATACACTCCCCAGCCAACTTTGGCGCTCCCCTCTGCCTGAGTTGTGCACCCACCAGGTATCCTGCTATTTTCCCAGGACATCCTGTTGTTCAGGCAGTACCCCAGCTCGCTGGTGCAACCCTGGCCCAGTCCCTATATAAGAGGACATAAACACTCCCTCGGTGCTGACACCAACACACCTGTCTCAGCTCGCTGTGAGAGAATGTAATAAAATTTCTTAAACTCTCACATCTGTTGGCCTGGCTCCTGTAGGCACAGACCTAACAGAAAGGTCTGGTCTTGGTGGTGATGAGCATGCCTTGGGAAAGCAAGAGAGAAGGACTATTGAAGGAGAATTTAAGTCAGATAGCAAGAAGAAATTTCACCTGGCCAGTGTTGCCCAGTGGTTGGGCATTGACCTATGAACCAGGAGATCACAGTTCAATTCCCAGTTGGGGCATATGTCCGGGTTACAGGCTTGATCCCCAGTTGCCCCGACATGCAGGAGGCAGCTGATGGTACACCGCACCAAATCCTGCAAAGGAATGAGAGGATAGGAGACGCGAAGAAATGGAGGCAAGACAAAGTTCTGATCAAGCCTCAGTTTTATTTTTACAGCGGGTGGTATTTATGTTGTTTCTAGAGGAGGGGGGTGGGCAAAGGAAGTCGTTAAGGATGTCGAAATTTCACCTGGCCAGTGTTGCCCAGTGGTTGGGCATTGACCTATGAACCAGGAGATCACAGTTCAATTCCCAGTTGGGGCATATGTCCGGGTTACAGGCTTGATCCCCAGTGGAGGGCATGCAGGAGGCAGCTGATTGATGATTCTCTCTCATCATTGATGTTTCTATCTCTCCCTCTGCCTTCTCTCTGAAATCAATAAAAATATTTTTTACATAAAAAGAAGAAATTTCATCTTGTACAGTCAGATGAAAACATGCATAAATATTCAAATGAAATATTCTATGAAGAACTTGATACATGTTGAATTCACTATTATGATACCTGGTAAGAATGTATTGCAGTAATTTTAATAACACTTTTTTAAAACCATATCTTTATTGTTGAATGTATTACAGATGTCCCTTTCTTTTCCCCCATTGACCTCCCCCCACGCCCACCCCCTTCCCAGGCCTTAACCACACTATTGTCTGTGCCCAAGAGTTATGCAGGTATGCATACTTTTTATTCCAACAATCATCCAGTGGTGTGGGTAATATTAGCAATTTAAGATATGAGGATACTGACAGATGAAGAAACTCTATAAGACGTAGTAACTCTTAACTCTTGACACACTTCCAGGAGTTATTTGGTGATTAGGTAATCAGTGATCAAGTATGCTTCTCTGATAGGTGTGATTAGATGAGGTGGAATGGGTCTCATCAACAAGACTACATCTGACCTAGAATGAAATCTAGTTCTCTTAGTCAGCCATGAAATCTAATAAGTGGTCATGTGTTCAAGGCTATGAGGGAGTTAAGCAAAAGCATGGACATATAGGTGAGACAAATCTGAATTCCTTTCAGAACAGTTTATGATAAATCCTGAGTGTACTTCTTATTAAGCCAGACAACAAATAGGTGTAGGCTACCTGTCACTACTATAGTTAATTGAACAGAGACAGGGTTGAATCATATATAAGCATTTTATTTTCCAATAATGCCGGCAGCATGGTAGAGCAGCAGGTCAGCCAAAAAAATCTTCTCTACCACCCCCCATAAGCCAGATGCTTATGTTGGGTAGAAGCACAAAGATTAAATGAGGAAGTTGGCAAAAGGAATTACAGGCATGGAGAAGTAGGCAAAAGGAATAAGAATAGGTATAATAGTTACAGGTTACAGGCAATGTGGGCTAGAGATTGCAAAGGCTGACACCTCCAGGACTCCATTGTTTCGGAACAAGGTTGTTAATCTTTCCATGATGAAAGGTAGTTCTCGGATAAGGAGAATGGGGCTTACACTCTCAGCCACGTCAGAATGTGCTTTCTTTAATCAGAACAAAACAATCACGGTTAACTGAGCATGATTAATATTTCATACAGCTATAGCTAGTCCCCACTATTCTATTTCTCCCTCCTTGCCCCTAACACCTACAGATAATTTTTTAAAATCTAGAGAGTATAAGAAAAGTGAAAATAGTTAAGAAGTAGAGAGACATTGCTACTGGAAAATGGAAGTAATTCAATTCATAGACTTTTTGAGCATCAACCCAAGAAGGACTGAACATGGAGAAAAAGAGAAGCCATCTGCAGGTATCCAAGATTCAGGGGGTCTGCTAAATTCCTCACCATTGCAAGTAGTGTCCAATTCTCAAAGATAAGTTTAGTGGCTTGGCCCTAACTATGCCCTCCAGATTGGATACACTCAATAATTCTCTTTGATTTTGTTTTATGTTTAAAGAGGTTTTATGTGCAACAGCTTTGTGTTTTTAGAAAAAAGAGCTTTGTCCACTAAACAGAACATTTAAATGCTGGTCATTGTTCACTGAAGAGAACATTTAAATGCTGATCAAGAACATTCCTTCTGGTTATCAATACTGACAATACATTGCAAGGATTCTTTAGGTAATTATGCATAGCTCCACTTTTTCATCTACATGTGAACATTCCAAGAACCAAAACACTGAAAACTCTGTCAGCAGGTACCCATTATTTAATCACATACCTTGGGATTGGTGAGGTATATGGTAATTCCCATCCCTGTAGGAATGAGTAGTATGTGGGATTTTTGGATCCAGACTTAGACACAGGGTACAAAATAGGAATCAATTATTAGAACCAGGTATTGATTGGGAATTGGTCTCAGGGCCAAAACACAAGGTCAGTTCTCAGAATAGCAATGAAGGCGAATTGATATTTTTGCCAAGAACATTAAAGTCAGAGTAGATCCTTTAAGCTGGGTTAAATCTCTGCTTGGAGCATATTGCCCAATCAGTGAAGAAAAGGGATAAAATGCTTAGGAATCCAAGCAGGGCTGGCCAAGTGGGGTTTTGCTCCTGTTTGTGTGGGGAGACAATTGAGCACTATAGATTTGAGCTGTTATGATCAAGTTATACTAAAAAATAAGTAAACATTTGCAAATAGGTATTCTGAACTAGTTTTTCTTTGGGGGCTAGATCCCAAATGTAAATCACATAGTTAAGTCAATCTTCACCCCTCCATTTAGCAATAAACCAAAACATCCTTCAGAGCAATGGTCCCCTGAACATCAAAGAAAATTGCATTAAACTAGTAAAAGTTTTTGAGCACCTTCATTAACACTTATTTATATATTTACAAGTAATATGCATATACAACTCTCCTAACATATTTCGTATATTTTAAAACAGAAACAAAAATATACACTGAAAGAAATGAAATAAAGAATACATGGAACTCTTTACATACTCATGTGCCTGCCTGGATCCGCCACTGTGATGAAGGAAGAGGAGGAGGGGGCTGAGGAGCAGCAGCGATTCTCTTATTGACAGACATGGGAAAAGAAGCACAATTAACACAGAAGATGTGAAGCTCTTAGCCAGGAGGAGTCATTCACTGCTAAAATACATCACAGGGGAAAATTAAGAGATTACACAGTTTCACGTAGAACAAAAAACAAAAAAGAAAAAGAAATTAGAGGATGAAAACAAAGATTCAGTGGAGCCAGCAGAGGTTGGAGGAGTGGGAGTGAGAATTAAACTCTGTCACTGTTTAGAAAAAGCAGTCCTTAGCAGGTAGAGCCACTGAAAATGCATATTGCCACAAAGGGAATCTATATCTATAAAAGCCTAAGCAACCATTACGATGGAATGACCAGAACGACAGGAACGACCAGTCACTATGATGCGTACTGACCACCAGGGGGCAGGCACTCAATGCAGGAGCTGTACCCAGACCACAGTTCCCAATCGCCGATGGGGCCTGCTGGCCAACCTCCCGGTCCTTCCCTCCGGCCAGCAGGCCCCGATCGCCTGATTGGGGCCAGACCCGCTGGGCTGGAACAGGGAAATGGGGGTGGGTGGTGGCAGATGTGGCCCCTTTCCCAGGGGCTGGCTCCCTTCTTGGGGCCGGCAGTCATCCTTTCTGGTCCCTCCCCCCATCTCTCCCCCAAGCTGGCAGGCCCCGATTGGCCCACTGCCCGCCCGCCAGTGACGGGTGGCCCCTCCCCATGGCCAGCAGGCCCCGATTGCCAGATCGGGGCCTGCTAGTCAACCTCCCACTAGGCTGCAGACTGATGAAGTCCCAGTCACCCGATCGTGGGTGGGTGGCGGGGGCGTGGATGGTGAGGGGAAGGACACGAATTGGGGGAGAGGGGGAGGTGGGGTACCTTTGTGTGTGCGTGGGTAGTGAGGGAGAAGAGGTGGGGAGCAGGGAACCTGATCAGCCCTGATCGCCAGCCAGGCCCTAGGGAACCCACCCATGCACAAATTTCATGCACCAGGCCTCTAGTTTAATAATAAGTGAAGATTAAAAAAAAAAAAAAAAAGAGGCGAGGGGGCTTTTTATGCTGTATTCTCTAAGTAATTGACTGCAAACAGTACTTTAAAATTGGATAAGGAACCCTCTTGCACTGCTGGTGGGAATGCAGACTGGTGCAGCCACTGTGGAGAAGAGTATGGCATTTCCTCAAAAAACTAAAAGTAAAACTTCCATTTGACCTAGTAATCCCACTTCTAGGAATATATCCCAAGAAAACAGGAACACCAATCAGAAAGGATATATGCACCCCTATGTTCATAGCAGCACAATTTACCATAGCTAAGATTTGGAAACAGCCTGAGTGCCCATCAGCAGATGAGTGGATTAGAAAACTGTGGTACATCTACACAATAGAATTCTACGCTGCTGTAAAAAGAAGAAATTCTTACCATTTGCAACAACATGGATGGATCTGGAGAGCATTATGCTAAGCAAAATAAGCCAGTCAGAGAAAGATAAAATCACATGATCTTACTCATTTGTGGAATTTAATGAACAACATAAACTGATGGACAAAAATAGAACCAGAGACATAGAAGCATTGAACAGACTGTACAACCTATGAGGGAAGGCAGGGGGTGAGGGGTAAGAGATCAACCAAAGGACTTGTATGCATGCATATGAGCAAAACTAATGGACACAGACAGTAGGGGGTTTAGGGCTTGTGCTTGGGGGTGGGGGTGGCAGGGGAGAGGTCAATGGGGGAAAAAGGAAACTCATGCAATACTTTAAACAATAAAGGATTTAAATGAAAAAAAAAGAGAAAACTGGAAACTCCAAAGCAAAATACTCCCTCCCATATCTTTTTAAAAAAATATATATTTTATTGATTTTTTTATAGAGAGGAAGGGAGAGGGATAGAGAGCTAGACACATTGATGAGAGAGAAACATCAATCAGCTGCCTCCTGCACACCTCCTACTGGGGATGTGCCCGCAGCCAAGGTACATGCCCTTGACTGGAATCGAACCTGGGACCCTTCAGTCCACAGGCCGACGCTCTATCCACTGAGCCAAACCAGTCAGGGCACTCCCTCCCATATCTTACTGAAGCACATAAAAAATGTTTATGTTTCAATGGTATATATTGGAAGTTTTATCTATTGCAATTAATAAAATTATGTTAGCAGTTAAAATAAAAGAATACATGGAAATGATAATATATGGCTGTTGCACCCCAGTAGGTAGGTTATCTTGGGCCCCCTTTCGGATGAACACATTCTATTTTGGAGATCTCTCTTTTAGAGTATTAATGATGAAGGGTATGACTACATTTTCAAGTCACTTACACCAGGTCTGGAAATATGATTTTTATTCCTCCCATTCATTAATCTGATTATGTAGGGCCTACAGAGCTCTATCTTGGATATTCTGAATTATCTGATTAATGGCAGACAGCACTGACCTTAGATGGCAATGTTGTTCTGCCTTGATCATCATAGCAAAACTAGAGTGCCCTGATTTATTTTCTGCACAAAGAATATTAGGCTACAGCTGCTGAAGTCAAAGGCCAAATGAAACATCACCAGATGCTGAATCCAGGAATTCTCCTAGCACCTGGGGCTCAGGTTCAGAGGCAAAAAAAAAATAATAAAAATAAAATAAATAAATAAATAAATAAATAAATAAATAAAAACCTATCTGTTCCCTGGAGATCTGAGGCCTTGGGATCAGAGGACAAGCCCAGCTAGGCACAAAAATAGTACTAAAGCAATTCTAGAGGTGCCTAATAGAACTTTAGTATTGTGGCACAGTATCAGTATGCAGTGTCACTGCCACATTCCAGCTCTTTATAACATGTGGTCCTGTTCCTTGAACCCCAGGAGAGTCTCCACTGAACCCCCAAATTTGCTGAGGAGTTCACAAAAGCATTTTGATATCTACTTTTCCATATATATATATTTTTAGTAATATCTTTATTAACATGTAATTCACATTTCATAAATTCACTCATGTAGACCAATTCAATGGTTTTTAATATATCCATAGATATGTGCAACCATCACCACCATCAATTTTAGGACATTTTCATAACTCCAGAAAGAAATCCCTCTCCAGTTTCCTTGACACACCTCTTCCTCCTTCTCCCACCCCACCTCCACCCCACAGCCCACCTCCTCCCCTGGGTCAGGGCGACCTCCTATCTACCTTTTGTCTGTATAGATTTACTTATTCCCAGACATCTGATATAAATAAAATTATATCATATGTGGCCATTTGTGACTGGCCTCTTTTACTTAGCATAGTGTTTTCTTTCTTTCTTTTACATTTAACACCATTTTCTTTAATCTATTTGAAAATAATCAACAAAGATATTTATCTTAATATTGAAATAAGGTTACATTTAGAGATTCTTTTTAACATTAGTAAGAATTTGGGTGTAATACTATACTAATCCTTTTTGACACATGTGCTAATTGGGGAAAAAAATAAGAACTCAAGTAAGTATGATTATTGTCAAAATTATTTGAATTGTACTTCAGAATACTTGTGACAACAGTCACTTTTTCTTTAATAGTTATAAATGAAAAGGTATTCATTAAAATAAAAATGACCTAATAAAGTTAAATTTATTAGTACTAGAATGGGAATGCCTTGATTCATCTCCAATGAAAAAAGTAAAAGGGGTTGGTAACAGGACATCCCCATTAATTAATTCTCTTTTATAACATCATAGTAACTGAGGATCAACTCTTCACTCTGTTATCATTCAACCACAATATGACCTTGTCAGAGTGTTATTCATTAGGAAGCATAATGCTTTTATAGTTAATTCATGTACTGCTACTTTTTATTGCCAAATGGTATTGCATTTTATGAATATACTGCCGGGGCTGACCAGCAGCCCCCGAACAACAGATGGACAGATTACTCTGACAAAATTTCATTGTAGGAGAGAGGGCTAAGGGACGGCCTGGCGGAAGAAGCCAGGCAGCCTCCATTGCCTGCCTCATTAGGCTTTTATTGGAATTTTTATCTTTAGATACAATCAGTAGGGTGAGTAACCTTGGGAGGACACATGTGTTTACATTGTCCTCTAGGCAAGGGCATCCAGGGATTAAGCATAAGGATTCCAGTAAACGCCTAGGGGGCTGCACATGCACAGACTTGTTTGGAAAGGTCAAGAAATAATTAGGGGCGCCGCCTTCCACACTCCCCTAAGTCTCCCCTAAGTCAGAATTCCAATAAACAGGCCAGGTGGCCTTCCCCACACTTCCCTTTTTTTTTCTTTTTTTTTTTAAATATTGTTATTGATTTCAGAAAGGAAGGAGAGAGAGAGAGAGAACATCAATGATGAGAGTATCATTGATCGGCTGCCTCCTGCATGCCCCCTACTGGGGATCGAGCCCGCAACCTGGGCATGTGCCCTTGACTGGAATTGAACCGGGGACCCTTCAGTCCACAGGCTGATGCTCTATCCACTGAGCCAAACCAGCTAGGGCCACACTTCCCTTTTATCAGAATGTCCTCCTTACAAACTTTCCCACCAAGTCTAATGCTTCCCCACAATATACCACATTTTATTTATCCATTCTTCAGTTGGACCTTTAGGTTGCCTTTACTTTTTCTAGCTATTATGAATAATGCTACTATGACCATTCATGTATGATTCTCTGTATGGACATATATTTTAATTTATCTCAGGCATATATCTAGGAGTAACATTGTGTCATGTGGTAGCTCTATGTTTAATCTTTTGAGGAGCTGCCAGACTATTTTCCAAAGTGACTGTATCTCTGTATGCTCCTCCCAATAGCATGTGAGAGCTGATTTTTCCACTTCCCAGCCAACATTTATTATTGTCTTTTCAATTATATCATCCTAGTGGGTATGAAGTGGACCTCATTGATTTTATGTGTATCTCCCTAATGATTAATAATGTTGAGCATCTTTTGTATGCTTATTGGCCATTTTAACACTTCCTTTGGAGAATATCTGTTGAAATCCATTGCCCATTTTCAATTCAGCTATCTTTTTATTATTGAGTTGTAAGAGTTCTTTGTATATTCTAGGCACAAGTATCTTGTTAGAGATATGATTTGCAAAAATTTTCTTCCACTCTGTAAGTTGTCTTTTCACTTTCTTGATGGGTTCTTTGAAGCACAAAAGTTTTAAATTTAATGATACCCAATTTATCTATTTTTTAATTTTTTGCTTGTGCTTTTAGTGTCATATTTAAGAAACTATTACCTAATTTAAAATTATGAAGATTTATGCACATGCTTTCTTGTAAGAGTTTTAGAATTATACATTTAGATCTTTGATCAATTTTGAGTTAATTTTTCTATTTGATGGAAGATAAGCATGCAATTTTATTTCTTTGCATATAAGTATCCAGTCATCCCAGAATCATTTATTGAAAAAAACTATTTTTTTCCTCATTGAATTGTCTTGGTACTCTTGTTGAAAATCAGTTTACCATTATATGAGGGTTTATTTCTGAACTTTTCATTCTATTTCATTGACCTATATATTTCTTCTTATGCTCCATAGATTTACATAGGACCTTCTACTGTTCACCCAGTGATATTTGATTAATTGAGGAAGCAAGTAATAAAGTTTTAGGAAGGACACTAATACTTGTAACTGAAGCTTAGGAAGAAATTAACAATCAAATCTCCAGAAAGCAGAAAGCAAGATAGTCCCAAGAAGCTCAACAGCATCTCTCTGCAGTTCTGCTATTATTGAATCAGCTCAAAGGATCCCCAGTCATTGTGTCTCTTTCCCAAGTTTCAAATTCTCAGGTGAGAGAATCTGATTGGTTTACTTGGGTGAGATGTCTTCCCTTAAAACAATTCATTCTGGTTGGGAACAGAGTTGCACAGTATAGATATTGCTACTGGGAGCCTGCCCCTTTGTTAGGAGGTACACAAATGCATCTCACTCCTGGGCCATTGCAGCACCAGTTTAACTTTTCTCCCTGTCTCTAGTCTCTCTTCTCTTGCTACCACTAAATTATGAGACTCTTAGTGTGAGTTCACATCCCTGATGTTATGTGTGGTCTCTCCTTAGGGAAGTGAACTGCCTAGTGAAATGGAATTTTTGGACAGGAACACGCAGTGTTCCCCTGGGCAGACTGGTTCCCATGTTCTTTGTCCATGGGAATCAAAGAATGAATCCACTGATGGAAGGTGGTATAGCAAAGGTGGAAATTTATTGAAGAACAAGTACAGACTCCCATGTGGAGAAGGGGAAAGAATCTCACAGCACAGACTCCCACGTGGGAGGAGGAAAGGGTCCCACAGAATGGACTCTCACGTGGGGAGGGGGAAGAGTCCCACTGAGCCCCTGTTTCCATGGTTTATAAAGGCTGTAGATCTTGGTGCCTTGATATCCCCTTTGATAGGTCATTTCCTTGGACTGGTTACTATAGTAACTTCTGAGTTCAAAGGTCGAACCTCACATAGGACATGTGAGGTTTTCCTCCCCTCCTTCCTTATTGTTTTCCTATTCCCTTTGGGGTTTCTTCTTCTCCTTCTGGATGAGGGGCTTTCTTCCCTTTATTTTGTAAATATAGACCTTCTGCTGTTCCCAGCTCCCTCATTCTATGGAAATGTACCTGTTGCAGCTTTTCAGCTTCCCTAGTCTTTGGAAATATACCATCTGCTGCTCTGTAGCCCTGTGCTTCTTCTATGGTCCTCTTAATTTCTAAAATTTCCTAAACCTATCTTTTTGACTCCTAAAAATTCCTGTTTCACTAGAATCAATCAGCATGGAAACTTGAACCTGGAAGGCGGGCCTTAAGCAGACAGGCGAGGGAGCTGGGCCTTTCTCAGGTCTTTCTTAACTGGAAGAGTATGAAGGATTAAACCCCAAAGAAAGTGATTTGAGTGGTTATTTTCTCAGTTCTCCCAAGTTTATTTTATGTTTAATGTTTAAAATAGCCATTTTATTTTAGAATATATTTAGATTGATAGAGAAGTTGTAAAGAAGTTTCCATATTCCCCAGACCAACTGTCCCCTATTAACATTTAAAAAAAATCTTTATTGTTGAAAGTATTACATATGTCCCTCTCCCTCCCCCGCTCATTGTCCCTTTCTAGCCTGCCCCTGCCCCCTGCCCCAGGCCTTCATCACCCTATTTTCTGTGTCCATTAGTTACACATATATGCATTCAAGTTCTTTGGTTGATCACTTCCCACCCATCCACCCTCCCCCACTTCCCCTCTGTGATTCCACATTCTGTTCCATGCTCCTATGTCTCTGGATCTATTTTGTTCATCAGTTTATGTTGTTCATTAGATTCCACATATGAGTGAGATCATGTGATACTTGTCTTTCTCTGACTCCCAAATTTCTCAGTTCTCTCACATTTATAGCTAGCTCCATCCTAGATGCATAGGAGAGAAGTTGATCTATTAAAAATACATCACATAGCCTTGGCCGGTGTGGCTCAGTTGTAGAAGTGTCATCCTATAAACCCAAAAGTCACAGGTTCAATTCCTGGTCAGGGCATGTGTGGGAGACAACTGATTAATGTTTCTCTTTCACATCAATGTGCCTGTTAGTGACACTTTATTTCTCAGCATAAAATGTTACATAAACTTTACATCCAGTTTAGTGCAAGAAATTGTTATTCATCATGTACAGGGTAGCACTAGGAATTCATTTATCTAGGTTCTTAGCCTTGTGTTCATTATAGCTACAGTTGAAGTCTTTGATTTCATTCTCCAGAGCAAGGAGGAAACCTCACAGATTATGATCCACATCCATGGAAATTTGGTCTCAAGAGAAGGGTAAATAAGACTAAAGTGAGCCAGAGTGACTCAGCATCCTATGCACTTAAAGGTTGCCAGTTTGATTCCCCAGTCAGAACATGTATGGAAGGCAACCAATCAATGTTTCTCTCTCACATCGATGTTTCTCTCTCTCTTCCTCTCTCTAAACATGCTTTTGGGTTAGGATTTTTAAAAATATCAGCCAACGTAAGTTTTATTCCCTATTTAATTCCCAAAGGGTACTTTTTGGTCTCCAGGAAAAGTGCCATGCTGAATTGTTCAGAAATTTCCTCCTAATAGAAATACTACACAAGAGACCACTTTTGTTCTTGCTCTGATTTCTCTCCTCCTCTTGTTTCCTATAGGAATTGGCATGAAAGCCCCAAACCAAAGGCTTACATGCTATGTCCAGGAACTGCAAGAAATGGGGACTGGGAGCAGCCATATTCCATTCCCCCATCTTGGACAAGAGTGAGGAGCCTTGAGCAACAAACCCAGGGACACCAAGAATCCAGACATCCAGGGCGGCAGATCTCTGTGAGTAACAGAGCCCATCCCCCTCCCTGCAGGCTCACGGGCAGCACCATAGTAACTGATAGACCCACCCCTCACCAGGGCCTCAGTGCTGCTACAGGAGTCTTAGCCTGGAAGTGCGCGAACACTGGGAACTTGCTCCCCGCAGCACGGGCTGCAGGAGTCTTGGCCTGGAAGTGCGCAAACACTGGGGGCTTGTTCCCCCCAGCAGGGGCTCCAGGACCCCAATTCTCCTGGCAGAAGGCAGCACCAAGCACCAGAGACTTGACTGTGTTTCTTATCATCTGTGCCTGGGATCCCTGATTCCCTGTGCATTCACACTAAGAGCCAGTGACTCCAATTCTTGGTGCATGTGCACACAGGGACCCTGATTCTCAATGCAAGGCCGCGCAAAACAACAGAGACTCTGATACTGGATTCTTGGGGAACTCTGACTCTTGGCGCATGCTATGGGGCTCTGATTTTCAACACACTCAAGGGGGGTCTCTGTTTCAGCACGGTGCAGGCAGGGTCCCTAATTCTAAGTGCTCACACGAGGCCACATTGAGCGCTGGTAACGCCGACTCTGAGCAAGCCTAGTTCCCACCAACCCGCCACAACCACACATCTTAGCATCAGACCTCTTCAGTGACACTAAGGTGGTGCAAAGCTCCCACAGCACACGGCCCAGGCCCACACAACATGCAACTCGATGTTTGAACCATCTGGAGATAGTCAGAATGGGGAGACGACACAATCCCCAGAGGAAAGAAAATGAGGAGTCGCCAAGAAAGGAAATTAATGAAATTGAAGCATGCAACATGACAGAAAAAGAATTCAGAGTAATGGTTGTACAATTCATTCACCGGATGGATGAGAAAATCAACAACCTATGCAAGAAACAGGAAGAAATGAAAAGTGATATAGCTACAATCCAAAACACCATGGAAGGTTTCAACAGTAGACTAGAAGAAGCAGAGGACCGAATTAGTGAGTTAGAAGATAAAGTAGAGAAACAAGCTCAATCTGAACAGCAACTGGAGAAAAAAATTAAAAAGGAGGAGAGCCTAAGGGAGCTTTGGGACAACATGAAATGAAGTAACATACGCATAATAGGGCTGCAAGAAGGACAAGAAGAGAAGCAAGGATTAGACAATCTATTTAAAGAAATAATGACAGAAAACTTCCCAGATATGGGGAAGAAAAAAGTTACACAAGTACAGAGAGTGCCAAGCAAGATGAACCCCCAAAGACCCACACCAAGACATGTCATAATAACGATGGCAAATGTACACGACAAAGAGAGAATCTTAAAGGCTGCAAGAGAGACAGAGAGTTACCTACAAAGGATCCCCCATCAGATTATCAAATGATTTCTCAACAGAAACACATCAAGCTAGAAGGGAATGGAAGGAGGTATACAAAGTGTTGCAAAGCAAAGGACTGAATCCAAGAATACTCTATCCAGCAAGACAATCAATCAAAATTGAAGGAGAGCCGAAACCGGTTTGGCTCAGTGGATAGAACGTTGGCCTGCGGACTCAAAGGTCCCAGGTTCGATTCTGGTCAAGGGCATGTACCTGGGTTGTGGGCACATCCCCAGTGGGAGATGTGCAGGAGGCGGCTGATCGATGTTTCTGACTCTCTATCTCTCTCCCTTCCTCTCTGTAAAAAATCAATAAAATATATTTTTAAAAAAATTGAAGGAGAAATCAGGAGCTTTGCAGACAAAAAAGGGCTAAGGGAGTTCATCACTACCGAGCCAGCAATGCAAGAAATGCTAAAGGGAATGCTATAAAAAGAAGAAATAAAAAGGTAAAAAAGAACACAGGCACAAAAATAGAAATGACTACAAACAAGTACTTTTCAATAATAACTTTAAACGTAAATGGACTAAATGCTCCAATCAAAAGACATCGTGTGGCTGAATGGATAAAAAGACATGATCCATATATATGCTGTCTACAAGAGATCCATCTCAGAACAAGGGACTCACATAGACTGAAAGTGAAGGGATGGAAAAATATCTTTCAGGCAAATGGAAATGAAAAAAAAGCTGGGGTGGCAATACTTATATCTGACAAAATAGACCTCAAGGTGAAGGCCATAAAAGAGATAAGGAAGGCCACTTCATAATACTAAAGGGATCTATAAAACAAGAGGATATAACCCTGATAAACATATATGCACCCAATGCAGGAGCACTCAAATACATAAAAAAAAAATCCTGGAAGATATCAAGGGAGAGATTGACAACAATACAATCATAGTAGGGGACTTAAACACACCACTGACATCATTGGATAAATCCTCTAGACAAACAATCAGCAAAGAAACAGCAATCCTAAATGACTCATTAGATCAGATGGACTTAATTGACATCTTCAGAACATTTCACCCCAAAGCCACGGAATATACGTTCTTCTCAAGTGCACATGGGACATTTTCAAAAATAGACCACATATTGGGTCACAAACAAAGTCTCCCCAAATTCAAGAAGATTGAAATCATACCAAGCATCTTCTCAGACCACAATGGCATAATAGTAGAAATAAACTACAATAAAAACAATCCAAAAAACTCAAACACTTGGAAGCTGAGTAGCATGCTACTAAATAATGATTGGGTTACCAATGAGATCAAGGAAGAAATTAAAAACACCCTGGAAGCTAATGACAATGAAAGCACAACAATCCAAAATCTATGGGACACAATGAAAGCAATCCTGAGAGGGAAGTTTATAGCTCTACAGGCCTACCTCAAAAAACAAGAAAAAATGATAGTAAATCATCTAACTCTACAACTCAAAGAATTAGAAAGAGAGCAACAAGAAAACCCCAGAGTGAGCAGAAGGAAGGAGATAATAAAGATTAGAGCAGAAATCAATGACATAGAGACCAAAAAAACAATACAGAAAATCAATGAAACCAAGAGCTGGTTCTTTGAAAGGATAAACAAGATTGATGAGCCTCTAGCCAGGCTCACCAAGAAGCAAAGAGAGAGGACTCAAATAAACAAAATCAGAAATGAAAGAGGCGAAATAACAACAGACCCCACAGAAATACAAATGATTGTTAAACAATACTATGGACAACTCTACTCCAACAAACTAGACAACCTGGAGGAAATGGATATATTCCTAGAAAAATACAATCTTCCAAAACTCAATCAGGAAGAATCTAAAACTCTCAATAAGCCAATAACTATGGAAGAAATTGAAGCAGTCATCAAAAAGCTCCCAGCAAACAAAAGCCCGGGGCCAGACGGCTTCACAGGGGAGTTTTACCAAACATTCAAGGAAGAACTAAAACCTATCCTCCTCAGACTATTCCAAAAAATTCAAGAGGAAGGAACACTTCCCAGCTCATTCTATGAAGCCAGCATCACCCTAATACCAAAACCAGATAAAGACAACACAATGAAAGAGAATTATAGGCCAATATCCCTCATGAACATAGATGCCAAAATACTCAACAAAATTCTAGCAAATCAGATCCAGCAGTACATCAGAAAGATCATACACCATGACCAAGTAGGATCCCGGGGATGCAAGGATGGTACAATATCCGCAAATCAATAAATGTGATACATCACATAAACATATTGAGAGAGAAAAACCATATTGTCATATCAATTGATGCAGAAAAAGCATTTGACAAAATCCAACACCCTTTCTTGATAAAAACTCTCAGCAAGGTGGGAATAGAAGGATCATACCTCAACATAATAAAAGCCATATATGACAAACCCACAGCCAACATCATACTCAACGGGCAAAAACTAAAACCATTTCCCCTGAGAACAGGAACAAGACAGGGATGCCTCCTCTCACCACTCCTGTTCAACATAGTACTAGAAGTACTAGCCTTTGTGATCAGACAAGAAAAAGAAATAAAAGGCATCCAAATTGGAAAAGAAGAAGTAAATCTGTTCTTATTTGCAGATGATATGATACTGTACATAGAAAACCCTAAAGACTCCATCAAAAAATTATTAGACTTAATAAATGAATTTGGCAATGTAGCAGGATACAAAATTAATGCCAAGAAATCGAAGGCATTTCTTTATACCAATAGTGAACTTACAGAAAGTGAGACTAAAAGAGCAATCCCATTTACCATCACACCAAAAAATTAAGATACCTAGGAATAAACTTAACTAAGGAGGTAAAAGACTTATATGCGAAAAACTACAGGACACTGAAAAAAAGAGATAGAGGAAGACATAAACAGATGGAAGAACATACCGTGTTCATGGATTGGTAGAATCAACATCATCAAAATGTCCATACTACCCAAAGCATTCTATAGATTCAGTCCAATCCACATTAAAATACCAATGGCATATTTCACAGATCTAGAACGAACATTCCAAAAATTCATCTGGAATAAAAAAAAGACCTCGAATAGCTGCAGCAATCCTGAGAAAGAAGAACAAAGTAGGTGGGATCTTAATACTAAATATCAAGCTGTATTACAAAGCCACTGTTCTTAAAACAGCTTGGTACTGGCATAAGAACAGACATATAGATCAATGGAATAGAATAGAGAACCCAAAAAATCGACCCAAACCACTATGCCCAGTTAATATTCGACAAAGGAGGCAAGAGCATACAATGGAGTCAAGACAGTCTCTTCAATAAATGGTGTTGGGAAAATTGGACAGATATATGCAAAAAGATGAAACTAGACCACCAACTCACACCATACACAAAAATAAACTCAAAATGGATAAAAGACTTAAACGTAAGACTGGAAACCATAAAAATACTAGAGGAATCCACAGGCAGCAAAATCGCAAACATATGCCGAAGAAATTTCTTCTATGATACTGCTCCCAGGGCAATGGAAACTAGAGAGGAAATAAACAAATGGGACTACATCAAAATAAAAAGGAAACTATCAACAAAACAACAAAAAAGCCCACTGCATGGGAGAACATATTTGCCAATGATATCACCAATAAGGGTTTATTTTTTTTTTATTTTTTTTTTAATATTTTTTTTATTTTTCGCTTAAAGTATTACAAAGGGTATTACATAAGT
>NW_005871055.1:14015783-14031742 GCF_000147115.1 Myotis lucifugus
GAGCACCTGAGAGGATGTATATTCCGCAGCTGTGGGGTGTAGTGTTCTGAAGATGTCAATTAAGTCCATCTGATCTAGTGCAGCCCGCGTGGCGTGTGACTGCGTACCTCTGGTTTTGGTGCCTCCGTAGCTCCCACTCAGTCTCACTGCGCTTCTTTCTTTTCCTCCAGTTGTAGATCTCCCACTGGGCCAACTTCCCCATGGTTCTGAGTGGCGGTTGTTTACTTCATAGTTGATAGTTTCAGTGATGCTGTGAGAGAGCAGCACACACAGGTCCGCTCCCTACGCCGCCATCTTGGTTCTCACCAATAAGGGTTTAATCTCCAACATTTACAGGGAACTCATACAACTTAACAAAAGGAAGATAAACAATCCAATAAAAAAATGGGCAAAGGACTTAAATAGACACTTTTCAAAAGAGGACATACAGAAGGCCGAAAGACATATGAAAACATGCTCAAAGTCACTAATTTTCTGAGAGATGCAAATCAAAACGACAATGTGGTAACATCTCACACCTGTCAGAATGGCTATCATCAACAAATCAACAAACAACAAGTGTTGGAGAGGATGTGGAGAAAAAGGAACCCTCGTGCACTGTTGGTGGGAATGCAGACTGGTGCAGCCACTGTGGAAGACAGTATGGAGTTTCCTCAAAAAACTAAAAATGGAACTCCCATTTGACCCAGTGATCCCACTTGTCGGAATATATCCCAAGAAGCCAGAAACACCAATCAGAGAGGTTATATGTACCCCTACGTTCATAGCAGCACAATTCACCATAGCTAAGATTTGGAAATAGCCTAATTGCCCATCAGCAGATGAGTGGATTAAAAAACTGTGGTACATCTACACAATGGAATACTACACTGTGGTAAAAAAGAAGAAATTCTTACCATTTGCAACAGCATGGATGGAACTAGAGAGCATTATGCTAAGTTAAATAAGCCAGTCAATGAAAGAAAAATACCACGTGATCTCACTCATTTGTGGAATATAGAAAACAACATAGACTGATAAACTGGGACAGATCCAGAGACGGAGAAACAGTGATCAGACTGTCAATTCCCAGAGGGAAATTCGGGGATGGTGGGGGTAAGGGGAAGAGATCAACCAAAGGACTTATATGCATACATATAAGCCAAACCAATGGACACAGACAACAAGGGGATGAGAGCATGAGGGGGGGGAGTTTGGGGGCTAATGGGGGGATGAGGACACATTTGTAATACCTTAACCAATAAAGAAATTATAGATTTAAAAATAAAAAGAGTGAGGAGCCTTGAGAGGTAGTGTGAAGGGAAGATGTGCTCTAGCACAATGAGAAGAGGATTGAATGCCTGGGCCCTGCTCCCAGCAGAAAAACTTCCCAAGCTTGCAGGTTGCTAGGAGGGCATTTTCCTTTATTTTATGCTTGAACTTAGAGGAGCAAGCCACTTAATGTCACACTGTAGCTCCTTGCCAATCATATGTTCACCGGTTAATTTTTCTTTTTTTAAAAAATTAATTTCTCAAACTTCAGATTCATGTATCTAAATGCTCACAAGATGTCTACTTCAGCATGGCTAATAAACTCATCCTCCTCCCTAAAGTTGCTCCTTCTCCTACTATCTTCCCCCTTTCATTTAGGGTATTAGCACCATCCCTAACCCCAACCACACAGGCTAAAAATTCTTCACACTCTTTTCAACCCCACACCCTACCCCAGTGCCATGTCACCAATTATTAAATTCTAGCTAATTTATCTCCTATTGCTCAATTCTTCACACCACCCTTCTCTTCTTCCATTGCTAGTTCATCATTTCTTCTTGTATAGCATTCTTTTCTGCATAACAGATAATAAAGAATGTTTGGATTTGATAGAATGTAAGTAGATCTTTCCATTCATTTACTATAGGGTAAATTACTTTACCAGATTCTTTAGAGTTAGGCTAAAAAGGCACATAGAACAGGAATTCCTGAGATATCTGAGAGGAAGGAAGGTTAAAAGGGGATATAACCCTAATTTCCCCTGCTTTCATCAGCATGGAGTGTAAAGAGCAATCACTGAAACATTTCACAACGCTGACCCTTTGTCCTGTCTTCACAATCCTTTTTGAGCTAGGAGTAACATACAAGGATCTCAATAATCTATGGGTTTTGGAGTGCTTCTCAAAAACCCAAATTGCCTGGAATCTTGTTGAAATGCAGACTTTGGTTCAGGAGATCTGGGTGGAGCCTGAGCTTCAACACTTCTTTTTTTCTTTTTAATTACAGTTTACATTCAATATTATTCTGTATTAGTTTCAGATACAGAGCAAAGTGTTTTAAACGTCATTTACTTTACAGAGTGGTCCTCCTGCTCTTTCAAGTACCCACCAGGCCCCATATAAAATTATCACAATATTATTGACTATAATTCTTATGTTGTAATTTACATCTCTGTGACTATTCTGTAACTACCAATTTGCACTGCTTAATCCCTTCACCTTTTTTAACCAGTCCCTCTACCCCTGACAACTGTCAATCTGTTCTCTGTATCTATGACTCTGTTTTTATTTTGTGTGCTCATTTATTTTGTTCTTTAGATTCCACATATAAGTGAAATCATATGGTACTTGTCTTTCTTGGTTTGACTTATGTTACTTAGCATAATATCCTCTAGGTCCATCTATGCTATTGCAAAAGGTAAGATTTCATTCCTTTTTATGGTAAGTAGTATTCATTGTGTAGATATACCACAGCTGGTTTGCTTCCATATCTTGGCTATCCTATATAATAAAAGGCTAATATGCAAATTGATTGAATGGCAGAACAACTGGTTGCTATGACATGCACTGACCATCAGGGGACAGACGTTCAATGCAGGAGCTGCCCCCTGGTGGTCAATGTTCTCCCACAGGGGGTGCGCCACTCAGCCAGAAGTCAGGCTCACAGCTGGCAAGCACAGTGGTGGTGGTGGGAGCCTCTCCCACCTCCACAGCAGCGCTAGGATCTCCGACTGCTGGCTTAGGCCCACTCCCAGAGGGCTCTCGGACTGCAAGAGGGCACAGGCTGGGCGGAGGGACCCCCCTCCCCCGAGTCCACAAATTTTGTGCACTGAGCCTCTAGTTGTAAATAATGCTGCAATAAACATAGGGGTGCATATATTCTTTCACATTAGTTCAAAATTTTTAACAAGTTTCCAGGTGATGCCAAGGCTACTGATTTGTGGGCTACACTCTTGGTGGCAGGAGCTTAGATGCTCTGCAACTTGTAGAAGACATGCTCAGCTGAGGATTTCTGGAATTTTAGGTCAGGACATTTACACAGGTGTGTAAGAGATCAAACAAGGGTCTAGAGCAACGGTTCTCAACCTGTGGGTCGCAACCCCTTTGGTGGTCAAATGACCCTTTCACAGGGGTCGCCTAAGACCATCCTGCATATCAGATATTTACATTACGATTCATAACAGTAGCAACATTACAGTTATGAAGTAGCAACGAAAATAATTTTATGGTTGGGTCACAACATGAGGAACTGTATTTAAAGGGCCAGAAGGTTAAGAACCACTGGTAGAGGCAGCTAGGCAGGAGCACATCTGAAAGTGTTCCCACCACTAGCCTGCAATGATGAGAACCTGATTACACCTGGGGCCATCAAGTGGGCACCCATAGGCATTGAATCGCATTAGAGCAGCGGTTCTCAACCTGTGGGTCGCGACCCCTTTGGGGGTCAAACGACCCTTTCACAGGGGTTGCCTAAGACCATCGGAAAACACATATATAATTACATATTGTTTTTGTGATTATCACTATGCTTTAATTATGTTCAATTTGTAACAATGAAAATACATCCTGCATATCAGATATTTACATTATGATTCATAACAGTAGCAAAATTACAGTTATGAAGTAGCAAAAAAAATAATTTTATGGTTGGGGGTCACCACAACATGAGGAACTGTATTAAAGGGTCGCGGCATTAGGAAGGTTGAGAATCACTGCATTAGAGGAAACCCTTGGCCATAGGCAGAATCATGGTGCTAAAGCAAGGAGGAAGGAGGTGGGGAGAAATACCTTATTCTCCCCTGGATGATAACCAGGGTTGGCCAAATCCAACTGGAAGAGAAAGAGCCCCTGGTGCTTTCCAGGAGTCATGTCCTTACAGAACAGAGCAGGGCAGAAAAGGGCACGGAAGGAATATGGGTGGTTAGTGGGAAAGAAGCAGGTTGTCAGCCCTTCCAATAAGAGATTCAGAATGGATTGAAAATTCTCATTTTCTTTATAGAAATGTGTGACTACTTTAAAACTTATCATCCTTAAGAACAGAAAAGGGGAAAAGTCACGCTTGACAAAAAAAAAAAAATCTACTTAGGCAACTTGACCACCAAGGCAAGGTCAAGTTTAAGAGGAAGAAACGATAGGTGTGGGAGTCACCTCAGATTAGTCTCCTTTCCTGTCTATTTTGACTTCAAATACTACACAGAGAAGCTGATCCCAAACTCCCACTTTACCAACAAGTCTCTTTTTTTTTTCTGTCTTTGCCAACAATTTATTTAGCACAAATTCATTGTGGGAATTATAATAATTTCAGAAGCCAATAGCATATCTTTTAATAAGCCATACTCCAAACAAATGACAGATTAATTAAGCTATTGTTCCAGGCAAGGGGAAGTGGAGGAATTTTGCCCAAACTTAACATGAGGTGTGTCATTTTTATATGAGGAAGCACTCTGAAAAGTCAGCAATCAACCAAAAAGCTGATTTCCAGCTGCTTGCACAAAAGTAAAAGTCTCCTGCTGCTACAGCACTGTTGCTAGGGAACCAAGAGGCCAGTGTTAGCCCAGAGGGCTGAGGTGCTCTGAGGATTATCACTTCTGTGACCACAGCAAGGTATAACACCACAACTTTTCTCCCTGCCTCCCCCCATGCAAAGTCACCTTGGCCACTGGTAGAAGCAAATGTTTCAATGGTCTTTGGAGAGACTTTTAAAAATCTTTATTGTTGAGAGTATTACAGATGGCCCCTTTTACCCTCCCCCCCCACACACACACTGCCCCAAGTCTTCACCACCTTGCCTCCTGCATGCCCCCTACTGGGGATCGAGCCTGCAACCCGTCATGTGCTCTTGATGGGAATCAAACCCAGGACCCTTTCTTCCACAGGCTGATGCTCTATCCACTGAGCCAAACCAGCTAGGATTCTGGTTCTATTTTAGTCATCAGTTTATTTTGTTCATCAGATTCTTTGTTCATTTATTTTGATTCTTAAATTCAATTGTTGATAGATATGTATTTATTGCCATTTAATTGTCCATATTTTGTTTCTTCTTCTCCTCCTCCTCCTCTTTCCCCTCCTCCTCCTCCACCTCCTCCTCTTTCTCCTCCTCCTCCTCCTCCTCCTCTTTCTCCTCCTCCTCCTCCTTCTTCTTCTTCTTCTTCTTCATCTTCCTCCTTCTTCTTCTTCTTCTTCTTCTTCTTCTTCTTCTTCTTCTTCTTCTGATAGCTTTGCTGGGTAGAGTAATCTTGGTTATAGGTCCTTGCTTTTCATCAATTTGAATATTTCTTGGCACTCCCGTCTGGCCTGTAAAGTTTCTATTGAAAAATCAGCTGGCAGTCCTATGGGCACTAGCTTAACAAGGCAATTTTTTAAAGGACTATGAATGTCCAAGCTGTTTCCAGTGGCTTGTCCCCACAAACGGCCTCGGACATTCCTTAAGTCTCTCAAAGGTTCACAAAGCGCAAACAAGCAGCACCTGGCATTGGTGTGCCCTGTACTTCTAAGCGGTCCCCGGCCCATCACTAGCAACAGCTGGCCTTGGCTCACTGCCTGGCCGCTCGGGGGCACCCCAAGCCCAGCACAGGTAATAGCCATACACAGATTGCTCTGTAGCTCACGCCAGGTAGCCCTGGGCAAGGCACAGGTGCTGGCTGACCTAGCACCTCCTTAGAGACTCTAGAGGCAGTATGCATGGTGGACAGCTTCAGACCATGCCAGCTGATAACCCTAGCACCTCCATGAGCAACACACTCAAAGGGTGGGCTCAGTGAGCTCCAAAGCCCCACTGAAGCAAATTCTTCTCTGTAGGGTTTACTCCTCCACAACAGCTACTCCATTGTAGTTGTAGCCAATCCTCATAGCCAAGTGGCCTGGTAGTTCACCCCTCCTGGCAAGCAAAACTCAACAACAACAGGACAGTGTACACATCCTGCACAGAGGCACACTGCTTGGGTGACTGGGGAGGCTGTGCCACTAGGCTCTACAGGACACCTACTACACAAGGCCACGCTACCAAGTCCGGGAAACATAGCAGCTCTACCTAATACATAGAAACAAACATAGGGAAGCAAGACACAATGCAAAGACAGGTCCCAAATGAAAGAACAGGAGAAATCTCTAGTAAAAAAAACTAAATGAAATGGAGGCAAGCAAACTACTAGATACATAATTCAAAACAATGATTATAAGGGTGCTCAAGGAACTTATTGAGAACTTCAACAGCACAAAAAAGGACAGAGAAACCATAAAAAAGAGCCAGTCAGAAATGAAGAATATACAAACTGAAATGAAGACTAATTTCTGTGGAATCAATAGTAGAATAGATGAAGCCAAAGATCAAATTAGTGATTTGGAATATAAAATAGCAAAAAACACCCAATCAGAATAGCAAAATGAAAAATAAGCTTTAAAATAATGAAGATAGTGTCAAGAGCCTCTGGGACAACTTCAGGCTTACCAACATTCACATCATGGGGGTGCCAGAAAGAGAAGAGAGAGAGGAAGAAATTGAAAATCTATTTTAAAAAATGACTAAAAACTTCCGTAACCTGGTGAAGGATATAGACTTAGAAGTCCAGCAAGCACAGAGAGTTCCAAACAAGATGAATCCAAAAAGGCCCACACCAAGAAACATAATTGAAATGCAAAAGATTAAAGAAATAATCTTAAAAGCAGCAAAAGAAAAGCAATTAGTTACCTGCACGGGAGCTCTCATAACACTGTCAGCTGATTTCTCAACAGAAATTTTGCAGGCCAGAAGGAAATGGAAGAAATATTCAAAGAAATATTCAAAGTGATGAAAAGCAAGGACCCAGAAAAGCTATCATTTAGAATCCAAGGACAGATATAGAGCTTCCCAGACAAGAAAAAGCTAGAGTTCATCACCACCAAACCAGTATTATATGAAATGTGAAAGGGTCTTTTATAGAAACAAGAAGAAAAAGAAAGATAAAAACATGAATAATGAAATGGCAATACATATCCATCAATAATTGAACCTAAAAATAGAATAAATGAACAAATAGAACAGAAACAGTCTCACTGAAAAAGAGAACATTTTGATGGTTTCCATATGGGTGAGAGGTTGGGAGAATGGGTGAAAAAGGTGAAGAGATTAAGAAATACAAATTGGTAGTTACAGAATAGTCATGGGGATGTAAAGTATAGCATAGGGAATATAGTCAATAATATTCTAATAATTATGTATGGTATCAGATGGGTACAAGATTTACTAGAATGATCACTTAGTATGTTATATAATATCTAATCACTTGAAACTAATATAATATTGTATATAAACTGTAATTAAAACATAAAAAATGATTAAATGGCAAAATGAATAAATAAATATATCAACTTAATTTAAAAAAATAAAAAGGACTCTGGGCAAATGTGTGTTCATTCAAACATGATTCTAAATAAGGTTGCTGGCTTTTACAAGTAAATTCCTGTTTGTTTGTTTGTTTGTTTGTTTGTTTCCAAGGAGCAGGTCATGTCTAAGAAAATATAAATAGGAGTGATTGATTTCCACACACTAAGACCAATCCCAGAAGCATTGAAAACTCAGTGAAGGGAGCAGGGCAAACTGATTATGGGAATGCATGTAGCACATATGGATCAAAATTTTACCTGTGAGTTCATCCTCAACAGAGCTATAGAATGCAAACTGCTGAGGCTTAGCACAGCTTAGCAGGATAAAGGATTTCTCTGACCTTATTACTCAGAACAGCTCAACAGGTCACATTTCCTGCTTTAGCTTTCCCTTCCTACACACAAAATTTCAGAAGTCACTGTGTTGCTGAGTTTCCTTTGGTGACAGAAAAAAATAGTCATTGTTGTTGAATCCAAGAACTGATCAGACCTAGAGTCAATGATTTCTTCCTTCAAGTGACAAAGCCTCTTTCCTCCAGCTGTTAATGAAACTCTGGAAATACACTGGACATGTATTTTCAAAAGCAAATAATCCCTAGCAAGGATGCAGTGCTATAACTTAATCAAATGAGAAGAATCATGTTTTATTTATTTTTTCAAATAACCCCTCTTTTATTTATTTATTTATTTATTTATTTTAACTTTATGTTTTATTGAAATATAATGGACATATAACACACTCTTTTCAGGTGCTCAACAGAATGATGTGATATTTGTAGCTTCTCTCTACTATTTACCATTCACTAAGATCATTTTCTGAGTTGTCCAGACTGATCCCGGCAATATGAATGGATGTCAACTATGAAGGTAGAACTCAAAACGTCCAGTTATTTTCCATATTAAACCTCATATGTCACTTTGGCTTTTAAACTTTTTGACCCTAGACCACAGTGAACAAAAACATTCTACATCAAACCCAATAATACCTCATATGTGTGTATATAAACAAATATATTTTTATCTATTTCACAGAGATAGGGAGAGGGAGAGAGATAGAAGCATCAATGATGAGAGAGAATCATAGATCGGCTGCCTCCTGCATGCCCCACACTGGGGATCAAGCCTGCAACCCAGGCATGTGCCCTAACCAGAATGGAACTGTGACCTCCTGGTTTATAGGTCAACGTTCAACCACTGAGCTACAACAGCTGGGAAGAATCATGTTTTAAAACAATTTTTTTCTGTTGTGGTAAAACATACATAACAAAATTTATCATTTAACCATTTTAAGTTACAAGTCAGTGACATGTATATAAAGAAACATATTTTAAAAACAAATAGCTATAAACGAGTCCCTAGTGTCTCTGAAGAAATATATTCAATGGAGGCAACAAAGAAAGAACTATATTTTTATTCTAGAGAAGAATGGAAAAATTTGATACTTCCACAGTGAAACAGGAATTTTAGGGGGATATAGGCAGGTTTAGGGAATTTTTAGAATTGGGGTCCATGGGAAAAAAATATAGGGCTACAAATTGGGAGAAGGTACTGAAGTATGGTACTTATTTGCTTTGTTTAACAATAGAAAAGTTACTTTGATTTTCTGAATTGTATAAATCATCCCATTCGATTGAATGCCTTATTGATTGTAACGTGACTATCCCATTAATTGTTATCTTACTGGTTTTAGAAAGCACATTCTTCTGTACCTGGGAAACAGGACAGCACAATTATCCTAAATTGTTTTAGTGGCCACAGATAATGCGTTCCAGTTGACTCAGTGGTCCCAAGACCAGGACAGCGCAATTACTCTAAATTACCTCGATGGCTCTAGATAATGAGTTCCTGGCAACTCAGTGGTCTCAAGACCCGAGGTCTCTAGATAAGGTGTTTCTGTCAATTCAGTGACCCCGAGACCTAAAACTATAATTAACATGCTTAATTCTGCTTCTGTAAACTGCTTTTTTGCAAACCAGGTTCCTCATTCCAAACCTTGAGATGTAATCAATATCTTTGTGATCTTTGCCTATATAAGTCTGGTTTTGCCACCATCTTATCACTATGAGATTTGGGGAATGGCCCCTCATAGTCCCGGATTGCAATAAATGTGACTCCATAATTTGACTTCTTGAGGCATCCTTCTGTGATTTGCGGGTACATTACAACAGTACATCTCCATAACACAAGGAAGCCAGGCACAGTTACATTTCTGTCCCAATTATGCCCCAATTAGTTAATTATCTGTCTAGACTTAGTGGGACATACACAGGTGACCAGGGGTCAGCAATAACAGCCTATCCCCTGATACTTCAATGTCTAGACAGCTGAGCCGAACCGGAATGTTATGCCCAGATTTCAGGATCCCCAAGAAACCAACAGGGAGCCAGCAGTCCGATGCAAAAGCATGAGAGTCTGTATTTCAAGCTAGCTTGAGCTCCCCGTCCACCAGACTCACCGACACATCGGCTAGCCAAGTGGCCAAGAGAGAGAACCCCGCCTAGAGACGGGTTTTAAAGGGGGGTTGGAGTAAGGGGAGGAGAAAGGACTGTGCTCTGCCGATTGGCCAGGCGCAAGTCGATGTCTTGTTCCTGGGTGTGGCTAGCAGAGTCTTAGACTTCCGGGAAGAAGCTCCTTGCCAAGCACGTGGCCAAGGTAAGATGGAGGACGTAGCCCTTACCCTGGGGCAAGGTGGAGGGCCTAGCCCTCGCCCTTTCACGGAACACATGAATATACAAGACAGAATTAGTATGCAATCACACAAGGTTTATTTACCTATTCCTAGTGGGTCCTAGACTCCAGCAAAGGCCACCCAGCGATGCACACCGAAAGATGGACAACGAAGATAGAGACAGACAGGCAGCCGCAGTTGGTTCAGGCTTGCACAGCAGAGCAGTCAATCAGGAGCTTGTCTCACGGAGCGACGTGGAGTCTTCCTCTTACCAGGCAGGAGATGTCAACTGAAGGAGGTACGGTGCTTATATAGCTGGTAGTAAACAACTTGTGTCTTATTAGTGTGGGCCAGATGGTGTGCCTTATGCTAGGAGCAGAGTGTTTACACTTTAAGGGCTTAGGGTGTTTACATCAAGATAGTGGGGCATTCACCATGTCTATAACATTTTGGAAGTTACAGAGTATTGGGGTCTCCACACAGCAAACATTTCACACAATAATAATTTTACACATTAGAGGGGTTTCCTTATGACCATAACATTATAACAATTTCCATAAGACAGGGGAGCAGCAACAGGTACATCACCATAACACAAGGAAGCCAGGTACAGGGAGCAGCAACAGTTGCATTTACATAAGACAAGGGAGCTGGAAGTAGCCAAAAAGGTCTATATTTACAAAATAAAGAAGAAGGAAGAAAACCTAGAAAGAAAAGAACAATGAGGGAGGAGGGCATCACATGTCCCATGTAGTGTTTGACCTTTGAGTTCAGGAGTTGCTATAGTGGCCAATCAGAGGGGATATCCGAATACAGGGACTTGCAGCCTTTATAAACTGTGGAAGAAGGAACAGGGTGGGACCCTTTTCCCCCTCCCTACTTGGGAGTCCATTCTGTGGGACTCTTCCCTCTCCCCATGTGAGAGTCTGTACTTGTTCTTCAATAAATCTCCACCTTTGCTATACCACTTTCTGTCTGTGGATTCATTCTTTGATTCTGGCAGACAAAGAGTCTGGGTTCCAGTCCAAAAATCCCATATCAACAGAAATGTTATAAGCCTAAGCAAGTAAAAAAACAACAACAACCCCTATATCTCTCTTTTTTCAGGTAGGGAAGGTGAGCAAGGGGCTGACCATTCATCTCTCAACTTCAGGAAAGTTCCCTCAACATTTGCTGGATATACTATCTGCCTGGCTAGCAGGCCTGTCCTGGGCTCATACTATTTGCAAGATCCACTGACAGAAAGTGCATCTTCCCATACAGGGTAAAAGAGTATGGTCCATGGGTAAACTATACTATGTCCTGATACGAGCTAGGCTTTGGGAAAAAAGATCTGGCTTGAGCATTAGCTCTGCCATTTCCAGTGTTGTTGCAAGTTACTTAAAGCAGTTTGCATCAGTTTTCTTACCTATCAAATGAGGATTAATATTGGCATCTACCTCATAGAGTGGTTATAAGAGTTAAATTAGATAATGAAGCAGGAATTTTGGGGGAACATAGGCAGGTTTTTAGAATTGGGGTCCATGGAAGAGCACAGGCTGCAGACTGGGAGAAGGTACATTTCCATAACACAAGGAAGCCAGGTGCAGTTACATCTCCATAAGACAAGGAAGCAGCAACAGTTGCATTTACATAAGACAAGGAAACTGGAAGTAGCCAGGAAAGGTCTATATTTACAAACTGAAGAGAAGGAAGCCCTTCATTCAGATGGAAAAGAAGAAAGCCCAGAGGGAATAGAGGAACAATGGGGAAGGAGAGGAGTTACTATAGTAACCATCTCGAAGGGGAATATTGACCAATCAGAGGGGATATCAGGACACAGGAACTGCAGCCTTTATAAGCCATAGAGAAAAGGGACTCAGGGGGACCCTTTTCCCCCTCCCTACTTGGGAGTCCAAAAATTCGGTATCAATAAGAGGGTTAATTGGGATATTATAGGTTCTGTTGCAGTAACCTACAACTCCCAATACTTTAGTGACTTAACCTGACAAAAACTTACTTTTTGCTCATGTCACAGTTTAAGGTGTTTCAGGTGGCTTTCTTCCTAGGCTGCTCAAGGGCCTGGGCCACTCCCAAATAACAACTCTGGCATCTGGGAGTCTTTAATTGCTGATAAATGGAGGAGCCACATTGGCTCATTACTGCCTTGGCCTCAAAGTGACTATGTCCTCTCTGGTTATGGTCCATTGGAAATAGGCATGTGTAGAGTCAGAGTATTGGGGGGGGGGGGGGGAGGAAAAAAACCCAGATGGTATACTCTGCAGAGTCACTGTTTAATGGATTAAAGCTGTGACCAGGTTTAAGAGAAACTACAGGGCTACCACCAGCTCAGTTCAGGTCCTGAATTTTCAGTATCTGATCTGTAACCGGACAAACAGTGGGTCCGTGCTGCCTGTCACTACTCGAGCCAATGAAGCAGAGACAGAGTTGAATCAGATATGAGCGTTTATTCTAGTACTGCCGGCAGTATGGGAGAGTAGCAGGTCAGCCACAGAAATCTGCTCTGCACCCTACCATAAACCAGCTGCTTATATAGTAAAAGTACAAAGGAAAAGTAGGCAAAAGGGCAGTTTACAGATATGCAAAAGGACTAGGGGGTCTTCAAAGGGCTTAGTGATATGCAAGGGTTGGGGTTACATGGGGAAATAGCAAAAAAGAGTGCCAGATGGGCAATTAACAGGTAAGCAGGCTGGAGGTTTGCAAAGGCCTACAAGTATGCAAAAGGGGCTAGGGATCTTCAAAGGGCTGGCAATTCTGGTTTCTGCAGCATAGTTGTTAATTTTTCCATTATAATAGACAGTTCCAAATGGGGAGGAAGGGCTGTATCTCCAGGTCAGCTCCAGCCAGGGTAGAATGTGCCTTCTTTAATCAGAATAAAATAATCATGGTTAATAGAGTATGATTAATATTTCTTACAATACTAACTGGTTCCCCAAATTCTATTGCTGCCCCCTTTCAAAACTGAGGAGGGGATGTAAGATAGGAGGTAGGAATAAATAACCTAGCCTCTCTCTCCCCTGTCCTAACTTTTACTGTTGCCTCCCAATGATCAAACTACACTACAAACAGAAGTCAGTGGAGCCTGGGTGATACCATCTATTCAAGGTCAGTTTCCTGGGGTCCCAAGGCCCAGGGGAAAAATAGATCAGGAGCAGCAAATGGAGAATGCCTGGCAGAACATGCAGAAGGCTTAGCAATGTGCTGAGCACATAGCTGGCATCCTATATAATAAAAGCCTAGGTGGTGTCATGCCCTCACGCGATGCCCTCGCGAGACGCCGTCAAAAGATGGCCATGTGCACAGCGAAGGTGGGGTCCAGTGGCTGCTCCACCCACTGAGGCCTGGGGGTCCCATGGTGGAGGAGGCCAGTCCTGGCATCTCCGCCGCCTCTTGCAGAGGAGGCGGGTCACGGCAGGGGAGGGCAGTTGTGGGCAATCAGGCTGGCAGGGGAGGGCAGTTGTGGGCGATCAGGCTGGCAGGGGAGGGCAGTTAGGGGTGATCAGGCCAGCAGGGGAGCAGTTAGGCATCAATCAGGCCGGCAGGGGAGCGGTTAGGGGACAATCAGGCTGGCAGGCAGGCAAGTGGTTTAGGCCCACAGGGATTGGGTCTAAACCGGCAGTTGGACATCCCCTGAGGGGTCCCAGATTGGAGAGGGTGCATGCTTGGTTGAGGGACACCCCCTCCCCCCACACAAATTTCATGCACCGGGTCTCTGGTTAACAAATAAAAAAGAATGAATGAAAAAAGTCAAGAAACATGAAAAAAATCTTAAAAGTTGCTTGTGTTTATTGATGTTTTCACAGTTAACTTTACCTCTGACAAAAAGAAATTCACATTTGCTAAAGAGAATTTTTCTCTCTATAACCGATTTTTCAACAAGGGCTCAGTATCCAAAGATCAGCTGTCCTTCCTCTCTCCTAAAAGATGAGCATATGGGAAGAATAGTGTTTTGTTCACCAAGCCAGAAACATTGATAGCTCTGCCTCAAAGCACTTTATCTGTTTGGCCAGCAATTACAACCTAACTTAGGACTAATGACACAGTTACACTGATAACTGCTGTTACTGTTTTCATTCTTTAACTTGCCAACAAGATCCTTTGGTCTTTTATCTTCTGGTCCCTTTTCTCCAAACCCTAGGCTTTCCTCCACTCAGGTCTCCCAGTACCTTTCTGGACAACCCAATCCTACTAAGAACTCTCTGAAATATTCTTACCCAACAAGAGCGAAGAAGTGAAAATTCTGACACTCCGAAGCAGAGGATATTGTGAACAAGCTCACTAGTTGTTTGTGTTGGGTTTTGCTAAATAATAGGCTGGATTTGATGCCAGTAAAAATTTGGGGAGCATAGTTTTTGATGTTTACTCATATATAGTTTCTCATTCTGCGCATAAGTTAAATGATCTTTTCCAGGAATCAAATTCATTTATTGTTTCTTTTTTACAATTGTGTTTTTTTATGTCAGAAACTCATAGAAGTTTTAAATTTAAAGGAGATTTAGAAGTCATTTTGCCTAACCTCCTTGCACACCATCAACACCTTGGAGACCTTGGGATTCAACTATCTTAAAACTTTCAGTGACAGGAAGCTCTCTGACACTAATGCCAACAGCACTTTTTGTGTGTGCTTTGAGCCAGGTATAGTGTTTGCCAGCATTATCTCAGTTAGTGCTCACAACTCTCTGAGGTAGCTACAATTATTGAGCCTAATTCACAAATCAGGAAACCAAGCACAGAGAAGTAAATTCTCTAATGATACACAGCTAAACTGCTGTGTTTTAGGGGTGGTGGAGCCAGGAGCAGAGTCCAGGTTTTTTTAAAAAATCTTTATTGTTCAGGTTGTTACAGTTGTTCCTCTTTTTCTCCCCCATAGCTCCCCTCCACCCAGTTCCCACTCCAACCTCTGCCTTTACCACCCCACCGCATTGTCCTCATCCATAGGTGTACGATTTTTGTCCAGTCTCTTCCTGCACCCCCCACACCCCTTTCCCCCTGAGAATTGTCAGTCCACTCCCTTTCTATGACCCTGATTCTATTATATTCACCCGTTTATTCTGTTCATCAGATTATTTATTCACTTGATTTTTAGATTCACTTATTGATAGATATGTATTTGTTGTTCATAATTTTTATCTTTACCTTTTTCTTCTTCTTCCTCTTCTTAAAGGATACCTTTCAGCATTTCATATAATACTGGTTTGGTGGTGATGAACTCCTTTAGCTTTTTCTTATCTGTGAAGCTCTTTATCTGACCTTCAATTCTGAATGATAGCTTTGCTGGGTAAAGTAATCTTGGTTGTAGGTTCTTGGTATTCATCACTTTGAATATTTCTTGTCACTCCCTTCTGGCCTGCATTGTTTCTATTGAGAAATCAGCTGACAATTGTATGGGTACTCCCTTTAAGTAACTGTTTTTCTCTTGTTGCTTTTAAGATTCTCTCTTTGTCTTTTGCTCTTGGCATTTTAATTATGATGTGTCTTGGTGTGGTCCTCTTTGGAGTCCTTTTGTTTAGGGTTCTCTGCGCTTCCTGGACGTGTAAGTCTATTTCTTTCACCAGGTAGGGGAAGTTTTCTGTCATTATTTCTTCATATAGGTTTTCAATATCTTGCTCTCTCTCTTCTTCTGGCACCCCCATAATTCGGATGTTGGTTCACTTGAAGTTGTCCCAGAGGCTCCTTACACT
>NW_005871055.1:14032366-14059374 GCF_000147115.1 Myotis lucifugus
TCTGCCCCCTGAGTGTGTTCATTATGCATCTGACGAGTTGTAGTCTGGATGGTCCCCACTCTGACCACTGGCTACATTGGCACTTGGATCTCTAAGGAGGTGCTAATTCAGCCTCTGCCTGAGGCTACTCAGCAGGAGCTACGGAGAGATCTGCAGATTCCTCTTCTTTGTTTGGGATTTGGCAGTGTCCACAATGAGACCAAGGTGTGACGCAATGCAAGCTGCTGTGGGACGTGGGCCCTTCTTCTGGATATTCGGGGTCTCTCCCGATCCAGCTGCAGTTTGTTAGGTAATTTTAGATTGCAAAGGGCCAGGTCATTCATATGCAAAAGCCTCATGACACAGCTTGGGTTGGGCGGGGTCTCAGGGAATCAACAGGGCAGAGCAAACAGCTATGGTTGATCCTCAGTCCTCCCCTAAGAGGCCCAGGGTCTTAGTGTCCCATGGTAATTGCTGCATGCACCTCTGAGAGAAAGCCGCCCTCGAGTTCTGCCCGATGCCAGACAGTCCAGTTTCTCCCCTTATGAGTCTGGGTCCCCAGAGACTCGCCCGGAACTGGAGTTCAGGGCCGTCAGGAGCTTGTGTCTCCCTCCCAATTGAAAAAGACAACCGCGTCCTCAGTTGCCAGCCCTTTCCGCGTGTGCCTCTGTACCTCTGCACTTTACTTCCCACACCTCCTCTGAGTCTCAGTGTGCTTTTCTCTTTCCTTCTAGTTGTAGAATTTCCACTCAGCCAGCCTTCCTGTGGTTCTGGATGATGTCCGTTTTGTCTTTTAGTTGTATTTTTGAAGCGTTTGTGCGAGGCAGCCATTTCAGGTGTTTACCTATGTGGCCATCTTGGTTTCTCCACTCCAGTTTTTGTTTTGATTTGGTTTGGTCCTTTTGTTAATCCTCACCCAAGGATATATTTTTTTTTCTATTGATTTTTAAGACAGTGGAAGGGAGGGAGGGAAAGAGGGAGCGAGAAAGAGAGAGAAACACTGATGTGAAAGAGACACATAGATTGGTTGTCTCCTGCATGTGCCTGATTGGGTCTGGGATCAAATCTGCCACCTAGGTACATGTCCTTGACCAGGAATCAAACCCAAGGCTCTTTAGTGTGAGGGCTGTTGCTTTAACCACTGAGACACACTGGCCAGGGCAAGAGCCCAGTTCTTTTTACTTTAGGCCCCGGGCTTCTTCTGCTACACTATGCTATAGACAGGCGAAAGATGAAACAAGGAGATATCATCCTAGCCTCATTTCCACACTACTTCCTGTCCTGTTCCAGTGCATCATGGCCTCCTGAACTGTTGCATTTAGGAGGTTCAGTCTTCCTAACAAACTTGTCCCATGCTTACTCCTCAAATCTGAATCCCAATGAGGAATTCTGTCTCCATCAACTTTACACATGATCTGAGCCCAAACTAGTACTGGCCCTGCTTGTTCAGCAGTGTTCCTGGAACTGGATCTTAGGGGCAATGAGCAGATCAGATAGAAGGCAAGCTAGAGCCTCCATCATTATACAGTGGTGCAATGATGCTTCTATTTGGTCCACAGAATGCCAAACAACTGCTTCCAAATATCCAGATGTTTGGCGTCATGTAGAACAAAACTTTGGTTCATTGGCCAAATATTTTGTTGTCATCCAATCAATCAACACATGCTATAATGTTTTGGCATCCTACAGACACTATATTTTCTTAGAAATTATTAGATTTTATTATTTCAGCTTTCAAAAAGTATCCCACAACAAAAGCTCCCAATACTAATTTCCAGTGCAAAAATCTTTTCAAGCTGCTCACCAATCTGACAAAGAGAAAAAAGTCCCCCACATTTTGCAAACTCTTTAATCAGCTGAACACATATGCATCAAAGTCCAACATGTTCAATTGAGTTATGAGATTAAAAAGAAAATTTTGGTCTTTCTTGGTATGATGAAGCCCAAACTAATGTAAACAAGACATGTTTTAACCTCCTTTACTCTCTTTCTTTATTTTATTTTATTTTATTATTTTTAATTGAGGTATAATTGATATATAACATTGTATTCATATCAGATGTATAACATAATGATTCAGTATTTGTATACATTACAAAATGATCATAATAAGTGTAGTTAACATTTGTCACCATACATAGTTACAAAATTTTTTTCTCTTGTAATGAGAACTTTTAAGATTTACTGTCTTAACTTTCCAATGTCTTTCGTTTTCTATCCTGTACTTGACATAGTCTATCCATTGAAAATTATTTCACCATTATTTCTAATTGTTTTCTCTTACCAATCTACCTGAAAACACATTTTCCAGATAATTAGCCATGAGTTCACTCCAGTGAACAAGCTCTCTAAGCTTTCTCTCCAGGACTGGTGATAGCTTTTTATTCCTTGGTAGATCCTAGATACATCCTAAGCGTCTTTACTCCCTATGGGAGCCATCAACTTACTGCTACACAAGTTATTTATAGTATCTACTTAGATTTCAGCTATCACTATGTTTTTCAGACTCTGTGCTAAGTGGTTTAAAGACATAACTCATTTAATTCTTGCAAGCAGACTTTTTGGTATATACCACTGAGCACCAATTTGCAAATGAGGAAACTGCATCTTAGAGAGAATCATCAGTTTTCTCAAGGTCATACAGCTACTGGACATCAGAGCTGGGTCCCTGAACCCTAGCCTAACTGCCTCCAGAGCCCATGTGCTTAACCCCCTCACTCTTCTCCTGCTTTCAAAGTGATCATCCTCAAACACAGGATGGAATCCGTTAGCCCAGAGCACAAGGCCCCTTCTGGGATGGCCTTTACCTGTCTTCAGGCATCCTGTCCTATTGTTCCTATCAGGCACCCTGAGGTTCAGGCCCACAAACTGCAAGCCTTCCCCCTCAAGTACCATACTTTTTTTTACTCCTCCCTACATTTGCACACCCTGCTCTCCTCACACGGAATATTGTACATGTCCAAAATAACAGTGTACATGCCCATCTTTCCATGGGAAAATTCCCACTCATCCAGCAAAACACACTCAAAAGTTAACTCCTCCCTGAAGTCCACTTGACCCCATCCTGGCTTCCCTCTTCTTCCAGAACCACCTTTCTTGGTTACAGGACCTAACATATTTATTGTCTTTGGAGGGCTGGTCACGTGCTTTGAAGTAATCTGTTTGCTTGTGTGGCTCTCTCCCCAGCCCAGGAGCTTCCTAAGGATGGAACTGATTTCATCTCTGTGTCTCTAAGGGCATGGTACAGTAGGCTTTCAATCAGTGTTTATTAAATAAGATGACCTAAACGTGCACAAGTTGTGAAGATGTGTGAGAGATTACTAACATTTAACACCTTCGTGGATTTCAAAATATTCTTATGTTGTGCCTCTACAGGTTTCTTAGGATGGTGCTCAATTCTTTTCTTCACGATCTTCTGGGCAGAGAGTTTCTGCTTTTTCCTTCTGTGTGGACTGTGAAATTAGCCTTTAATGAAAGAGAGAGACACACACACACAGAGACAGAGAGCTCTTACTCTCTGCATCTCAATCCCAAAGTCCCAGGGAAGGACTCCATTGACACAATTCTGACACAGGACAATTACTACCAATAATCACATTATTCTAAGAAGCTGCTCCCATAATAACCATTTCATTGGGAGGAAGAGAGAGTTCCATTAAATAAGAGTGGGGTGAGGTGCCAAGCAAAGCAAACAACAGGTATCTGCAACAGTACACTAACAGGAATGGTTGAAAAACAATCTTTTACTGGAGTTAGCAAAACCTTGTTTATGCAGTCATCCCTCTCAAAGTTTTGGAGATTTTAATAAAAGCCTCTTAAAAACCAAAAGGTCACCAAAACTCAGAGAAATTCCTTTCTAAAAGAGGCATTGCAGGTCCTGATGGATGAGATATTCGGGAGCATAAAAGCTTTCTTCGAGTCTGCAAGCTACCCCATCTAGGGAGCTGTAAAGGTCCTTTACTCATAAAGCCAGAGAGCTCTGCTTATTGACATTGATACTTGTGCCACTGGCAGAAGTTACTAGGCAGTTAGGTTCTAAAAGTAAAATCTGTCAGCACCAACAAATGCAAAGCAAATGGCATCTAGAAGTGCTGTTAGCACTGGGCTCACTCAAGTAATCATCCTGTGGCACCAGGCTCTGTATTCGAGAATGGATTACTTAATCTTTGTCTTTCTTCCCACAACTGGACAAATAAATAACAATAAATAACTAAGCCATCTGTTAGGATAATCAAGTAAAATAAAATGTAAAAAGCCTGAAGTTATACAAATGTTATTTACTTGTGTTACTTTGGGGGGGGGGAATGGAAAATTTAGAAGGGAATGATAAGTTTTGAGTTGGGTAAATTTTTTTTATTCAAGTTTAATTTCTGTTAGTGTTGTCTGTGTTTAAAATTACATTTTAAGCAGCCTTTCCTTAAAATGAAAGAAATGAAGTTCTGTCTCTCTTCCCTCATAGACATCCTTAGCCTGGGTAGTTAGTGTGTGGCAGCTATGGGATTCTTGTCCCTTTCCCTGAGTCCTAAGGAGTTCTGTTAGTCTTCATGAAGTCCTGAGCCCGGTGAAGATACTGGAACATAAAATTGCCCAAATGTTAAAATGGACTTAAAATTACTGCATTTTAAATAGATATGGGAGCCTGGAGGTAGGACACAAGTGGGCAAGTGGGCACAATTCCCATTTTTTTCTCTGTCCACCATCTATTTGCCCATCTCCTGGTGTCTTACCCAGTCTTCCTCTGGGAGATCTCCTCCCCTTCTCAGTCAACATATTCCAGGTGGAGATGCACTGGAGCGGGTTATCCAGGTTTAAACCAATCAGCAGATCTGTCAAGAACTACAAAGGCTCTGAGATTTTACTCTACTTAAGAGAAATCAAGAAAGCCTGCTACGCATATCATGGATGCTGACAGAGAACATAAGATTACAAGAAAAAAAACACAAGGCACAAATGTATTATTCATAGCAGAAGCAGTCGACAGAGTGTCAGCATATTTTCACTGGTCTCCTAAGCTTCAATTCCACAGGGTGACAAAAAGGGCCATATGACCCTACACACGTAGTGGGTTGTGTTACGGCAGATAAACTTATGCTGAGGGCCCAGTACATTTGAGCAAGCAGGGAACAATTTGTCAGCAATAAGTCAGCCTTTTTACCCTTGTTCCCCTCATGCAAGCTATAGTCAAACTATGGGGCAGTGACCTACTCAGTTGCCTATGGACTAGCTGCTCAGGAGAAGGACAGCCTTGCAGCCTGGCATACCCAGCAGGTACGTGTAAGACCACAGGGCCATGCATCTCCTAACAGGATCATATTTTCTCAGGGATGTGCATATGACCCAACCAGAACTACTGAGACAAAATAAAACCTTTGAAGCTTTTGTTTCAGATTACAGGCATCTTATTTCCCGCCCCACCTCCACCTCAGAGGAGAATCTAGAAGAGTCATTTTCTGACCAATTAGAGAAAAGCTTGTGTGAGACTGGAGTGTATTCAAAGAAAGCAGATTAAGAAATGATGAAATCAGGAAAATTGATTCTAATGTCATTATTTGAACCCCTGTATAAAGCCAGGCTTAAAACCAAGCCATCTACCTCCAGAATTTCTATTTATGGAAGGCAATTAGGGTACAGTTTTCTGTCATTTGCCACCAATAGAGTTCTAATAGACACAAATATTGGAATAAATCTGCATTAGTCAGGGTTCTCCAGAGAAATAGAACCAAGAGGATAAATACAGAGATAGAACTGATTTTTGGATAGATAGATACAGACTGAGAGAGGGGGGAGATTTATTATAAAGAATTAACTCACATGGAGGCTGACAAGTCCCAAGATTTTTAGTTAACAATCTGAAGGCCTCAGAACCAGGAAAACTGAGGGCGTAAATTCTAGTGTGAAGGCCAGGAGGCTTGAGAGCCAGGAAGAGCTAATCTTTCAGTTAGAGTGTAAAGGCAGGGAAAAGCCAATGTCCCAGCTCAAGGCTGTCAGTCTCTTACTCACAGAAAGGTCAGCTTTATTGTCCTCTTCAGGCCTTCAACTGATTGCATGCGGCCCACCCACCTCAGGGAAGGCAATCCGATTTATTCAGTCTACTGATCTCATCCAGAAACACCCCGACAGAAACACCCAGAATAGTGTTTGACTAAATGTCTCAGCACTTTGTGGCCCAGTCAAAGTGACACATTAAATTAATAAACCCAACACTTTTACTATTAAATTACATTCATTAAGTGCTGTGAATGTCCTTAACTCTTTTCTCTGGTGAATGTTTAAAGTTTTTAACTAATTTAACTTCACAAATTTTATTCTTCCAGACTCTTTGATGGATCATTTGTTGATTCATTTCATCCAAGGTTTTGTTAGAGGTTTTAAGAACTTAAAACTGTATTTTCAGAGTTGTGCTGTTTCTTAGACTAAACTGAATTTACTGGGCAAAACCTTTCTCCGTTATAAGTGCTGTTCCCTCATAAACACTTCTCCTTTTCCTGAAGTAAAAATGGGGGAAAAGAGGAGAGAGAGAATTTTTCAAGATAAAATCTGTTTGGACTTTCTCATGCTATTTCAAGTTCACAATTCTGTCTATTTGATATCCATTTTACATGCCTGGCGTTCATCACAATGATTACCCATTTAATTACATTTTAGCTGAAACAGCCAGATAGAATTTCAGTGAGACTGAGGGAAGACTAAGCCTCACTTCCAGGCTTTTCCTTGTATTTCTCTGTGTTAAATTTGCAGGCAGACTTTAATACAGAGGCTGTAAAGTAGAAATTTGGCCTTCAAATGTGTCAGGTACATTAAAAAAATGACTTGATTTCATTTTCATTCTACACTTAAGTGTTCATACATGATTCATCCAAATCCCCCCCCCCTTTTTTTAGGAACTTCTTCTCATGGGGGCCCACAATCCATCATGCAGGAGACCAATCAGCAAAGAAGGAAAGCATGTGAATGAAATCTAATTCACAGTGGAGGTTAGATTTCTTTTCATTCTTGTCCAGTGCTCTCTACCTTGGCTATAGAATGGCAACTCCTGGCCTCTTCAAAAGGTGCTGAGGAATTGCTCCAGCCTTTTAGTCCTCTTAGAGAACTGGGAGGAAAGTTTTCTCTCACTGGCACCTCATGACAGTAGAGAGTGACCAGTATGAATAGTGAGATGATGGCTCAAGTTCTCTTATCTGCCAACAAGCAGACAAGGACTCCTTTCCACTTTTTCTCCCTTGTTAAGCCCAATGGAGAGCTCCCTCCCTTCCACAAAGGAAACCCTGAGTTCCCGCTTTTCAACTTGTGACTGGCAGATTTGTCAGGGAGAATTGGAAGTTTGAGTTCAGACTTGGGTCAAGCCACAGTCTCTAAACCACCAGGTGTACCTGAAATATAGATGATACAGTATTGCAACTAAGTCTGGCTTCTGTGTCTTTTAAAAATTGGTTCAGAATCTAGAGACAGTCTCGGTAATAGGTACGGTCAGCACTTTTCAAACCCAAAACATACACCAAGGGCTTGAAAGAACTGGCAGAGTTAAGTGGGTTACTGTAAAATCATGATACCAAGTTCCTAAGAATATATGTGCTTAGAAAACTAAAGCAATATGGCATGTAGGGACCTTTTTATCTCTTCCATTCTTTTTCACATCCATTGTTTGATATGTTTATATAAGGCAGTTCTAGTTGCAAGATATTGTGGACAGCATAAATTGCAGTATTTTAGTCACGAGATAAACATCTAAATTCCAGCTTCTGAGGTGCAATCATAAATGATTAAACAAAAAACATAGTTCATACTTGCAAAGTAAATGATTTACTTTTGTTACTATCAAGGTAATGAATATAATGACCTCTATTAAAAAATAGTTTCTTGATGATATAAAAGAAGACTTGAATAAGTGGATAAATCACATATTCCTGGAAATAGGAAAGGCCTGTACTCAGAAAACTACAGGATGTTGAAAAAAGAAATAGGAGAAGATGTAAACAAGTGGAAGAATATATCATGTTCATGGATTGGTAGAATTAATATAATTAAAATGTCTATACTACCGAAAACAATCTATAGATTCAATGTGATCCCTATTAAAACACCAACAGCATATTTCCCAGTTCTAGAAAAAATACTCCAAAATTCATATGGAACCAGAAAGAACCCACATAGCCACAGCAATCTTGAGAAAGAAGAACAAAATTGGAGGGATCACAATACTGAATATCAAATTATACTGCAAAGCCACTGTAATCAAAATAGCCTGATACTGGCACAAGAACAGGCATATAGATCAATGGAACAGAACAGAGAACCAAGAAATTGACCCAAGACATTATGCTCAATTTATATTTGACAAAGGAGGCAAGAGCATACAATGCAGTAAAGACAGTCTCTTCAATAAATGCGTTGAGAAATTTGGAATGGTACATGCAAAAAAATGAAACTCGACCACCAACTTACACCATACACAAGTATAAACTCAAAAAGGATAAAAGACTTAAAAATGTTAATTGTGAAACCATAAAAATCCTAGAAGAAATCATAAGCAGCAAAATATCAGACATTTCACGTAATAGAATTTTCACAAGTACATCTTCTAGGGCAAAAGAAAAAAAGGAAAAATAAACAAATGGGACTGCATCAAAGTAAAAAGCACAGCAAAGGAAACCAGCATCAAAATGAAAAGGGAACCCACTATATTGGAGAACATATTTTCAATGATACATCTGATAAGGGGTTAATTTCCAAAATATATATAGTACTCAGACAACTCCATAAAAGGAAGACTAACAATCCAATAAAAAAATAGGCAGAAGACCTGAATAGGCACTTCTCTAAAGAATGTAAATATGACCTAGAGACATATGAAAAATGCTCAACATCACTAATCATCAGAGAGATGCAAATAAAAACAGCAATGAGGTACCACCTCACATATGCCAGATTTGCTATCATCAATAAATCAGCAAACAACATGTGCTGGTGAGGATGTGGAGAAAAAAAACCCTTGTACATTGTTGGTGGGAATATAGATTTGTATAACCACTATTAAAAACAGTGTGGAGTTTCCTCAAAAAATTAAAATTGGAACTGCCATTTGACCCAGTGACCCCACTTCTAACAATATATCCTAAGAAGCCTGAACACCAATCAGAAAGAATGCATGTATCTCTATGTTCATAGCAACACTATTTATAAGATCTGGAAACAGCCCAAGTGCCCATCAGTAAACGAGTGGATATAAAAACTATAGTACATTTACTATGCAGCTGTAAAAAAGAAGGATCTCTTACCCTTTGAGAGACTTGGCAAGTATTATGCTAAATTAAATAAGCCAGTCAAAGAAAGAGAAGTATCACATGATCTCACTCATATGTGGATCTAGTGAACAAAATAAACTGATGAACAAAATAGGTCCAGGGACATTGAAGCATGCAACAGACTGATGTATTTCAAAGGAATGGGCAGGGTGGAAAGAGATTAACCAAAGAACTTATATGCATATATGCATAATGCATGGATATAGACAATAGTGTGTTGAAGGCCTGGGGAGGGGGTGGGAGCAGAGTAGAGGGGAATAATGGGGGAAAAAGGGGACATCTCTAATACTTTCAACAATGAATATAAATGAAAAATAAAGACAGAGAGAATCTTAAAAGCAGCAAGAGAAAAGTAGTTAGTTAGCTATAAGGGAGTTCCCATAAGAATGTCAGCTGATTCTTTACCAGGAACTTTGTAGGCCAGAATGGCAAGAAATATTAAAAATGATTAAAAACCAACCAAGATTACTCTACCCAGCAAAGCTATAATTTAGAATCAAAGTTAGATAAAGAGCTTCCCAGACAAGAATAAGTTAAAGGAATTTATTACCACCAAACCAGTATTATATGAAATGTTAAAGGGTCGAAGAAGAAGAACAAGAAAAAGTAGAAGGAGAAGGAGAAGGACAAGGAGGAGAGGGAGGAGGAGAAAAGATAAAAAATATGAACAATAAAGTGGCAATAGATACATATCTATCAACTATACAATCTGAAAATAAAAATAAATGAACAAGTGGAATAGAAACAGACTCATACTTACCGAGAACATTTTGAGCTTGCCAGACAGGAGGAGGGTTGGGAAGATGTGTGAAAAAGGTGAAAGGATTGAGAAGTCCAAATTGGTATTTACAGAATAGTCATGAGGATATAAAATACAGCATAGGGAATATAGTCAACAATATTCTAATAACTATTTATGGTGTCAGATGGGTATGAAATCACTTAATAAGTTATATAATGTGTAATCATTGGGTTGTACACCTGAAACTAATATAATATTTTATGTTAACTATAATGAAAAAATTTTAAAAATCATTTAAAAAAGAGTTCCTACTCCTATTTGATATTAAAATGTATTATAAACAATATAAAAGTGGAGCAAAGATTAGCCCCCTAATGGGATAATAGTCTCTATTAGGTGGATTTGGTGAGAGGATACCCACTGTAACAGTCCAGTAACTGGAGGTCATGTCACATTAGCTCTTGGATTTAACTTACTCCCATATCCCTTTGGTCAACTTTGTTAAGTCACAGGAACACACACACACACACACACACACACACACACACACACACACACACCCCAAACTGGCATAACTACTTCCAAAGAGAGCTATCTATTATTGTAGATAATGCTTGTATTGACTCTGTTCTAGTGTTTAGTATTATATTAGAACAATGGATGTCTATTCAACAGTCAGAAAAGGAAAGATGATGCTCGCAGTGGAAAAAGAAAAGGGAAACAAAAGAAGACGAATTCAGACAAACAAATAATGGGTCAGGATATAATAGGATTTACCCTCCTATTCTGGAAGGCAGTTTTCTCATTAGGACTGTGTGTCAGTGGCCAGCCTCAAAACCAGAAGAAACAACCAGACGATGGCCCAAGTGAGGGTCATGAGAGATAGATGATAGATAAATAGATAGATAGATGATAGATAGATAGATAGATAGATAGATAGATAGATAATATGGTGCAGTCCCAGGCAAACTGGGAGTGGTCCTGAGAACTGAACCAAGTGTGAATGCTGCAAAGGTGGCACAGGTGGAAGGATCTTGGGAAGAATGCACTTGTATGATAACATTCTGTTTCTCTTGAGTCTGTACCTCTGTATCTTTCTCCACATGTAGATCTAATGGGAGAATTTTTTCTTTTACTATCTATATTCCTCCCACCCCACCATTAAACTGTGCTGCACTCTACAAAAGAAAAGAAAAGAAAAAAATGGTGTTCCTAAAAAAACCTTTGTTTTACCATGTTACTTGATGGGTTTCTGTCTACAGATTGGAGAGTAGGGGTGACTGGAAGCTAAATTGTTTTGTCTGATAGAGCTATGCAAATGATACTTCATACGTGAAGTGAAGATATTACTATCCTTAGCAATGGAAATCTGGGAAGCCTAAGAACATGCCAAATAAGCACTTTGCAGCCTTAAACAGGCTGTCTGGGTGAGCTACCTTGTGAGGATTCTCAGCTGGGCTCCTCCACCTCATTATAGAGCTGCTCTATAGGATGAAGAGTTGATTCAATTGGATTGATTTACATGTTGGATTATACTGTGCTAAGCTAACCAAAAAGAGTTTCATCTTACTAATGTTTAGGAATGAAAATAGCACTTTACCATCCTGTTGGTATGAGCAGTCATGTAAAACTGTTCATTGTTCTGCTGAGAATATCCTCCTGTGCTCACTTCTCTTTACTCCTTCCTGAAGTCAGCACAGACAGTGTCAAAGGGACAGCTCAGGCAGTTTTGCAGACTCAGAAACATGGCTAAACAAGCTGTTCTTAAGGGAAAAGCACGGTCCATACCACTTGGACAATCTAGTTCAGATGATCAAATTCCCCCAGAATGGTTCACTTCTCCCTTTTAATTTTTTCTTGGAAGTCACGAACTGACTCGTCTCTTTTTTATTATTTCTTGGTGATGGCAGTACTTGGATTCCAAGAACAAACTAGATCCAAATTAGATCTGATGCTGTTTACTTATGTCAATTGATCAACAAGACTCTCATTTCCAGTGATTGCCCAATAACTTTTGAATAATACACTAAGGATAAAGCAACTATGTAACATGGTTATATCAGCTGACTGCCTTGCTTTCCATCATCCTGCAATTAAATCTTTGCAGCATGCATTTGAAGCCCAGACTATAAACTGCCATAAAAAGCTTCTACTCTGAGTGTAGTGCTTTTCCATAGTTGAAAAGAAATTCTTTAAGGCACACTTGTTCCTTTAATAGCCATATGCTATTGACATTTTTTGATAAAAACAAGACTATGCTTAAACTATAAAATCTAAATAATAGAAATAGTTATACTAATAACGAGAGCAAATAATATTTGAGGGCTTACTACTAACTGGGTACCAGGAATAATGTAAAAGCATTTAACAAACAGTCTGGCATGAGCACTGATTGGTCAGAATTGTCATTAATTAGTCCTAGCCCTGCAATAGAATAGCTGAGGCTTGACACACGCTGGGCAATAGCCCTTTAGTGTCCAGGTCCTGACAAAATGTGAGGAATCGAGGTGGGGAACTGGGCAGATGCCTGGGTGTCTGTGTATGTGTATGTGAGTGGGAGATATGCTCAGGGCAGCTACTTATTAACTGGCATGGAAATGTTCCATATTTGAATAACCAGTACAGACATACCAGGTACACATCTGCTAAATATTAGTGCTGCTTTGCTAGACCCTCTATGCCCATCACAACCCAATGGGAGAAGATCCTGCATTTATATCCATTTTACAGATAATGAAATGAAGGCTTACAGAATTTAAAGTTCAGCAAGAACAAGGAAATAATTAATTTTTTAAAAATGTTAGATTTTTTTTGCGAGCAGTTTTAGGTTTACAGAAAAATTGAGTGCATAGTTCTTATGTACTTCCTCACCCCTATATTATTAACATCTTGCATTAGTGCAGAACATTTGTTATAGTCCATAAACTGATATTGACACATTATTAATTAGAGTCTGTAGAGTTCATTTTTTGTGTTGTGCAGTCTATGGGTTTTGAGCAATATATAATGACATGTATCCAACATGACAGTATCACGGGTAAGTTTCACTGTCTAAATATGCGTTGTGCTCTTCCTATGCATCCCTCCCTCTCTATTGTTAACACTGGCAACCATTGATCTTTTTACTGTCTTCATAGTTTTGCCTTTCCCAGATGTTATCCAGCTAGCATTATGTAGCCTTTTTGGATTGGTTTCCTTTGCTTAGTAATATGCATTTACGTTTCCTCCATGTCTTTCTGTAGCTTCATAGCTCATTTCTTTTTACCATTGAATTATATTTCATGGTCTGAATGTACCACAGTTAGTTTACCTATTCACCTATTGAAGAACATCTTGGTTATTGCCAAGTTTTGACAGTTATGAGTAAAGCTGCTATAGAAATTGAATACTGCCCTGTGAATACACTACTTTTTGTATTTATTTGTAAATTCATTTCAACATTTCTTATCTGCCTATATATGTGTGTATTAATTTGAATTCTCCTTTGAACAAGCTAAAATCTTACTGGTTCAATGATTATTTAATGAGTTAAGTACATTCCTTGACATGTATTTATTTCATATTTGTACTAGAGGCCCAGTGCACAAAATTCGTGCACTGGGAGGGGGTTGTCCCTCAGCCCAGCCTGCACCCTCTCCAATCTGGGACCCCTCTCACAATTCTGGACCGCTGGCTCCCAACCACTCGCCTGCCTGCCTGCCTGATTACCCCTAACCGCTTCTGCCTGCCAGCCTGATCACCCCCTAACCACTCCCCTGCCAGCCTGATCGACACCTAACTGCTCCCCTGTCGGCCCAATCACCCCTAACTACCCTCCCCTGCTGGCCTGTTTGGCCCTAACTGCCCTCCCCTGCTGGCCTGGTCCCCCCCAACTGCCCTCCCCTGCCAGCCTGGTCACCCCTAACTACCCTCCCCTGCTGGCCATCTTGTGGCTGTGGGCGCCGCCATCTTTGAGGGTGTGGCAGTCAATTAGCATATTCCTTCCTTATTGGCTGTGGGCACCACCATCTTTGAGGATGTGGCAGTCAATTAGCATATTCTCTCCTTATTGGCTGTGGGTGCCACCATCTTTGCAGCCTGCTGCTCAGTCGTTTGGTCCTCCCTCACTAACAGCCCTGCTGGCCTGGTCGCCCCACACAGCCTGCTGATCAGTCATTTGGTCGTCCCTCACTGCCCCCCCTGCCGGCCTGGTTGCCCCATGCAGCCTGTTTGGTCATCTGTTCAGTTGTGATGGTCGCTTAGGCTTTTATATATATAGATGACCATCATAATTGTACCCTTAAAAACTATATTTTAGCAGAATATATTTTTTATGTGCATCAATATAATCACAAACAATGTCAGTGTTATTTCATTATCATGGGGTTTTTTTTGCATAACTTAGGTGTTTGCAACATCAGCATATCGAGCAGTGTGAAAACTCTGATCATCTGGACTTTTTCTAAACTCACTTGGCTGACTAGCTACCATTTGAGACTGATGGTTGAAATGGTCCTTCTCTCAGTTCCTTTTCCAATATTGCTACTGCATTTCTCATTTCCCTCTGAATATTTTTCTCTTTTCCTGCAAAATTAAGTTTCTCTGCTTACTGACAGTAGAAACAAAGTAGTATTAGAAGAGAAATATACAATTGTAGCCTCATTAAGAAGAATTTTAGGACTGAACTTGCTGGCAGTACTTCACACAACTAATCGTATGATAGATTATTACGTGTTTTGTGGTATATTCAAGATACTAGTTTCTCCTATTGGTAACATTGTAATTAGCGAGTTGTTAATAATAGAAAAGGAACAAAGGGAAGGCCAGACATTATAGGCATGTCATTTGGGCAGTTTCACCAGGAAGCTGCAGTTTTGCCATTACCCAGGAACCACTGATCTATGAAAGGGCGAGGGCTACGCCCTCCATCTTGCCCCGAATCCTCCATTTTTGGGCAGCAGCCATAGCCATGTGCTCAGCAAGGAGCTTCTTCCTGGAAGCCCAAGCCTCTGCTAGCCACACCTAGGATTTCTTTAAACTAACCAATGGTAATCAAGGGAAGTGCGCGCCATAGACACAACCAAATCCTGTGTAACAAGACATCGACTTGCGCCTGGCCAATCGGCAGGGCCCACAGTCCTCTCTCCTCCCCTTACTCCAATCCCCCTATAAAACCCCTCTGCCCACAAAGCTCACTCTCTCTGCCCCCTGCCACTGCGTTGGCGAGTGTGGTGGACGGGGAACTGAGCTAGCTTGAATAAAGACTCTTATGCTTTTACATCAGACACGGCTGGCTCCCTGGTGGTCTTTTGGGGATCCTGAAATCTGGGCATAACAGTCTATTCTCTGCAAAACATTGGAGGAAAGAATACAACAAAGGAAAAATAGATGCATGCACAGTAAAGTTGGGGTGACATAGGGAAGGTAGTTGTCTGTCAATTACACCTGGGTACAGAGATCATTGGCCAGAATGGGTGTGGCCACTGCAAGCACTTGAAAAATTTGGTGTACGTAATCCTCTAAATAAAGGAGTTCTCCCTCTCTTGGCATCTGGCTTGCACTTGTCTTTACTGCTTTCATCTGTTTGGCCCACAGCCATGCAGACCCCACATGCAATAGACTAATGGATTGCATTGGGAAACACAAGTGAAGCTAGCCTGAGGCTGGATTGAACTCTGCTCTGACATGGAAAGAAAACTCCGGACACTGGCTCTGATTTTAGCTCTGCTGAAGCCCCAGCTATACTTCTTCTGTGGTTGGACTACGGGAAAGGGGACTTTGGATACCTAGAGGTATAATTCCACAGAAATAAAACTTTCTACCATATCTCATTCTCCCATTGGGGCCTGCAGAAATACTTATTCCAGTGGTACCCCTAGAACTCCATTGCCACCAGCAACCCATGGGGACAAGGCCCCCTCCCATCCTGTAACACTCACAAGCCTCAGGCTCTTTAGTAGCCATTAATAGTTTTATCCTACTCTGACTTTACAGGGACACTTTAGAGATGCATCTTGCCCTGGGTGAAAGTAGAGTCAAAATACTTTTGGTAGAACAGAAAGTTGAAATTATTGATTAAGCCAGCCGTGGGCAAACTACGGCCTGCGGGCCGGATCCGGCCCGTTTGAAATGAATAAAACTAAAAAAAAAAAGACCGTACCCTTTTATGTAATGATGTTTACTTTGAATTTATATTAGTTCACACAAACACTCCATCCATGCTTTTGTTCCGGCCCTCCAGTCCAGTTTAAGAACCCATTGTGGCCCTCGAGTCAAAAAGTTTGCCCACCCCTGGATTAAGCTGTAATTTTGAGAGTCATGAGATTTCAGAGAAAGAAGATCTTAGGCAAACACTCTTCACTCTCTTTATTTGACAGATGTAGAAACTGAGTTCTAAGAAAATTAAATGACTTGGCTATAGTAGCATAGCTGACTGGCAGCCTTGCTAGGAATAGGGCTGTATCCTCATTTTCAGTTCAGTTATTTTTCTGTGACATACAGTATTTCAATGACCTTGGCCTTCAAGAAATCCAATTAGCACAGTAGTTACTATGCACATTATTCCCTGAACTTTGATTTTATTAATCAGATAGTTTATAAAAGTTTACTGACTTACTCATTTGGAGAAAAAAATAAAAGGTCAACGGTTGCAAATTTGCACTTAAATTACAACTTGCAAAAATAAATTTTAAGTCAATACCAAATTATCACTGTTGCTCTCACTTCTCTCCATGTACGTACAACAGCCCTCTGGCTTTTTCTCTTAGGCAAGTTTGGCTAATAAATGCTGAACACATATTTGTTTGCCTACTGATTCTATAGCTAATGACTAACAACTAATTATTAAAAGCCCTGCATTTAATATCTTATTTGCAATCAAATTATTTTTTAATTTGAATATGAAGTTTAAGGGGGAAAGTGAATAAAAGCCTGGCCTCATTTTTAGAAAAGTTTAAACTTAGATGATCATGGATTTTCAGGCATGATAAAGCAAAGCAGATATTGCTTAAGGCAGCTTTCTGGAACCAAACGTTCCTGTGTACAGAAAGAGGTACATATAATTAGAAACAGCCAGTGGAGAACAGTGTAACCTAACCATTAGCAAAGACTTCAAAAATATGTGATTCTGATCATGAAGTTACAATCCATTGTCTGGGGAATATGCATCTTTATGTCTCCAATTGATACACAGAAGTGCCAATCATACTAGGTAACTTGTATGCTTACCAGTTTCCCATCTAAAGAAGTGTGAAGACTTATTGTGTTACAGATATCTAGTTTGTGGGTTTTGTTGTTGTTGTTTGTTTTTTAACATCAGGCTTCAAACATGCTTTTCCTCCCAGTCATAATTCACTGAGTGACCTGAGTAATCTGGAACCCCTTGGGAATGGTGTTGGATGAAAATCTGTTTAATATATCATAAAGCCTTTGCATCCTGATCTGTTAACTTTGTAGGAGTAATGGGTTGTTTAGTTAAATAATATCTGCATGTACATGTGAAACAACTCAAACTGCTCTAAGTTGCCAGGTAAATGGAAGGTGAAGGATGGCTTAAAGGTAACTCAAACACATATGTATGCCACTTACCACAAACTCAGCCCACAGTGGGAGGAACCCCAGTCATTTGTGTTCTAATTGTAGACTCATGCAAAAGAGATGCCTTGTGTCATTGAGGAGTGAGCCACATTCTGGTAAGCCCTGGTTTTCATGAGGGCAGATCTTGCACCAACCTTTAAGTGGGTGCCCATATCCTGTTGCTAAAATATGGTGCCCCATCATTAGTCAGATGGCAGAAACACTGGAAAGGGCCTGAACACACATGAATAATCTAACCTGGCCTGTGGGAGGAGATTGGGACAGGCTGGGGGTGGATCAAAGCTGGTGTGTGGCTATGGAAGCCTGGAGAGGACTTTAATGTTAAATACAGGGGCCCGTGGTCAGCATAGAGGAATCTGCACCATAAGCATGACCTCAGCTACCCTTCAACTCTACTTATATATTGGAAGACAGTTCCAATGCCACACAATTCCCTCTGGGCCCAAGGAAAATATCAGGGGTTTGGGAGAAGAAAAACTTGCTGTATATAGAACAATATTTCTGAGATAGTCTCATGGAAAAAGTTACTTCTCTTGAGTTTTTTTTCAATAGGAAGGTTTGTTCAAAGTCGGAATTGATTAGATGATGCTTGACCAGCCCTTGAAGGTTCAGAGCATTTCTAATGCCTTTGAAATTATATACAATTTAGTGTGTGTAGGATTTAATGTTAATTTTTTTTTTTTCTGGGAAGAGGGTGTATCTCTTGCCAAAGAACCTGAAAGGATCTGCAACCCCCAGAATATTTTGTAGCCACTGGTATGGAGGCCAAGGAAGCCCAACCTTTCTAATCACAGCAGAATAGATCCTGAGTAATCATAGCCTTGGGTTTTGCCTGGTCTTTGCGTACTTACGTCACCCCTCCACTGGCACAGGGCATCCTGTCTGTCCTGTTCCAGAGATAAGTAGCTAGGCCATCTCAGGTACTTTGGACCAGCTCCCATGAGAGTCCTTACCCAATAGTATCCCTGTAAGTGAGCATCCTAGATGATCTCCCTTTAATAAAGTCATACCCAGGCAAAAAGCAAATGAATTACATTGATGGAAGGACAGGAATAGATGTCCAAACATGGCAGGTAGTGGCATAGTCGGTAATTTCTGTTCTCATGAGGGACAAGGAGAACACGATAGGAAATGGAGACCTGAGTTCTAGTCCTCATTCTGGCCAGCTGATTAACATTGGGTAATTCACCTTCATGCATTTATTTCAGTTTCCCAACCTGAAGAATGAGGAAGTTGGACAAGATTCCTGAGGCCTCCCTAGCTGAGGGCATGGCCTGCTATGAACAAACTCCGAGATGTGGCCTTGTCTACAGAGAGATATTAGGAGAGGACTGGTCTTTTATTAGGAGCAAGTTTATTTTTTTAAATTTTAAACAACAAGCTATATGTTTTTAGACATGTTGGATTTTGCAAATCCATCGGAGTATAAACAAATAGACATACCCAAGAGGAAAAACATCAGTTGTAGGCAGAATCTAGATTTCAGTGATAGGTTAATTTGCTAGTTAGGGCTGAAAGTCAAAGATGGAATATTTCTAATTACAATGGAGTTTTTTTGTTTTTTTTTTAGAAATGTTGTTCATAATCTCCCCACATCCTACCTCCAGTTCTACTCTCAGCAGATGGTATACATTTAGATTCTTAACCCTTCAGCATACCATCTTTTTTCTTCTCATTAAACTTTGAATGGATCTCAGAATTCTGTGACAGAATTTTGGTCAAGTCATTTCCATTAAAAAGTATTGATTTTAAAAACTAATAATACACCAAAAAAAAAAAAAAACCCAAAAAACAAATGGTCCACAAAACATTCTCCTTTCCTTCTGAAGGTTTTACGATGCATTGTAATCATTAACCAATCTCTTACTATTCAACTTAAATGGCCAATTGAGACAAACAGTTCTGAGACCATTCGTCCACCACTATTAAGTCTGGCGTGGCAGATACTGGGGATAATATTCATTTAGCCTTCTGAGCTTTCTGGGCAGACTTGGTGACTGCCAGCTCCAGTTGCCTTCTTGTCCATAACTGTCTGTCTCATGTCACGAACAGCAAAACAGCCCAGAGGAGGGCAGTCAGAGAGCTCTCAGTACACATGGCCTTGCCAGGAACCATATTGACGATGGCAGCATCACCAGATTTCAAATACTTAGGGCCATCTTCCAGCTTTTTCCCAGAACGACGATCAATCTTCAGCTCAGAAAATTTGCAACCAATATGAGCCATGTGACAATGCAGCACAGGTGCATATCCAGCACTGATTTGGCCTAGATGCTTAGGATAATCACCTGAGCTGTGAAGCCAGCTGCTTCCATTGGTGGGTCATTTTTGCTGTCACCAGCCACATTGCCACGACAAACATCTTTGACAGACACGTTCTTGACATTGAAGCCCACATTGTCCCCAGGAAGAGCTTCACTCAAAGCTTCATGGTGCATTTCAACAGAATTTACTTCCATTGTAATGTTTACTGGAGAAAGGTGACCACCATGTCAGGTTTGAGAATGCCAGTCTCCCCTCAGCCCACAGGGACAGTACCAATATCACCAATTTTGTAGACATCCTGGAGGGCCAGATGCAGGGGCTTGTCAGTTGGACGAGTTGGTGGTAGGATGCAATTCAAGCAGCGTGGTTCCACTGACATTGCCATCTTTACAGGTGACTTCCCATCCAAAGCATGTTAGCACTTGGCTCTAGCATGTTCTCATCATTCCAACCAGAAATTGGCATGAATGTTACTGTGTTAGGGTCACAGCCAATTTTCTTAATGTAGGTGCTGACTTCTTTAACAATTTCCTTGTATCTCTTCTGGATATAGGGCAGCTCAGTGGAACCCATTTTGTTAACACCAACAATCAGTTGTTTCACACCCAGTGTGTAGGCCAGAAGGGCATGTTCATGGATCTACCCATTCTTGGAGATGCCTGCTTCAAATTCACCAACACCAGCAGCAACAACCAGGAAAGCACAGTCAGACTGAGATGTGACTGAATTATGTTTTTGATAAAGACTCTGTGTCCTGGGGAATCAATGATGCTCACAAAATAGTCACAGGTCTCGAATTTCCACAGGGAGATATCAATGGTGACACCACACTCAGGTTCAGCTTTCAGTTTATCCAAGACCTAGGCTTGCTTGAAGAAGCCCTTCCTCATTTTAGCAGCCTCTTTCTCAAAATTTTCGATGGTTCTTTTATTGATCTCACCACATTTGTAGATCAGATGGCCAGTAGTGGTTGACTTGTCCGAATCTACGTGTCCAATGATGACTATGTTGATATGAGTCTTTTCCTTTCCCATTTTGGGTTTGATTTGGTGGTGTGTTCTGGCGGCAAACCTGTTGTGAAAAAAAAGAAGCATACAATCTTAAAGGTGTCTGAATTACTACTTGGCACGTTAATGTTCTTACTTAGGTCTCTTGACTTTTTTACTCCCTGCTCAGAGAAGGCATTTGAGTCCTTCCATCTATCATGGATTCTACCCTTTTCTAATATTCCTCCCTTTTCCTGGCAGTCACACCTCCAATCATCCACCTTCACTCCAACTTTCTCCTTATGGGCATTCCAATCTTCCTCACAGGCTTTCTCTTCTTCTTTCTTATCTTCTCAGATCTTTTCTATCTTAAACATTAAACGAGTTTTTCTCGGCTTTATTTGCCATATTTTTGGTCGCCTTTTAATCCTTTTTTCTTCCCCCTATCCTCCAAATCCTTGGAAGTAAGTAGTTTATACTTACTATTTCTATTCCCTTGCCTTCCTCTTACCTTTGCAGTCTGGATGATCATAAGCTGTCCTGCAACTGTGCTCTCAAAAACAGGACTTCCCACGTTGCCCTTATCTCTGGCATTTGATAAGACCACAGGGCAGAGATAGCACCAACACCCAACATGCCTATGACTTCAAAGCCACTCAGCCAACTTTTGTTGAATACTGAAGCCCGGTTGCCTTTTCCTTACAAATATTTCTCATCCATCCATTTTTCTGCATGCCCTGTGCCTCTCTGTAAACCAAGCCCTCCGCTATCTCATATTTTATCACTATAACAATGTTCTGGCTTCTTCACTTCCAATTCATCCAGTGGAGTATTATATCACTTAAATCTTCCTCATGACTCACCAGAAATTCACAAATAACTATTGATCCACGCTCAATGTCCTCATTGGTATTTTAAAAATAATTAATTGCTTAAAAAGGCATTATAGAGGCACAAGTAAAACATTCACAGTGAATAAGAAGGTATCCAGAGAAAGAGAAGTCTCTCTCTCATCCAATTATCTCTATCCCTCTCTCTTCCTCCCTCTAAAAATCCCTCTATAAAAATATATAAAAACAATAATAAAAAAAACATTGTCCTAATTTTTCTTTTTTCCAAAGTCATTTTGTCAATAATCAATTGGTTCAAATTAGTGTTATAGAATGATAGAAAAATTTCCTAAATATGTCCTAGATAATATTATTATGATCTGGGAAATTTACTCATATGTTGGTGTTACTAGTTGCCTTATGGTATACAAATATCTCAGTCAGATAACTTTATCAATTGAATCTTCTAGGCAGTGGGTTAAAAAAATAAGGCCTGCGTTCTGCCCTTGATGTACTTAAAAGTTAATGAATATTACATACCCTGATCATTTACAGATAAGTATTTACTGATATTTACAGATACAGTACCGAAAGCATGTGGAGGGAATAACGGAATATTCTTGCTACCTTTTTAGGAAAGGGGAAAACTAAAGTGGAGAAGTTGGAGAATGTCAAGGTGAAATGTGAATAAGCCTTGAATTCTGCCTGCCTTTGAGTTCAAATGCCTGTTGCTATTTGACTATGGTCTTGGTGTGCTTTTGCTTACATTTTCAGGATGGGTGAACTCATCTGCCTCGGGATGACTGGGCCTGTGTCAGCTCCTCTTGTCCAATTAGCTGTGGCTGGAGCGGCAGTCAGGATCATGAAGGACACACATAGCTGACCATGCCCACCTCTCAGCAAATGCTTTGAGTTCTGGTTGGTCAGTGAATTCTCAGTGATTTTCTGAGAAGGTAATATGGGCTGAATAACTATGCCCAAGTCTGTCTACCATTCTTAATAAGTTAGGTTCTTGTAAGCTTGCTCACAGCTCCATTGTTTAGGCAAGACTAAAGAGTTGGGTCTTAAATGTAGAGTCTTATTATCTTTTCTGATAATAATAATTTTTTATTTTATATTTTTATTGATTTTAGAGAGGAAGGGAGAGGGAGAGAGAGACAGAAACATCGATGACAGAGACACATTCATCAGCTGCCTCCTGCATGCCTTCTAATGGGGATCAAGCCCACAACCTGGACATGTGCCCTGACCGGGAGTCAAACCTGAGACCTTTCTGGTCCATGGGGTGATGCTCAGTCCATTGAGCTACACCAGCTGGGCTAAGCATAAGAATTTTTTTTTGGGGGAAAAAAAAGGTTTCTAAAATGTCTTCATTTGTTGATGAAATGGATCTACTTTTCTCCTAATTGTCAATATTTTAAGCTGAGAATATTTCTATTTTCTCCACAATTTGAATTCCATTAACTTTGTGAAATGATTAAAAGGTATAAAGATAAAGCATGAAAAATAATCTGTTGCCATCACCCAAATAGTTTGTAAAATATTAATTTTGAGACATATGGAGAAATGCTGAAAGTCACTAATCATCTGAGAGATGCAAATTAAAATGAAAATGAAGTATCATGTCACATCTGTCAGAATGGCTGCCCTCAATAAATCAACAAGTAAGTGCTGGTGAGGATGTAGAGAAAAATGAACCCTAATACACTGCTGGTGGAAATGCAGACTGGTACAGCCACTATGAAAATCAGTGTGGAGTTTCCTCAAAAAATTAAAAATGGAACTGCCATTTGACACAGTGATCCCATTTCTAGGAATATAGTCTAAGAAACCTGAAACACCAATCAGGAAGAACATATGCACCCCTATGTCAATAACAGTGCTATTTATAATAGCTAAGATCTGGAAACAGCCCTAGTGCCCATCAGTAGATGAGTGGATAAAAAAGCTGTGGGACATTTATACCACGGAATACTATGCAGCAGTAAAAAATAAGGATCTCTTACCTTTTGAGACAGCATGGAGGGACCTAGAGAGTGCTATGCTAAGCGAAATAAGCCAGTCAGAGAAAGAGAAGTATAACATGATCTCACTCATATGTGGAATCTAATGAAAAGAAACTGATGAAGAAAATAGATTCAGAGACACAGAAGCATGGAACAGACTGTCAAATCTCAGAGGGAAGGTGGGGGTGGGTGGGTGGGAAGAGATCAACCAAAGAACTTGTATGCATATATGCATAACCCATGGACACAGACAGTGGTATGGTGAAGGCCTGGAGTGGAAGGGGGTGGGGGCGAGCTAGAAGGAGTCAATGGGGGAAAAAGGGGGGATATGTAATACTTTCATACTTTCAACAATGAAGATTTAAAAATAAATAAATAAATGTGAGAAATTTTCAAAAAAAGATTTTTGGATATCCAAAATGAGGCTATATAGGAAAACAAGGGGGAATAAAGATCAAAATATGGTAAATTGAATGTGTTATTTAGAACTCTTGGTTGCACTGACAGAAAACCAAATAAAATTTACTTAAGCAAACATCAGAATGTATTATAAATATACTGGATATCTCATAGCAAGCAAAGATATGAGTCAGGAACCGTCAGAATCTAGGGTCTGAACATCATCAGGATCCTCTGGGTGATCTGTTAGAAGTCCACTTCTGGACCAACCAAGACAGCCGGTTTGGTCAATGTAACACAACTGCTCCCAGATGACTATATGTATAGAGTAGGGAGGGTGGAACAAGAAGAGGGAACTGTTTTCAGAAGAAGTAAAAAGGGTATCGAACAAAACGGAGATGTCCACCTAATTGAAAAAAAAAAAGTGAAGAAGCAAGACAACAACAAAAATGGCTTGTTGAATTGCTTGAATATTTAGAAATAACTGAGATCAGTTTCAAGGGTCAAATATTCTCCTCCATTTTCAGGTAAAACTCCTTTATTCAGGGACCTCGTTTGAACGTTATAGCAACAAATGACAACCTGTAGAATACTTGGTCTATTGTACAATGCTCAATTACTAATATTCATTGTGTACAAAGTACTTCTCTAGATTTTGGAATGTGGGGAGGCAGTTGCAAAGATGAACAGTTCCCTCCCCAAGGAGTTTACTCTTTAGTAATCTGTAGCATGTAAAGCAAGCTATATTGATTAGGTCAACCTAATATATTTAACTGAACATTTGTTAAAATGCAAGTCCTGTACTCACCTTCCATCATTTCCTCTGAAAAAGAATTGGTGGTCTTTTTTTAAAAAAAGATTATGTCCTATATAATGCATCACCACAATTTGTGGTCTGAACTACAATTGCAGTCTGACAAACATATTCAGTTACACCCTACAAACAGCTCACAAAACTACCACCTGGCTTTAGCTGAAGGTTTTCATTTGAAAAATTTTTCTGTCTCTCTTTGTTCCTCACTTCCCTTTTGGGGAAAAACCAGCAAAGAAAGGGGAAGGTAGGTTAGTTCTTATAAGTTATGTAAGTAAACTTTCATTTGTTATTATTATCATTACCATCAAGCCTGGTTTTTAAAAGACTGGGAGTCTGAGTGAAAAAAGGGGTTGGTGAGAGAGGAGGTTTGGGAAGAGGATACCAGCAGGTGGCGCTTGTCTCCTCTGAGATTAGACTGTTTCACTCAGCCTAGAATCCTGCAGGAACAAGTGCAACTATGCACACAGTAATGCAAGTGACAAAGATCATGCCATACCTTAGCGCGAAGTCCATGAAGTCACAAGTTCCAGACTTTTGCTTGGACCATCACCTTTCTGCATTACCACTTAAAAGACAGGCTCCCCTAATCCCTGGGTTGTATCATTTTCTACTTTACCCACATCTTCATTTCCATGAGCCAAGTAACTTACAGTGACAGTCAAGCCTTGGGTGTAGAGCAAAAATAAAGGCCCCAGAGCAGTGATTTTTTAACCGTTTTCATTTCATGGCACACAAACTAATTACTAAAATTCTGCGGCACACCAAAAAATATATTTTTTGCCAATCTGACAAAAAAATAGGTGTAATTTTGATTCATTCATAACGAACAGCTATTGTTATGCTGGCTGTTGTCTTTTTTAAAATTATTATTGATAATCTAAGGGAAAAGAGGTCAGTGCCTCTGACTAAATAGTCAGATATTGCACGTTTTAAAACTTCTTAGGGCACACCAGTTAAAAATCACTGCCCTAGAGGCCTGTATGGTAGGAAACTCATACATCTTAAAAAAAAAGGAAGATAAATAATTCAATCAAAAATGGGCAAAGGACTTAAATAGACACTTTTTGAAAGTGGACATACAGAAGGCCGAGAGACATATGAAAACATGTTCAAAGTCACTAATTATCCAAGAGATGCAAATCAAAATGACAATGAGATATCATCTCACACCCATCAGAATGGCTATCATCAACAAATCAACAAACGACAAGTGCTGGCTTGGATGTGGAGACAAGGGAACCCTCGTGCACTGCCGGTGGGAATGCAAAATGGTGCAGCCACTGTGGAAGACAGCATGGAGTTTCCTTAAACAGTTAAAAATGGAATCCCCATTCGACCCAGTAATCCCACTTCTAGGAATATATCCCAAGAAATCAGAAACACCAATCAGAAAGGACATATGCACCCCTGTGTTCATAGCAGCACAATTTACAACAGCTAAGATTTGGAAACAGCCTAAGTGCCCATCAGCAGATGAGTGGATTCAAAACCTGTGGTACATCTACACAATGGAATACTATGCTGCGGTAAAAAAGAAAGAACTCTTACCCCTTGCAACAGCATGGATGGACCTAGAGAGCATTATGCAAAGTGAAATAAGCCAGTCAGAGGAAGATAAATATCACATGATCTCACTCATTTGTTGAATATAATGAACTATATAAACTGGTGAACAAAAATAGGTCCAGAGACAGAGAAGCATCCAACAGGCTGTCAAACTTCAGAGGGAAGGCAGGGTGGGGTGGGGTGATGGTGGTGGTGGTAAGGGATTAACCAAATGACTTGTATGCATGCATATAAGCATAACCAATGGATACAGACACTAGGGGGATGGGGGTGGCTGGGGAGTGGTCAATGGGGGAAAAAGGAGACATATGTAATACTATACGTAATACTTTAAACAATAAAGAATTAAAGTAATATCCTATCTAATAATAGACAAACATGGTAATCGACCGTACCTCCGCTACGCCTCCCATTGGCTAATCAGTGTGATATGCAAATTAACCACCAACAAAGATGGCGGCTAATTTGCATACTGCAGGCAGGGCGGGACAGCTCAGCCGCCAGCGAGAGCGCCATCCTGGGCCACAGGCCGGCCCCAGAAGCA
>NW_005871055.1:14059776-14061314 GCF_000147115.1 Myotis lucifugus
TCCCCTGCCCAGCCCTGACGCCCCTTGGGCCAGAGGCTTCAGGCCTGAGGTTGGGGGGGGGGGGGGCTAAGCCGGTGATTGGTGTGAACTACAGAGGAAACACCTTTTCTGACCGCTCATTGGTTAAGCTCCCTGTATGCCACTGGTAATATTCTTAGTAACTTGGGTAATAAGAATCCAAAAAGTGATCTAGGGTTTTTCACCACACTCCTGGCGAAAAAAACGAAGGTCTGCTGCTGGAGGGCTAAGAAATGTCATATCCTGCCCTAGCCAGTTTGGTTCAGTGGATAATGCCTTGGCCTGCCGATGGCAGGGTCTGAGTTCAATTCTGACCAAGGTCATGTACCTAGATTGCAGGCTCCTCCCTGGCCGGGGCCCAGGTCAGGGCTCATGCAGGAGGCAACCAAAGTGTTCCTCTCACTTTGCTGTTTCTCTCTATCTTTCCCTTTCTCTTCCACATTCTCTAAAAATCAATGGACACATATCCTCAGGTGAGGATAAAAAAAATAATAAAGAAATTATTATTGTATGAAAGACACATCTTGAAAATGCCTAAAGAAAGTTGTCATTTTTTCATGGTGAAGGGACTGGAGTCCGTGTTGATGAAAAAACCTTGCTGGTTGCGGTGACTGGCAGTGGCTGCAGCAGCGGGGTGATGGGGCTGGTGCCTTCCCCTGATCAGCCCAGTCACCTCCCACAAAGGGAGGCCAGACTGCGGCTTAGGCCCTATCCCCAAGGGGAGGAGGGAGCGGGCCTAAGCCATCACTAGGACATCCCCTGAGGGCTCCCAGTATGTGAGAGGGGGCAGGCTGGGGCTGAGGAACACCCCCCCCCCCCGCAGTGCACGAAATTTCCGTGCGATCGGGGCCCTAGTTAATAATAAATGGATTATAAGGCAAAATAAATAATAAAATAAAATTCACTGTCCTAGAGAGTTGGAGCTGAAACTTCAGAAAGGAGTGGGACTTGATCAATCTTCTAGCTGGTCTGCGTGTGCCAGCCTTGATCTGAGCAAACGTGAATTTGTTTGCAAGCAGACATGTCAGTTTCTGTGCCCCAGGGTCGAGGAAAAGGAGATGCAGGAGAATACTAATGTATCTGTGCACAGACTCAACCTGTAACTGAGTTATTGGCTTGTTGGGATCACTGGCTCTCTAACCTCTCCCTGCACCATCCAATTCTGGGGTTCAGTTAGCCATAGACAGCTCTTCTCTCTCATGTGACAATGTATTCTGTCCACCATAAAAACTACACTCATTTTGAAAGTCCTTCCTTTCTGGGTCTGCAGTTTTCTATCATCACTCAGGAAATCTGTTTTTCCTACAGGGGTGGGGAATGTCTGGTGGGGGGGGGGGGCGGGGCGGCGGGGCGGGGGCAGAGGCTGGTGAAATCATTTGGTCTGTCCCTGCCAAGGTATTAGGGATAAGTTCATTAAATGTTTGACCAAATATAGCAGGCTAATTTTAAGTTGATAATTTTGTATGGCCCCGAGTCATGTTATAAATATCCAATGGGCCTTGGCACAAAAAAGGTTCCCT
>NW_005871055.1:14062862-14176129 GCF_000147115.1 Myotis lucifugus
CTCCTAGCGTGGAGGCGGCGCCCATCCTGGTGGGGAAACCCATGACAAAGGTGGCGCGCCCTTGGCCGACCCGGGGGCATCGGCGTGGTGCCGCGAGGCCCTCTCGGCGACACAAGCGATAGGGCAGCTCGGTGTCTACAGGGTGGGGGTGCCGGGGCTTCCTCTTCCTGCGTCCGCGCGGAAAGAGCCGCTGCGATTGTCGTGAATCCAAATCCGCAGTCACTGCGCAGGCGGTCGGCTCTGATTCCTTGCTTTCAGCTAACCGCCCACACGGTTTGGTTCCTACCACCGAAGCTACCTAGTTCTCTGTAACCCGATCTTGGCGGGGGCCCTGGAAGGGACGGCATAGCCTAATAAAAGAAAAGTAATTAAAGTGAGCCGGTTTTCCTGTGTGAGCCGGACAAGTTGTAACTCGTGCCAATGAGCAGCCAGCTTTTTCAAGTTATGTCATGTGTTGACATATTTCTGAGACCTCTGCTTTCTCTTTGGTAGCCGGAGTTCCTGGAGTGGGATCTATAAACAGGAATGGGGCGGCGGAACGCGATTGGGGCCTTGGTATCCCTACAGAACTGACTTGGTTTCCTACCATCCGGTCCAGCTCCCTGAGGGAGTGTTTCCATGTTGGCAAGCGCCCACCATTTCCCAGTGCCCCATTTTGGAACCGCTGCCCAGACCTTCTGGCTGTCATCACCTCTTGAGCCCAGTGTCAGACCCCCTTGATTCTGGATGGACTCAGCTCCAGATCTCCCAGTCTCCTCTTGTGGGGAAAGCAGGGGTTCGTTCAGGCGAACAAGCACTTGGCTTTTGGAGCTAGGTTTCCAGTGCCTTTTTTTCTCCCTTCAATTCAATAAACATCTATGGAGAGTCCCAGTGAGTATTTAGACAGAGTTCTGAGTTCAGGGGAGGCACACAGGGCCCTTCAGGGTCATTAAACTTTGTAATTTGGATTTAGGGATAGTCAGGAATAGGCAAAAAGGGAGGGAATTTCCAGAGTTGAGCTGTCAACAGCTGGGGAGCCTCTTGATAGGATCTCTTAGTTACATTTTCTCAAGTGGAAGTTATTCCAAAAATTGCCGGAATCATTAACTTAAAAAGAATCTGTTAAGTTCTACTTCCCTTTTGCCATAGAGTGTACATGAACTATGGAAGGGTTAGATATGACTGCAGAAAATGGAGCTGGCATGACCAATAACAATAACATGCGTGTACCTTCAGTAGGGGGTTTGAAAGTTGTTCCTCTACTTCAGTTATGCTGTCCTTTATTTCCAAAGTTGGGTGAACTGCTGTGTTGACATTTCTTTGAGAAAACCTGTGCTTTTAAAAGCAGGGACAACTTCTTTACATTAAGAACTTGCCATGTGTGGTAAATGCTTACAAATATTCCTATATTCCTTTTTTGCTTGCGTGTGATGAGCTTAGGTTGTGAGTTTTACAAGTTTTTAATTGTGAACCTCATTTGCACGTGTTTCAATGCAATATTAATAACGGTAGGTGACTGTCACCTTAGTTTGTAGAAACTTACCACAACCCAATAAAGATTAAGAATATTCAGGGTAGTGAGCTATTTTACATGTGAGTATCTGAACATATTAAAGATTTGCTTCTGCAAAATATCTTTGCCTCAGGTCTAAAGCTGAGTGTAAACCAAATGTGTATATATATATTTGTGTGTGTATATGTATATGCCATATTTATATATACATATATATTACTTTTTATTTCTCAATTACAGTTGGCACTCAGTATTATTATTATTATTTCAAAATATATTTTTATTGATTTCAGAGAGGAAGGGAGAGGGAGAGAAAGAAACATCAATGATGAGAGACAATCATTGATTGGCTGCCTCCTGCACACCCCCTACTGGGGATTGAGCCTGCAACCCAGGCATGTGCCCTTGACTGGAATCAAACCTGGGACCCTTCAGTCTGCAGGCCAATGCTCTATCCACTGAGCCAAACCAGCTAGGGCAACACTTGGTATTATTTTATATTAGTTTCAGGTGTACGGTATAGTGGTTAGACATTTATATAATTTACAAAGTGATCTCCCTGGTAAGTCTAGTACCCACTTGGTACCATACACAGTTATTACAATGTTCTTGGCTGTATTTCCTATGCAGTACTTTACATCCCTGTGACTATTCAGCAGTTACCAATTTGTACTTCTTAATCCCTTCACCCTTTCACCTAAACCCCAACCCCCCTCCCATCTGGTAACCATCAGTTCTCTATCTATGAGTCTGTTTTTGTTTTGTGTATTATATTCTTTAGATTCCATATATAAGTGAAATCACATGTGTTTGTCTGACTTATTTCACTTAGCATTATATCCTCTAGGTCAATCTCACAAATGGTCAGATTTTATTCTTTTTTATGGCTGAGTAACATTCATTTGTATATATGTACCATAGCTTTATCTAATTATCTGTTGCACCCTATGAGCACTTTGGTTTGCTAATGTAAATAATGCTGCAATGAGCATAGGGTGCATATTTCTTTTAAAATTAGCGTTTTGGGGTTTTGGGGATGCCTTTTATTTCTTTTTCTTGTCTGATTGCTGTGACTAGGACTTCTAATACTATGTTGAATAAAAATGGTGAAAGTGGACATTTTTTTCTTGTTTCTGATCTTAAGGTAAAAGCTTTTAGCTTTTCTCATTGAGTATGATATTAGCTGTAGGTTTGTCATATATGGCTTTTTTTATGTTGAGGTAGATTTCCTCTGTTCCTTCTTGGCTGAGAGTTTTTATCATAAATGAATACTGGATTTTGTCAAATGCTTTTTCTGCTTCTATTGATATAATCATGTGCTTTTTATCTTTCATTTTGTTTATGGGGAGTATCATGTTAATTGATTTGTAGATATTGAACCAAACTTGCATCCCATGAATAAATCTCACATGATCATGATGTATGATCTTTTAAATATATTGCTGAATTTGGTGTGCTAATATTTTGTTGAGGATTTTTACATCTATGTTCACCAGGGATATTGGCCTATCATTTTCTTTTTTTGTAATTCTAGAGGCCTGGTGCATGAATTCGTGCACCAATGGGGTCCCTTGGCCTGGCCTGCAAGGTCAGGCTGAAACCGGCCCTCCGACATCCCCTGAGGAGGTCCTGAATTGCGAGAGGGTGCAGGCCAGGCCAAGGGACCCCACCGGTGCACAATCGGGGCCAGGGAGGGACCGCAGGAGGGCTCCAGGGCGTGTCTGGCCCGTCTCACTCAGTCCTGATTGGCTGGACTCCAGCAGCAGGCTAACCTACTGGTCGGAGCATCTGCCCCCTGGTGGTCAGTGCACACCATAGCGAGCAGTTGAGCAGCCTTAGCATATCATTAGCATATACGCTTTGATTGGTTGAATGGCCAACCAGATGACTGGACACTTAGCATATTAGGCTTTTATTATATAGGATCTTTGTCTGATTTTGCAATCAGGGTAATGGTGACCTCATAAAATGATCTTGGGAGCTTTCCCTTCACTTGAATTGTTTTTCAGTAGTTTGAGAAGAATAGATGTTAATTCATCTTTGAGTGTTTGGTAAATTTCACCTGTGAAGGCATCTGGTCCAGGACTTTTGTTTGTTGGAGTTTTTTGATTACTGATTTGATTTCCTTGGTAGTCATCAGTCTGTTCAGATTTTCTGTTTCTTCTTGATTCAGTCTTGGAAGATTGTATGTTTCTAGGAATTTACCCATTTCTTCCAGATTGTCCAATTTATTGATATATACTTATTTGTATTTTTTCTTATAATCTTTTTTATTTCTGTGGTGTCAATTATCCCCTTTAATTTCTGATTTATTTATTTGAGACCTCTTTTTTTTTTCTTGATAAGTCTGAAAACCAAATATATTCTGTCCTTTGTTCTAAAGACATTTACTGAGCACTGTTCCTTATTTGGAAGAACAAGAATCAAAATAAAGCAAGAGTTAAAATTACCTTCAGTTTGCACTGTGTGAGTGGATAGTATGAGTAGTAGCATATACAATAAAGATAATGGTTCCTCCTGGATTAATATTTAGTTTGCAGAATATCTCTTAAAATAAGAATGGCACATGAAGGTCCTTAAAGACCTAAGATTAAAGTGTACTTTTTGATAAATTTTATAAGATAGGAGTGGCATAGAAATATTTTCCTCACTGTTCAGTTGTACAATAGAGGCCATTTAGTTTCTACCTTGTAAAAGTACCTCTTCTGATAGCCACCTATGCAGAGTGCAGTTCTCTGCACTCTTGGGCCATGCAGCTGATCTGAACAGAATATGTAAACACAGCAACATAGAGATCCTGGGCCACTCAGTAGATGTCTAAAGTCATTCAAATGCAAACACATTTTTCATAGGGAAAAAACTCAGACTCTCACTTTGAGCCTGTTGAGTACTCATTTTGAGTTAAAATAGTTTTGTTGTCAGGGTCTGGTCTTTTTGCAGGTGAGAGGGAGGAAGAAAGGCTGATCCACTCAGGTTTGGTGATGCAGGTGACACTGGCTGAATGGGAGAAGTGTGAACAAAAGTGCCGTGATCAGCACTTGGTGTGTGCACTGTGCTATCTGCATTATTCCTCTCAGTCTTCTCTAGAAGCCTATTCATAGCATCATTTACAGCAGGGGAGATTTCGATTAGGAGAAGTCAGGTAATATGCTCAAGATCATCCCCCGACTTAGATGGTGAACTGGTGATTGGACTTTGACAATTTCACTTTAGTATTTACATTTTTGACTATATTCCTATTAAGCAGGGAAAAGGTGGAAAGGAGCAGAATCTGGGGATTCAGTAAAATAACATTTATTCCATAAATACCCATCAAGCACCACTAAGTGCCACGCATTGTTCTAGGCACAGGGCATACAGCAGTGACCAACAGAGAATCCCCGTATCCATTCTTACAGAGTTTTCATTCTACTTGGAGGGGGTTAGGGACATAATGAACAAATTTATTTTGCAGGATGAGTAGGAAGAGTTATAGTATACATATAATATCTTTGTTTTTAGAAATATACATGCTGCATTGTATTAAAGGTGACTTGAATAGCTTGTAACAACAACAGCACAAACAATGACTAGTAATAAATATAAAGAGGCATAATATTGAGCCTGATGAAAAGTATTGCACCAATCTATATACATAAAAGCCTGATATGCAAAGCGTCCCCTCGGGAGTTCAACCAATCAGGAGTTCGATCGCTAGCCATGACGTGCGCCGAACGAAGGAAGGTTCTGGCCAGCAGCCGGCAGCCACTAGGGACCCTATCCATGCACTGGGCCTCTAGTATGTGCATAAGGAAAGAAAATGGTTTTTTTTTTCCTCCTAGGTTTATCAAGTAGTGTCATTTTGGGATAGAGAAGTTCAAAAGGGTGTTTGCATGATTAAAATAAAGCAGATTGAAATGAATGAGTAAAAAAAGGAAGTGTCTGTCTCAGGTTGATTGCAGAAGGTTCTAGAAAATAAAAGAAAGTCCTAGGATTTGATGTGCAGAACAATTGTTGAAAATTGGTCTCATTAGGGAGAGGGTGGAGTATATCATTGACAATATCTTTGTGAGGAGGCTGGAAGCAGAAGAGACTATATGGGAAATGAAGAGCTTAGGCAGGCAGGAATATAGAATTGAAGCATAAAAAATACTCATTGAAGTCCTGCATATGCAAGTGCAGAGGATGGTAGTTGATGCAGAGTGTAAGACAAGACAGGAATACAGGAGAAGCAAACAGTTCCAGAAAGTCCTGGGAGCCTCCAGACAGATCAGGGTGATGCCAAATACCACAGATAGACTGTCTGCAAAATTCAGAGGAAAAGGCCATTTCAGTTAACCTGGCTAGGGAAGACTTTCATCATAGCGCAGGTGGGATTTGGGTTTGGTTTTGTAGGATGAAGAGAGTTTGAATAGGAATGCCTATGAAGATTCTGTGGTTGGAAAGATAGTTCAAAAATGTGGAGTGAGAACCTGACAGACTGAGATCGGTAAATAAATTAGTAAGAGAGAGCATTTAAGCCTATGGTCATATCCTCCCACCCGACTATCACTGTATAATGGGTAACAGAGCATAGGGCTCTTACGCCCTTTAATTTGGACATGGCCCACAGGCCTGGGATTTGTCAGCCTGCGAGACTAAAGCCCTAGTCTGAGCTAGCTCTCTCAAATGTCTGTACACATTCAAAGAATCTTCTGTGAGATATGTGGGCAGGCTTATCTACTGAAGGCTGCCTTCCCCATACCAGTACCATTCTATAGCAATGGAGTCCTTGGGATATTAGGACTCTTTACTCATTGGAATTCACACAGGACTTGATAAAGAGAAATCTCTTTGTTTTGAAAAACATGTTCTGTTCCATAATCTTGGCCATAAAGATTTTTCATTACAAATGGAATGACACTTTTGAAATCACATACTTAAAAAGTTATACCTAATTTCAAATTGTTTTCTGCTATTAAATTTATTAGTTACTTCTGTAACTATCATTTATTGTAGTCTCTAACATATTAATACCTATTTTCATTACATGTATTCAAAATACTTCTCCATTAATAAGTGATGAGTCACATCCTTTTTCTTCCTATTATTATCTTTTTCTTCTGTTAGCTTCAATTTCCTTCTTGTTAAGGTGTAAAGACTTCTAAAGTAAAACTTTTAGAACAGCTTAGACAATATATATGGTGGCTGGGAATCATACTCAGATGTGCCCTTCCACTAGTCTGTGTATGGTGAAAACCGTCTCCACAGACAGACTGCTCGCATCATTGTTTGCATGATAGACCGCTCTTTATTGGAAAGGCAGGGGTACACTACTCATGTTTCTAGAATAACATATACAATTATAGGCCATAGAATGTAAAGTTTTGTTCTGTGCCAGTTTATAAAGGACATTCAAGGTTTGACCTTCATCACTGAAATGATTCCACTGGATAGTCTGTCAGTCACTGCAACATCTTATTTGATTTTGGGCATACCCCACTATTTCAAACTTTATCTAAATAACTGACTAATTTTTTTTTTGAGTTTTGTTGCAAACTTAAATTTTTTCCTGCTGTGGTTTAGCAATTCTTCAGTGTAAGCATTTAAAGGGTAGATAGATACCTTTTGAAATCCATGTTTATGTTGATCAGTTCAGAAGTCAATTCCTTTTTGCTCTTGTTGTCCTTCTGGTGTGTACAGACTTTTTCTATTCTGTTATTCAACTCCATCATTGCTTATTTAAACATAAATTGTTTCCCTATTTTGTGTGTACTTTCTATTTTTCCCCTTATATGTCTGTGTGTATCTATATCTATCTAATCTATATGTGTTGATATAGATAAAGATACAGCTATAGATATAGATATAGATATAGATATAGATATAGATATAGATATAAAGATTCTTTTGTTTACACTGGGCAGCATTTAATTTCTCTCTCCAAAGTCATCTCTCCACAGATGCTGCATTAAGTATGCTTTTCTAGAAATTTGGCAATTTAAATGCCAGAAACGCTATTAACTCTACTTACGGTTGTTATGCATTCGTTAGTCAGGCCATATTGTCTGTGCATCACAAAAACCTGTATGTGATGCCACTTTCCAGGTTTGGTTTAACTTTTTAGAAAATTAGACTCCTGCCTTAGCCTTAGAGAGACGCCAGGGGAATCTGGCCTGGGTTTAGATCTGGTAATGCCACCAAGATCACCATTTGTGAGCACTTTCAATGATGTGTCAATTGTTGGAGTTAAGGTAAATTGGTGTTAATAGCAGAGTTTATTTCAAATTATAAAATTACAATCTATCATAAAAGTTTTAAGAATGTCATCCATAAAACCCAACTACATTTATATATCTGATGCCTATATGTATAACTTATAAGAAGTCTAGAAGTCTGTCATTGCTGCTAATTTTTGTTGTCTGGAAGTTTTTATGCACCAGAATTTTCAGTTGCTATATTTTAGATAGTGTTTTTGTGTGTGTGATGTAATTTGTATTTAACCAAAAAAAAAAAAAAGCAAGAGAAGGCAAAAGTTAAAAAAGAAAGGTCAGAATTTCAAGTAAATCTTAGTTTAGGAAAATTGGGCCTACTAATATAGACCCAAACTTGAAGCATGCCTGTGTTTTCTGCATCTTAATTTAAGAGTTCAGTAGTGTTGCTTCCATGTACTATAGTAAGAAGCATACATTTGGAAGCCATCTGTTCCCACAAAGTAACTCAAAAATAAAGTGAGATTGTTTACATGAATAGAAAGTTGATGACTGTGAGAATTTGGCTTTTCTTTGTAACAGAAGGGAAATGTTTTTATAGTCAGATTTCTATATATGTTCATAGGCCATAAAGGAGAATATAAGTGGGAAAAAGAAACCAAATTAGAGAACAATGTTTGATTTGCAAAACAGAAATATTTTATTTTTTTGTTTGTTAAGAAATTTTTGCTCCTCTGTTAATATGATGTTGATACCGAGCCATCTCAATTTATAGTATATCTGTTACTCTTCCAGGACATTTTTAAGCCATCAGAGTCAGGCTATATGATTTTGGAATCTCCCTTGGTGTTTGCTGTTCTTCCTTCTGCTGTGTTTCCTCAGTCTGTTTGCTGGAGGGGACCTAAGACCCTGAAGATGAAACAGGGCCAGGAGCCCTTCAGCTCAGTGAGTCTTGAATTTTTCTTCACTGTTCTCTCCAAATGGTCAGAAAGAAGCCACATCTTAGTTTTTTAATTTTCTGGCTTCTCCTGTGGCCTTGTGCAAGCCGACCTTTCAATGTAAGACATGGAGTTTTGCTACACAATGTATTCCTCTAATATTTTTTTAAAATGTATTTTTATTTATTTCAGAGGGGAAAGGAAAGGGAGAGAGAGATAGAAACATCAATGATGAGAGAGAATCATTGATTGGCTGCCTCCTGCACACCCGACACTGGGGATCGAGCCCGCAGCCTGGGCATGTGCCCTGACCAGGAATCAAGCCATGACCTCCTGGTTCATAGATCCATGCTCATCACTGAGCCACACCAGCTGGGCTTCTTTCATATTCTTGATGTTGATGCCCTACAGCATTAGGAGTAGCATTTGTGTGTCTGACCTAGTTCCATCAACTTAGCTCTGATTTAATTCACTTTATCTCTGCAGGCAACTGTGACAATTTCAAAGATAGCACTATCCACAGACAGCCTGACTTGGCCTTCCTCTAGATTGCCTTCATTTCACTTTTCCAGGTCATTTCCCTCACTTCCCCTTCCCCCTGCCCTGTAAGATTCTGCTTACCCCACTCTCTTTTGTCCACTCCCTAAGCCTGCTCACAACACACAGGATCCTGCCAGCCCCTCCTTGCGGGTCTGAGCACTACAAGCCTTGAGGCACCTTTGCATTATTTCCTTATGGCATTTTTTGATAATTATTGCCTTCCTCTTTTGGTACTTTTCCCATGTTTAAGCTCTTTCCACCTTTATTGGCCTGTGAGGTCTGGCTAGGTAGGCGTTTTTCCTCATTTTTTATGTGCCCTTCATGGCTATCACAGAAAGTGCTAGATACACATCAGTGCATTATTCTGTCTCTTCTTTCCCACTCATAGTCTACTCCGTGTCTCCACTAGTAATCCATCATCTTGGATCTCTCATAATGCCATCCCCTACCTGTACACATTTTGCTGATCTGCTGCGATTTTCTTGGTGATGACCTTATTTTTTATCAGATGGCATCTTTTTCACTCCTCAGCATCACCCACTATTTTAGTTGGCTTGGGTTCCCATAACCAAATACTACAGACTGGGTGGCTTAAACAACAGGAATTTATTTGTCATAGTTCTTGAGGCTGAGAGTCCAAGGTGTTGGCAAGGTTGGTTTCTCCTAAGGTGTCTTTCTCTGGCTTGTAGGTGGCCACCTTCTCCCTATGTGTTCATATGGCCTTTCCTCTGTGCCCGCGCATCACTGGTGTGTCTTCTGGGTCCAGACATCCTCTTATAAGGACACCAGTCACATTGGATGAGATCCTACCCATAGGAGCTCATTCAACTTTAATTACTTTAAAGGCCTGTTCTCCAAATACAATCATATTCTGAGCTACTAGGGGTTAGGGTTTCAATATGACTTTATGGGGACACAATTCAGCCCAGCACGCTCTCACCCCTGGTAGCTACAGCTCCTCCCCCAGCCTGTATAAACTGACTGTACCTGTACATGGCTGCCCTTCCACAAGTCTGGGACCTCGCCTATCTTGTTCACCATCCCATCCCAGGATCTATAGCACTCATGTGTTCCTGCCTCAGCTCAGTAAATGCTTTTAAGCAGGTGGATGTACTGTGAAGTGGGGAAGGAGCCACCTTTATATTTAAAAATGGGTGACTCTGGCTTGTCTAGGGCCCCCTTCCTCCTTCACCATCTCTCCAATTCAGCGTAGTCTTTTTGTTGTTTGGCAGGCAGGTCCCCAGAATTATTCTTTCCTCTCAACAAGAGTTAAAACAAAGATGAGGCTGTTTCCCATCAACATTTGCAAGTGTTTGATAATCAATGTTACATTCAGAGGTAGAATGAGTTACAGTGAATTCTGAAGGAGTTGGAAGGGATTTTATTGTATCAAAGATTGCTTGAAATTAGCAAATAAAGTAAAGCTAAACAGTTTTTGAGCACCTATCCTGGATAAGGAACTGTGGATGATTAAGAAAATAGAGACATAGTTCTACCTACTTTTCAGAATTTCATAAGGATTAACAAAATAACATATCCCTTATCAGATGTGTCATTGGCAAATATGTTCTCCCATACAGTAGTTTCCCTTTTCATTTTGTTTTTGTTTTCTTTTGCCATGCAGAAGCTTTTTAGTTTGATGTAGACCCATTTGTTTATTTTTTTTCTTTGTTTCCCTTACCCGGTGATATATCAGTAAAAATATTGCTATGCAAGATGTCTGAGATTTTATTGGCTCTTTTTTCTTCCAAGATTTTTATGCGTTATGAGGTCAGAAGGAAGGAGTATGGGGGACTGTATAAAAGAAGATGAAGAGAGTTGCTAAAGAACATGTATGCATAGCCCATGGTCAGACAATAGTGTGGTGAAGGCCAGGGGAGGGGTGGACAAAGGAGGGGGCTAGGGGATATCTGTAATAATGTCAACAATAAAATAATGTATTTGAAAGTACTGTACACATATGATATTTTCATTAATAAGTGTCATCTTCAGATAAAGCCTTTTAGCCCTCAGCCAAAATGGCTTTTTTTCCTCTTCTTTCATCAGTATAGTTTAGAGGTTAAAAATGTTGGCTTTGTCCATTGTAAATTGCATCACTCTGACCAGAATCCATTTCTTCACCTGTAAAATGGGAATAATATGTACTTAGTAGAGTTGTTGTAAGGACAATGATTATAGTAACAATAGACAATGTTATCAAGTGCTTTCTTTGCCAGATATTACTCCAAATGTACTCCAAATGTTTTAGATGTAAATACATGTATTAAATATGTTTAATGTATGTAATATCTCATTTGACTCTTGCTAAGTGTTTTAATTATAGTAGGAGCTTAATAACTAAACCTAGCTGTCATCTAGGTTCCACCCAACTTCCTGTATCTGGTTCAAATTCATCTGATTTGTAGCTTGAAGAGGGAGTTTAGGTAGCTAGAAACCATTCATTTACATCTCTCTTATTTAATAACTGAAGATACTGAGGCTCAGGCAGCTTAAGTCACACAGCAGGGTGGATGGGTGCCTGAGCCAACCACAGTCTCACAATCTCATACCAAAGGGCTGTTTCTGTAGAGCCAGGAGGCAACATTGGATGGATGGAAGACCTCCCTGCCTCTGTAGAGTTCTCAGGTCAAACCCGCGCAGACCAGCCATGTGGAATATTTCTAAAATAATAAAAAAATACCATGAAACCTTTAATAACATCTGGTCCAAAGTTGGGGAAATAAGTTATAAAACTGATAGTGGTTATAGGTGAAATGTGTTTGTTCAGGATTTTACTGCATGTGGTTTGGGGGATATGCCTGGGCCCCATATAAATTGGATTCCAAAAACTAAAAGGCGTGTAGGAAGTCCCCAACTCACAAAACAGAAGGCCACCATGGTCTTTCATAGCAAGGTTTTTCTTAGATCTTGGAATATATTTTCCTATGGAACTAAAGTAGTAAGTGGTGGTTTGGTTCTCTCACTAGCCTTCTAATTAACCCTAGCAGATGTGGGCCTTCATGTTAATAGTGATTTATTCCTTTTTTTTTTTAATGCAACCTCATTTCTGACATCAAGTTCTGAATCTGAAGATTTTGGCATCAACCTATGAATGAAGTTCCCCTACCCTCCTCCAGGCCCTTTGGTCAGTGGGACCAGCATACTGGAGACCCCCATCTTATTGTTGTGGGGAGCAAAGGTTGGCATTTAAATCAGTGGAGTCGGCTCTGGGACTGGATGTGGCCTCCAGGCTGAGGAGGAGCTGACTCAGGAGATGCCCACTGAGGGAGACGGGCAGGAATTTAAACACTTCTCTGCTTAATTTAGATATTTTTTATATATTATCTCCCCGACTTATTAATTTTAGAATTTGAAGCAAGTTACTGAATCTCTGAACTTCAGGTTTGTAATTTGTTAAAAATCAAAACACTCTTCTCCTTTAGGATTGTGAAGAGGCATGAGGTAAGGTGTGGTACCCAGGCAGAGTAACGGTTGTGATCAGTAGTGTGATCAATAGATGTCACTTGCCTTCCTTGATTCCCATGACATTATGTGTTACAGTTTTCTCAGGAAAATAAATAATTGCAAGTTGTCAATGTATCATTAGCACAGTGGCTAAGAGCACAGACCAGCCTGGGTCTTAGTCCTGGCTCCACCACGACATGGCTAGTTCTTAACCTCCCTGTACTTCAGTTTCCTCATCATAAATTGGGGATGATGATGATGATGATGATGATAATAATAATAATAATAATAATAGTGTTATGGTGACGAGTAAGTGAATGAATATCTGTGCAAAGTGCTTAAGTCAGTGCTTGGCACTGACGTTTGCCAGTATTAGACTCCATTATCTTTAGCAAAGAGATTCAATCTTATGAGGCACAAGAAGACTAGTTACATTCCTAGAAATAGTGCAGTATTAATAAAATGGTATTAATATCCAAAAGCTTGAGTATACATGTTTTCAGTTTGTGTAAGTGATATTTATATTCTTTTGACAGTATTTGGAGGATAGTAGTGTAGGAAGTTTTTATTATTGCAGCTCTAGCTATTCAGAGCTATGTGAGAAATCCCAGACTAGATGGTGAAATGGTTTTTCTTGGGTTATGTTGCTAGTAAGTTGTTGAGCCAAGACCACATCTTCTGAATTTTGATGTGATTTCCATTCATTCCTCAATTTAAGTGTTAGGTATGATTTGATTTTACCAGGACAAAGAAATCCCAAGGAGGACACGCACGGCTAATAGAGCAGAATGAGTTAGGAACTCTCCCAGTGGAGAGTGAGGAGTCACATTCTGGTGCCACACTGTGTATTTAGGAGAAGGGTGCTGGGACCAAGGCTTGTTTGGGGACAGGGGATCAGAGAGGGGGGAAGGAGGGGCTGGGGCCTGAGAGGGGGGCTTGGAGTGCAGCTCTTCGTCCTCTGCAAGAGTCCTGCCATTGATTTAAAAGCTTTTCCATATTAAAAATAAATAAATAAATTTATCTCCTTTTTATGCTCTTGGCAAAGAACAGTTTTGTGAATCTTTTTATGTTCTTGACAACTGCTCTGAGGACATGTAGATAATAATTTTTCTGTAAGAAGTGAGAAAATTTCTATGAGGAGGCAAAGATTTAAGAATACATATATAGATTTAAACATACCTCCTCTTTTCACTGTTTTTCTGGCATCTAGCTTTTATTTTGAACTTTAATCAGAAGTTAGTTCATTAAAAGCTTTGCAACAGGTTCCCTATCACCCCGAAGTTACTGATAAGGGAACTGATAGGGGATACCATCTAGGTCCAGGGTTCTTGAGAATGTTTCCTCATTCAATTCTCACTACCACCTTGCAGGGTAGGTAGTGTCCTTGTTGCCAAGAAGGAAACTTGTCAGTTAGGCAATCTGAGTGTGTTTGTAGATCCAGTAGAGACAGAGCCCAAACTGGAATCAGAACTCTGTTGAAGTGCCCAAGTCCCTGCTATGCTTTTTTATAGTACCACTGAATATTTAGAGCTGGAGGATTGGATCAGAGGAGATTCTGCAATGAGAATAAGCCCAGACAGTAATTCTTAGGGTGACTCAGACTGAGGAGCAGATCTCTGAATAAGACCCAGATCCTGTACTAATGTTATTTTCCCCACTAATCTGAAAGTGGATGCAGGGCCCAGCTGTAGGCACAGGAGTTTAGTTCTAATCCTCACTTGTTTGTAGTGGCCAGTTATCAGCTCCATTTCTAAGAACTGTGTTTTAAAGCAAGTGATAATTAATAGTATTAAAAATTCTCCAAGGTATGTATTATTTAAAAATGTAAATAAATACATATTTGGGTTTTTATTTTTGGTATAAAATTTTGTTAGACTATATAATACGTCACCTAAATGTACAGCATATTTACAATTTATTAGATTGTATTCCCTCCAGCGAGAAAAGAATGAATAGCCATTGGGTGAGTGACCAGGAAGTTTACTTTTTAGAATGTTGCCTTTGTAATATAAGTGTTTACATTCTAAAAGCTGTTTTAACCCTGGCTGGTGTTGGTCAGAGGTTAGCGCATCAGCCTAAGCACTGAAGGGTCTCCAGTTCCATTCTTGGTCAAGGGCATGTATCTGGGTTGCAGGTTTGATCCCCTGCTGGGAGGCAACCAATTGATGTGTCTCTTTCACATCTATGTTTCTCTCTCTCTCTCTCTCTCTCTCTCTCTCTCTCGCTATTTCTCTCTCTCTCTCCCTTCCTATCTCCTTCCCACTCTCTCTAAGAAAATCTCTCTAAGAAAATCTAAGAGGATCAACAAGAACAACAACATCAAAAAGCTGTTTTATTAAGTAGTTGCCATTGATTTGATATATAAAAATGCATTTTATTTTGTAATGAAGACCTTTGAATACATTAAGTAATTGCTTTTACAATTTTATAAATGAAATAGCACAGCAGCCCATTTTGGCTAAAATGGCAGCAGGGTTTATGACGAGAAATAACCAAAAGTTTTTATGTTTATGCAAATTGATGTGATTCAAAGGAATCTGTGCAATTGAAGGCAAATAGATCTTTCTTTGTACACTTCCCTTGGAGGTGTGGATGATAATCTCTACATGCAATTTAAAGCAATTATGTGTTTTTGCCTGGTCTTTAGAAAGCCTGATTAAATCAAAGTTGATTTTAGTTGTGCCAGTCATTCCAGTGGTTATAGTCTTGTAATAAACACGTAGCTGTGGTTTGTACCGATTTTTGCAATTAATACTTTCTTGTATCTGTGCACTACTTTCAAGCACTACTATGCAGTAACTTTACTGATGTCCCTAAGGCTGGTCCATTTCATGAAATTCAGTTGGCAGCTGTGAAGACTTGCTGTTTCTCCCCACCCCCACCTGCAAACAGTATGTTAATAAAGACTTGGTATCTTAAAGGGAAATTTGCACAGTGAGAGTTCTGACGTACTGTGCCCTGATAGAGCCCTTAATGTCTGCCTCATAGAGTGACAAAGACAGCAAAACCCAGCTAAGTGCATTCATAATCAGGCTGCCTGGGTCCTTGTAAAGTGGTTTCACAGCTTTGGTGTGTGTGTCCCCTTGTGTCCCACTGTCTCAGACTCTTTCTCCTGGCAGCTGGGCAGCCCAGTTTGTAATCTCAATACTACATGGCTTAGAAGAGGCCTGTCACTTTTGAATGAAAGACTTCAACTCTCGAACATAATCACTTTCCAGAATTCTATGCCACACTCTTTTATTTTTTCAAAAGAACCTTAGGTCACTGTGGACATCATAGGAGGTGCTCTTACAGGAGGATCATAAATAGTGTCATCTTAAATCCAGGTTTTCTGAATACAATCTGGTTTATACCTCTTACCCTGGCCTAATGAATAATAAGACCTCCTTTTAATACATTCTGATTTGGGTGACAAATTATATGGTCACTCTACTCATATGGGACCATATACACCATCTATTAAGAATAACTAATATAGAGACAAGTGACTTGCCCATACCACCAGCCAGTTCGTGTCAGATTGGGTCTAGAATCGAATGGCTTACCCTAGTCATCTCTGTCAACTGCCCATACTGCTGTCCATCGAAGTAATGACAATGCTTGGATGGTTTCTCTTTTGGGTCTTTGGCATTTGTCATTAATTTTAGTGGGCAAATACTGGATTCATTTTTAAACTATGAAATGTAGCATACATAGAAAGGAGTTTGTACAAAAGGTAGGCATCTACACTAATAAAAAACAAAGATGCTAATTGACCGTACCTTCGCTACACCCAAGCCACGCCCACAAGCCAATCAGAGTGACTATATGCAAATTAACCCAACCAAGATGGCGGCCGGCAGCCACGGAGCTGGAGCAAGCAGGAGGCTTGGTTGCCTGGGCGATGGAGGAAGCCAAGCTTCCTGCCTGCCCTGGGCCGGCTGTGGCCTCCACTCATGGCAACAAAGTTTCAATTATAGAAGACAAATAAATCCCAGATACCTGCTTCCAGCCAGCCTCCACTGGGAGCTTGGGTGGCTGGGGGCCGTGGCCAGCCTGCAAACAGCCATCAGCCCCTCACCCAGGATGGCCACACCCTCATGGGGTAAGGGTCCCCGCTGGGGTGCTTGGCCAGCCTGCAAACAGCCCTCAGCCCCTCACCCAGACTGGCCAGGCACCCCAGCAGGACCCCCCACCCTGAAGGGGCTGTGGCCAGCCTGCAAACAGCCATCAGCCCCTCAACCAGGCTGGCTAGGCACTCCTATATAATAAAAGGGTAATATGCAAATTGACCCTAACAGCTGAATGACTGGGAATGACTGGTCACTATGACACACATTGATCACCAGGGGGAGATGCTCAATGCAGGAGCTGCCCCTGGTGGTCAGTGCGCTCCCACAGGGGGAGCTCTGCTCAGCCACAAGCCAGGCTGATGGCTGCCAGTACAGCAGTGGTGGTGGGAGCCTCTCCCGCCTCCTCAGCAGTGCTAAGGATGTCCGACTGCAGCTTAGGCTTGCTCCCTGCTGGCAAGTGGACATCCCCCAAGGGCTTCTGGGCTGCCAGAGGGATGTCTGACTGCCAGCTTAGGCCCAATCCCCCAGGGAGCGGACCTAAGCCAGCAGGTGGTCATTTCCTGAGGGGTCCCAGGCCGGGCTGAGGGACCCCCCTGGGTGCACAAATTTTTGTGCACCGGGCCTCTAGTTATTTAAATAATTATGGTATAATAGATGTAGGGACAGAGAACAGGTAGGAAGCTGGGCCTCGGGGTGGGGAGGTGATTGCCTGGGGAGGAACAAGATAGGATGGAAACATTCTGTGCCCTGATGGTGACTGCACAGGTGTATGCCATTGTCAGAACCCATCAAATTCTACACTTAAAATGGGTGCATTTTGTTGTGTATAAATTATACCTTAATAAGGTAGACTAAAGGTACACCTATATATCCATTATTCAACTTAAAAAGTAGAACATTTTTATACCTTTTTAGCTCTCTGCTTTCTACATATTCCTGATTGACAAGCTGTTTTAAAACACGGGACATGGCAGAATCTATGCCTGCTATTAGAAGACATTTCCATTTTAGTGGATAGATTCTTTGATCTTCATTTTTCTTTTCTATTTTGAAACAGCTTGTTAACTGTCTGTTTAGTAATACTAATATTCTAACTCTATTTATGAGTGGCATTTTATTTTATTGTTAGAAAAAACTGACACTAAGCCAAGGTTTTTGGGGTCACTTGAGATGATGAAGTGCAAGTCCTAAGAGCATTTGTTGAGCACCTGTTGGGTGTCAGTGACTTTGCTGACATGATCTCATTCTTCCCCTCAGCTGATTAAGATAGGTGTCAATTACCTTAAATTTTGTTGAGTGCAGAAACTGAGTCTCATAGATGTTAAGCAGCTTACTCAATATCCCCACATGGAAAGTGAGGGAGCCAATTTCAACCGCTGTCTGACTACAATGTTCACCTTTCCTACCAAGGACGCTGTCATTAGAACTGCCTTTTACTGGACAAAGTCGAGCACATGGGCTAGACCCCTGGTTATCCTATAGCACTGGGACCATGTGAAGGTCACTTGCACATTTCCTGGCCCAGCCTCCTCCTGCAGCTCTCTCTTGCTTGCCCGCCCAGGGTCAGCTGCCTGACTGGGGATGTAATGGGCCTCTGGAATCTGGTGCTACCCTGCTTATCTCATTGGGTTTTTCTCTCACCCTCCTCATGGGTCTCTGTAGCTCCAGCTGCCTTTTTCTTTAATGTTCCTTATGTCCCAGGTTAAGTGCCTTTACTTCACCTTTGATTATACCTCTCCTTACCTCTCTGCATTTGCCAAATAATATAAAACAGACAAACAAAAAAACAAATAAAAATTAAAACTCCGGTTCTCTGGTCCCTGTCCGTCATTCCAAAATTGTAACTCCTGCCTCTTCAATGATGTCTCAAACCCCAGCCATCCTCTCCCCCATTCACCTCCAGCTTTTCTGCACTTTATGCTTTTGGTCTATAATAGGTGCTTTAAGTGATTGAGTTGATCCTTAATTGTTCTTTACTTTCATGTCTTTTTTCCAACTTATAATAACAATAAGGATGATAATAGCTTTATTTATTGAGTCAGGTATTGTGTTAGAGTACTTTAGGCAGCTTCTCTCATTTAATCCCCCAAACAATCTTAAGATACAGATATATATTTTCTTCCTTTTTGACAGATAAGAAAATTGTCTCTCAGGAAAAAAAGAAAAAGCCTGGTGTTACACAGCTATCAAGTGAAGAAACTGGGATTCAAATCCAGTTTGACTTGAGTGGTCACATGCTACATTCTACTGACTCCTGCAGTCTCTTCAAGAGAGTGGAAAGAAAGGGAACTGCCATTTAGCGTGCCTGTACTGGGCATGTAGTAGAGGTGGTTTAACGTACTATCTCACATGATTTTACCCTCATGCTAAGAGTTAGATATTATAGTCTCCAAAAAGAAATGAGGCTTTGTTTAAATAATTTACTCAAGGTCACAGAGCTAAGTGGGGACATCAACATTAAACCAGGCCTTTCTGCCCCTAGAGATACCCCACTATGTGCATAAGAAATTCCATCTATATTTGTTTTCTGATTCTCTGCAGAGCCTAGCACAGTGCTGGATATTAGTGAGTTTCAATTAGTTATATGTTGATTGAAAGAAAAAAGGTTCATTTTATTCTGTTAGAAGCATGAACATAGAAGGTATATTCTAGTAGGGAAGAGTGGAGCCCATAAGGAATGTTATATTTTGAGAAGAGACAACATACAAACAAAGATGAGGTGGAATAGATACTTGAATGGCATGGCAACTGCAGAAATTTTTTTGTTATCTTTTGAAAAATTTACTTTATACATTCTTCAATTTTACGCTAGTAGATCAGGAATGTCTATAATTTAAAGACAGCAGAGGATGACTTAGAATTCCTGTTCAGATTTTGCAGTTGCTCTGTTGTTAGTCTACTCCATCAGCTGAATCTGTTCCATCAGCTGACCTCCCCACTTCTCAGTGCCCTTCTCAAGTGCAGAGTTAAATGCTAATGGTCAGTTTGACACCGCCCCCCCCCCGCTCCCCTTCCCTTGGTCAATTTGTAGACCACTGAAACTCACCATAGAGCTCATCTTCAGAGTAAATAACTATTAAAAAAAAAACTCAAACAAAAAAGGAACTCTTTTATGTTCTAAAAATATGTTAACCATATGTTAGAATTTAGTTGATCAAACCACACATTCTCCAACTGTCCTGTGCACCTTGTGATTCTCAAGTTGTTAGTGCAAGTAACCTAATTCGATGAGAGGACAGGTCTACATCAGGTATGGTTCCTGGGTCTTGGGATATGTCCTCTACTTTCATTTTTATCCACAGAGTATTTCTGTTGAATGTGCTAAGATAACAGTTGGCAGTGGTAGTTGCAGTGGTGTGCGTAGTTGGCATGAGACTCAAGTGTGGACTTTTGAGTGATAGGCACCAACTCTGCCTTCCAGATGTGACCCTTTATGCTCCCAGTACCTGGAGAAATGCTAGCTGGGTGCACTGGGTTTTCACAAAGTGTGCTAGCTGTGTCATCTCCCAGGGCAATGGAGCTTCTTAGAATTGTACATGATGTGAGAATCCTCCCAGAATAAATACCAAAGTACTCAAATCACCATGTTCTTGTCACTGGCTTCTATCCCTTTCTTCTTGTGACCACCCATGACGTCTCAAACCATCATTGCTATTTAGGCATTGGGCTTGGAGTCCAGAAGATCAAGGTCAAATTCTGGCTCCATCACTTACTAATTAGGTGACTTGGACAATTCATGCACCTCTCTGAGCTCTGATTTTTCATCTGTAAAGTGAAAATAATAAAACTTATTTCATGGGGTTACTGTGATGATTGAAATAACAAATTCGGAGTATATCACACTTGGCTCGTGTAGGTGTGTCTGTAAGTGTGACATTGGTAGTAGCTGCTTTTTGAACTATGATGTCCTCTTTTGGGGAAGAGGGATCTTCTCACTGATCCCAATCCCCATCTGTGCTGGGACTTGCATCTGTCTCTGTCATTAGTCTGGGAACATATCTCTTGCCTCTGTTCCCTTGGTCTGCCATTCCCTGCACTACCCTTCCTCCTTGTACTCTCCACCCTTGGCAGTGCCTCCCCTGACTGATAGTGCTACTACTCACCTAGTCTGGAGCTTTACTTGTTGACTGGAGGACTTTGACTGTCTCCCTTTGGCTGCCCAGTCAGCTGCAGCTCCTCTGAGACTGCGGTCGATGCCCTGACTGAATACGTTTGTCATCTTATTTGAGCTGTCCTGGGACTCATTGCAACACTTCAAGCTCTGTAACTTTAGTTTGGGACACAGCCTATGATATGGCATGGTGTCTGAACTTTTGGTAAAAGATAAAATGGGAGGGAGGCAAGGAAGAACAGGGGAGGGAGGGAAGGAGGAAGAGAGAAGAGAGGAATGGATGCTGGTTGGAGAGCAGGGTGATGTAAAGGGAAATTTTGCTTAGCAATATGAATACTTAAGAGTGATAATTCTTAAAGGATGGGCTATAGTTTGGCAAAAATATTTATAACCATTATTATCATTATATTGATTAAAGGGAAAAATTCAATAAAATCTTCTTAATTTGTGGTGTGATGTAATGTAGAATATAGAATGAGAAGGCAGTATATAGGGATATGGGTAATAGAAGGTACTGAAACATCACAAGACTAAAAGGCTTTTTAAGTTCAGAAGTTCTGCATTTACTGCTCACACTGCATGAACTAAGAAGAGCTGTGTTTTTTCATTCATTCACCCAACAATTATTTATTATCTAGTATATGTGACCGGCCGAGGAACTTGTCCCTTCCCTCTGCTTATCTCCGTATGTGTGATGAGTGTAGCAGTGTGCACAGTAGCTTGGATCCTCATCTCCAAGGTTGGGGTTCCTGCTCCTCCACTTCCTGGCCTAGTGATCCCGGGCAAGTTACAGAACCTGTCTGTGCTCTAGTCTCCTCACTTGTAAATAGAAATGATAATTGTATCTATTTCAGAGGCCTTTTGGGAGTAGAACATGTTAGGAGTGTAGGACAGTGCCGGACATATGAGCAACACTCAGTAATCATTAGTTATTATTTGTTTCTTATTTATTTGCTTCTTTCTTGTTATCTCCCCCTCCATCATCAAATGCGAAGAGAAACCTAGTTTTTCTTTTTCTCTTGTAACTAGTCTCCCTAGATCCTAGGACAGTTTCTAGCCCATGGTAGGAACTTAATAAATATTTCAACTCATTAGATGAATAAATGAATGGGGATGGTTGCTTCCTATACAGTAGTGAACAAAATGTGGTGCCTGCCTTCATGGAGCTGCCAGTTAGTCTAGTGGAGGAGAAACTAGTGAGTATAATGACAAATGGTGACAACTGACATGCAGGGAAAGAACCAGGTGGGACTGTTTTGGATGGCATGATCAGGGATGAAGTGACATTTTCAGACTATGTTGTATAATTGACTGACTGATAAAGAGGACACCTTTTCTCTCATTGTCCATTTGAAGACTCAAAATACAGTAAACCCTCAATTATGTGGATCTCGATTTAAATGGCACAATTTCAGGTCTGTATGTCATATGTGAAAAATTAACACCCTATTAATTTAAAAATGCTTTTAACCAAGACTTGCTTATAATTAAATTAACAGGTTATTTTTTGTTATTAATTCACTGTTATTTTAAACAAATTTTAGTGAATAGGCCACATGTTGGAAAAAACACTTTAGTATTTTTGCCAGCATAAATAAATATTACATATGTACAACTATAGTCTACATATTTAAATCCAAGAGTCACCGCTTGTAGTATTCAGTGAATGATTAGCATGTGCTCACACTACATCATACGAGATACTTGGTTCTGTTGTCTCATGGTGTGACTTTCTGTAGCAGTTTTGTTGTTGTTGTTGTTGTTGTTGTGTTTTTTTTTGTAAAGCCTCACTTGAGGATATTTTTCCATTGATTTTTAGAGAGTGGAAGGGAGGGGTAGAGACAGACAGAAAAATCGATGTCAGAGACACATCGGTTGGTTGCTTCTCGCATGTGCTCCCGGCCAGGGCTGGGGATCTAACCTGCAACTGAGGTACATGCCCCAACCAGAATCGAACTCAAGACCCATCAGTCAACAGGCCAACGCTCTAACCACAGAGCAAAACCATCTAGTGCTGCAGCAGTTTTAATGCATGCAGACCGATGTTCTGATGTGGGCTAAGCCACAACCCATTTGTTTGCTCGAGGTGACTGGTGAATGCACACATTCACTAGACCTATTCAGTATAAATATAAAGTTACAGTAATACATAAGTTAAAATTTTACATACTTAATTATAAATGTGTCTACATAAGTAAAAACAGGTAAATTAATTTGTTGATATTTGACATACACATTTGGAAAACCTACTTTATTTTAAAACGGACTTCCTGCTTTAACGGACACCTCCTCGCCCGAATTAGTCTGCATATCAAGGTTTTACTATAATTATTTGTGAGTTCCCCCTCCTGCTTTTTAAAGCATTTCCATCTCAATTATTTCCTCTCTTCAAACATATAAACTGTGTGTGCCTGTTCTAATGTTTTAAAAAGGAAGTTAAACTTTAATGACTTAAAATATTTTTAAAAAGTCAATCTATGCTACTTAAAACTGATTATGAAACATACTCACTTGTTTACTTTTAGTTGCTTAGAAATTTTTGTTTTGTTTGTTTTTTTCATTTTAGTGTATGGGATTTTTTTGTTTTTTCTTCATCTTTTTCTTGTCTGTTTGGATAAACTCAGCCAGCATCATTATTTTTGACAGCAGTAACAATAAAGATTCTGCTTATTCTTAGCCTTTGGTTTACATTAAATATTTACAAGTACATTCTTGAATGTTACATTAACAGGTTCTTTTGGCCTATTGGATCAAAATATGCCTGATATACCTGAATTATCAGGCAGTGGCCCTATTTGGGCGTGTTCTTTCCATTCCTGTCCCACCTGGAGTATGACTTGACCATGGGAGCAGAGAGCTGCTAGAAGGGCTGGTTCTGTGTTGCTGCTTCTCCCCATTGTCACCAGCACAAAGGGTTGTGTTCTCTGCTGCAGCTTAGTAATTTTAAAGGTGCAAAGTGTTAACCTCAGCTCTGCACCCCAAACCTAGGTGAAGATTGCCTATTTAATGGTTTAGCTTCACTGAACCACAGGATGTGTGTACGGTTATTTAAATAAGGAATTCTTCCTGTGGCCTTGTTTATGGTGCTAGAACTGGGCTTGGGTGGGCTTTCCATTTCTATGCTTTCACACACATGGCTCTCCTTCGAAGTTGAAGGAGACATTGCTCTGAAGCATATATCTGCGGAATTAAAGCTGTGTGCATGTGTATTAGGGAGGGAGAGGGAGGAGTAGCCTCATTCCTATTTGTAAAAATCCTCAGGCAAGGATTTTTAAAGGCTTGCCTGTGTATTTTAGCTTCTCAGTTGACAGCCAGTAAAGCTTCCTGGTGCCATAAAAACAGTTGGAGATCAATGTAAGAATGTCCTTTTCAATTTTTTTTCTATAGGATTCAGATTGTCAGTGTAAATCTTGTTAGAATTCCCAAGTGAAACGCCCTTCCTTCTACTAACCTGGAGTCCTGCCTGAGGTTGTCTGTTGCTGCTGGACTCAGAATAATTGCAATATTTATTCTGATTATCAATTTGTATTTCGAGATCCAAGAGGCTTCTCACAACATGGTCACAGTGATGTTGTTGATTAAAGTTCTGAGTTTTAAATGTTGTTAACTTTGGTGCCCTTCGAAAAGGGAGCATGCTGCTTCTCGCTAGATGTTCTCAACTTCTCCCAACCAACAATTAGAGATTCCCTTCTCTGGTCTCAAAGAATTTTGTACTTAGCCTTTATCACATGCACCTCATCGTATCACACTTCTCTATTTCTTTGTCCCCAGCATTCCAGCACAGTCTAGGCCAGTGGTTCTCAACCTTGGCTGCACATTAGAATCACCTGGGAATCTTTTTAAAATCCTGATTTCTGGGCCTCATCCTCCGGAAATTCTGTTTTCTTTGTTACTAATGTTGTGGCCCCCCCCCATAACAAAGAAACAGAATTTACGCAGGATGAGGCCCAGAAATCAGGATTTTAAAAAGATTCCCAGGTGATTCTAATGTGCAGCCAAGGTTGAGAACCACTGGTCTAGGCCCACATTGACATTTGTATTATTTTCCATTGCTTCATAATAAATTGCCACAAAAAAGTTGTGGCTTAAACAACATATATTTATTATCTCACAATTTCCCTGGGTCAGGAGTAAGGGCACAGCTTAGCTGGGTCCTCTGCTCTGGGTATCACAAGACTGTAATCAAGGTGTTCTCTGGTGCTGCTGTCATCTGAGGCTTGGAGTCCTCTCCGGAGTTCTTGAGCTTATTGGCAAAATCCAGTTGTAGAACTCACAGAACTCATGGCAATTTTTTTTTCTTTAGAAGAGGGTCCCAGTGCCTCTTTTAATAAGCTTTACCTGACTAGGTCAGGCTCACTGAGGATCATCTCCCTGTTGATGAACTCAAAATCAACATATTGGGGACCTTAAATGCTTTTGCAAAGTGCCTTTGCCATATACTATAAGGTAACATAATCATGGGAACTATATCCCATCATATTCGAGGGTCCTACCCACATTCAAGAGGAGAGGATCATACAAGGTATATAGGCCAGGGATGATATCTTGGGGCCACCTTAAAATTCTGCCTCACAGAATTTCAATCAAGAATAAATGAATGAGATGAATGAATCCTGATAGATGAATGCAGCAACCAGCTTTATTGTAGAACTAGAGGCCTGGTGCATGAAATTTGTGCACTCAAGTGTGGGGGGGGGGTTCCTCAGCCCCGCCTGCACCCTCTCACAGTCCGGGAGCCCTTGGAGGATGTCCAACTGATGGCTTAGGCTCACTCCTTGTGGGGAACGGGCCTAAGCCATCAGTTGGACATCCTTAGTGCTGCTGCGGAGGCGGGTGAGGTTTCTGCTACCACTGCTGCACTCACCAGCTGTGAGCCTGAGTTTTGGCTTAGCAGCGCCCTCCCTGTGTGAGTTCACTGACCATCAGGGGGCAGCTCCTGTGTTGAGTGGGATTGGGCCGAAACTGGCTCTCCAACATCCCCCAAGGGGTTCCAGATTGTGAGAGGGTATAGGCCAGGCCAAGGGACCCCATAGGTGCATGATCGGAGCTGGGGAGGGACGCAGGAGGTTGGCCAGCTGGGGAGGGACCCCAAGAGGGCTCCAAGGCGTGTCCAGCCTGTCTTGCACAGTCCAGATCGGCCGGACCCCAGCAGCAAGCTAACCTACCGGTCAGAGCATCTGCCCCCTAGTGGTCAGTGCACATCATAGCGAGAGGTTGAGCAGCCTTAGCATATCATTAACATATTACGCTTTGATTGGTTGAACGGACGACCAGATGACCAGACACTTAGTATAATAGGCTTTTATTATATAGGATGAGTGAAGGTATTGAGTTCCTTATTGCAAAATGCAGTTTCTTTATCACTAATGAGCAGTTTCCTGGTAACTATAAAGGTATAAGCAAAGAGAAGAAGCAGCCACAAAGGAAGGAAGGAAAGAGGAAAGCAGGAGATTTGATTTCAGGTATCAGTCCCGAGGAGTTATACCCACCTTCTACCTGTGTCTCACCTCAATTTTGCTATTGGGCACAGCCACTATGGACACACAGGGTCGAGGCACCCACTAAAGGGAAACCCCTTTAGCTTTGCTTCTAGTTTCCAGAGATGGAATCTCTGTTTTAGGCTGCAATAAAAACCTAGTGTGAGTTTTTATTTCATCCCTTATAACCACATGCACATGCAGCATCCCCTTGGAATTTTCTAGCAGTGAGGTGCATTAGGTGTGGAAACGATGCCTTAATTTCAACTCTCCTGGCTCCAGTTGGCTTGTGGCTGTCTGTGTTTAATTTGGAAGAGCAGAAAGGATGTGTGCTTTGTGGCGCCCACATGGTATAAAAGCCTCCGTGACATAATAGCTCTCTGCCCAGCCTTAGAAGCTTCCTGTGTAGACAATGGCCTGCTTCCCTGACAGTTCCCAGGCATGGGTGCCACCTTGTGTAAACATTGCTGCTTTTAGTGCATTGCAGAGGCAAAAAGATGACACATTAATAGCAGCTCCTGGAGGGTTTCATTAAAATTCAGAGGAAAATATGAAGGCTGGAGCCTGGTAATGTACAAATAGTGAGTCTGTCTCATCTGATTAAACTTGGATACATTGTGAGTGCCTTTCTGGATGGTAAGAACCAGCATTTCAGCCAGAAGTACCATGTTATTCTTCTTTCTGATAGCTTATCCCTGTTTTCCAATTCTCGCGCTCTCTCCAAAATTAACATGCTGGTCCTTTGGACTCCCTTGAGAATTCAAATATCTTGCTGACTGGTCTCTGGGTGCTTGTGCAGAGTTGGTTTGGATCCTGGAAGCTGGAAATATAAAGGCTTGGCCCTATAAAGGCTTGGCCCTCCTTCCAGAAAGGACAGTCCTGGGGAGGACAGGTTGGCATTCTCTCCCTTTTATTAATGATTTTCACCGGTAGAGACACACTGTAGCCTCCCAACTAATGCTGATAAAAGTACCCTCCCTTATGAAGAATGCTGGGACATTTTCCTTGGTGCGTAGGTGGGGAACTTGCTGTGTGCAGGGAAAGTACTGCATTTCCAAGAATTTGTATGTAGGTCTTGAAATAAAAAAATATGCCGAAAGGACTGTTCTTTTGAAACCCTGGTCTGGTTGACTCAGCCAGCAGGAGTGCTGTCCCATGCTCAACTGTAGCATCTAAATATAGAAAGGGTTTGCAGACTGTATTGCCACCTATATGAACCCACAGAACACAACTCTAGCTCTGACGGTCAGCAGTCATTGGTGTTCATTATTCTAACTCATCAGAGAAATATTGACCATTATGGAAAGTGGACTAACTATCCATCTGTCTTCTTAGAATTCCATGGAACAAGGTGTCAGTATTAGCTGGATTGATATGTTCTTTTTGCTTATGATTATTTTTTCTTTCTTGGAAATAGTTTTTGCTTATATACCCACTTTGTAGTTAGTGGAAAATTTTTTTCCCTTATATTAATCCCTTTTTCAGCTGAGTTTTTCCTGAGGTTTATCACTGTTGTCCTGATAATGTGATCAATAAAGAGATAATAACATCTCAATAATGACAACACAGCAAATAATCTTAAGTTTTGTTCCTATATTACCCTTTCACCATCTTCATGCACTTGAGTTTATTTTTTTGTAAACCCACCAAAGGCAGCTGCCTACTTTATCCCTAATGTACCTAAGCAGTGTGAACAACCAAGTAATTTTCAATTAAAAATAAAAAAACTGGCTTCAGAAACAATGATTGTTCATCATTTGGCAACTTAAAATGTTGAAGCATGAGGTGCCTGATCTTAAGACCCTCAGTGCTGTAACCATGTTAGCCTTGTGCAGCTTGAGAGTATTTAGATAAGACTTGCAGTCTGTACCTCTGAAAAGTCAGGTCTAACCAGTGGCTTTGTGAAGGGCTGAAAACTCTTACACATTTTGGTGTGAAATTCAGTCCCATTTAACTCAAACATTCTTGTTTGATAGTGAACTAGCTCTAGATAAGCTTAACAGAACTATTTTCAATGAAAAAGCTCTAAAATGAATTCTCTCTTGTAATCAAATTATAACCTGACTATGAACTGTATCTAAAAGTTCGAAAATAATAAAAAGAGCTTCAGTTATTTTACTTTTTCTTCTGAGGCCCTCCTCTTCTTACCTCCTTACCAGAGTCATGTGTTATTAAAACAAGGATGTGAAGTCGTCCAAAGCATAATTCACAGTTTGCATCCTACCCAATAATTGGAACAATGACAACAAAGCCACCAAGAAATTAAAGGAACCAAGGTCTTCCTGTCGTGCCAGCATTTAGGGCTAGTGCACACTGCTTTCTGTTCCAGGGGCACTGACATTGGAGTGGAAGACACTTTTTGGTTTGGACAGATGTGTAAATCGGTAAATCACCCGTTAATGCAGCAGGGCTAGTATGATGAACTAGTTTGTAGACCAACAGGAAAGTGCCTTTTCTTCTTGCCACTCTTTATCCTGTAAAGTGTGGCTTAATGAGTGCTGACATAGTGACCAAACCTGTCTCCTGTGAGACATTTCTGACACACAGTGGACATTGTAATGATGTTAGAAGGGACAGAGCTTTTTGGGACAAAGTTATTATTCCCAAAGAGGAGCAGTGCACAAGGGGAATTGGTAGAAATTCCAAAGTTTTCAGTGTTGAGTGAGTTCTACTGAAGTTAATAGCAACGGGAATCTATGCACAAAAGCTGACTATAGACCTTTATCATCCTCCTCCTCATCATCCTCATCATGATTAGAATGGTAGTAGTATTTTAGCCGCACTTCAGATACTGAAGTGTGTAGGTGGAAGTCATACTTTTGTTAATAAATGTATCATTGGGTAAGCTTCTAGACTGCTTCATCAATGGGTCGAGCATTGCTTTGATTAAGGAAATAAAACAAAACACAGTCCCTGTGGCACTTTTGTACCAGAAAGTGGGTTCCATGTATTCACTCCCTCCAGACATTTGGAACCTTGTGGGTAGGTTTTGTTCTCTCCTTCAGTCTCCTCATTTCTTTCATTGTCTCTGCTTCGGCCTCCTGTCTCTCACCCTAGCTTCAATCCCTTCCCCCCCACGCCCTCCAAATCTTTGTGCACCAAATAGAATATGGTGTTGACTGCCTGAAGCATCTTAGGAAAAGGTTTAAAGTGAGGCCAAGTGGGAAGGCCAAGGACAAAAATGAATGCACAACAACAACAATATCAAAAAGGGAACGGGAAGTTGGAATAAAGGAAATGGGGCACAAAGGATTTGGAAATGGGAATTGTGAGAAAAAGGTACAATATGACTCGCCAGCATCCTTTGAACATGATTCCAAGCACATGAGATTTATCATTTCATCTGTGTCTCACAAGAGCCCTATAAGGCAAAGCTATCATCCCCATCTTATATAAAGAGAAGAATATGCTAATTATCCATTATGCCGTAACATCACCACCAATCTACAAGTGGTGGAGAGCTACAGGAGGGCGGGGCAGCGAGCTATGAGAAGTGGAGAGCAACCAGCAGAGGTGGGAGGGTGGCCATCTGCGGCAAACAGCAGGGAGCTACTCACTCACAGATTCGTGCGCAGGGCTACTAGTATTAGATATGAGGCATCAGAACCACAAAAGGAAAATAATTTTTCAGTTGTGAAGTGGCTGTTTCAGGGACCAGACCCCAGGAGTTTGACTCTAGTTTATGCCCTTAACCATTATACTGTCCCGAAAAAGGGTGGAGTGAACATCACAACTAAAGATTGCTTGGGCCTTTGGAATATCCCACCAACCCCAGCCCCCCACCTGGAATTCATGTCCCACCTTTCCAAGCCTGGTACTCCTGTCCTTCTTTTGGTTGTCCCCTCTTTTCCATGATTGGTTGTTCTTCCTTTATATAATCCAAAAAGAATTTTTAAAAAATGATTTGGAGAAAGTGATAGGTATAGCTAAAAGTTGCTCATTCCATGGGACCCTGACCATTATAAAAATCTGAGTGCATTTTAAGATACAAAGGACTCTTGTTATTAGGCTTTCCCACCAATGGGAAAACAACTGCTGCTCTTGTCTTTTTTGTCATGTTATCCTTCCAGTTGTTGGGAACCATGAGAGGTTGTCCGAGGTGGCTTTCAGTCCCTTTGGATATCTTAATAGGGGAGGAGCATGATGCTGTTTGATGGAATTAGACAGGAAGCACTACCAAGCATTTCTCAGAGGTTATTGGGCTCAGTAATAAAGGCTCCTAATCCAACTCTCCTAACATCTTACACCATAAAAGCGTGCTCTCTCAGAAAGAAAAAAGTTCCAGTGCTGGAGAGGATGTGGAGAAAAAGGAACACTTGTGCACTGCTGGTGGGAATGCAGACTGGTGCAGCCACTATGGAAGACAGTATGGTGTTTCCTCAAAAAACTAAAAATGGAACTCCCATTTGACCCCGTGATCCCACTTCTAGGAATATATCCCAAGAAAACAAAAACACCAATCAGAAAGGATATATGCACCCCTATGTTCATAGCAGCACAATTCACCATAGCTAAGATCTGGAAACAGCCTAAGTGCCCATCAGCAGATGAATGGATTAGAAAACTGTGGTACATCTACACAGGGGTCCTCAAACTACGGCCCGTGGGCCACATGCAAATACAAATATTGTATTTGTTCCCTTTTTTTTTTTTTACTTCAAAATAAGATATGTGCAGTGTGCATAGGAATTTGTTCATAGTTTTTTTTTTTAAACTATAGTCTGGCCCTCCAACGGTCTGAGGGACAGTGAACTGGCCCCCTGTTTAAAAAGTTTGAGGACCCCTGATCTACACGATGGAATACTATGCTGCTGTAAAAAAGAAGGAATTCTTACCATTTGCAACAGCATGGATGGAACTGGAGAGCATTATGCTAAGTGAAATAAGCCAGTCAATGAAGGAAAAATACCACATGATCTCACTCATTTATGGATAATAAAGACCATTATAAACTTATGAACAAAAATAGATACAGAGGCAGAGCAGCCTCGAACAGACTGTCAAACTACAGCGGGAAGGCCGGAGAGGGTTGGGGGGCAGGAGGGGAGGGTAACAGATCAACCGAAGGACTTGTATGCATGCATATAAGCATAACCAATGGACATAAGACACTGGGGGGTAGGTGAGGCCAGGGGATTGTCAAGGGCGGGGAAAAAAAGGAGACATATGTAATCCTCTTTGTAATACTTTAAGCAATAAAACAATTAAAAAAAAATAAAGCAAGCATCACCCAAATGTTGTCTCTTAATGGAAAAAAAAAAGAGCAATGTAATTAACTTTTCCTTCAAAGAAAGGAAAGAAACCATAATCTGTTACGATAAATTTGGAAAGATAAATTAAAAAAAAGAAAAGAAAAAAGTTCCATTCAGGCATGGTTGGATCTGGGAACATAATACATTTCTCAAAAATGTGTTCCCAAGTTACCTCCTTTGATAAAAGCCAGAACATCAGTGTCTATATTCTGTAATCTTAGGGAACATTCTGCCACAGATTCTCCAGGGGCTTAAATTAATGTCATAAAACTGAAAAGCTTTTTCTTTAAAAGTTTATCAATTCTCAAATTAAATGTTTAATTTTGACAGCTACTAAGACAAATCAATTCTAGCTTCCCTTTTTTTAAGGTTCTGGTGAAATTTGCTGTAACCATCGTCTAATTTTCTGTTCCTTTCTGGATGCTAAAGAAATATAGCCAGTGAGAACACTGGCCACATTAAAAAGAATGAAGTTGCCTTGGCCTGTGTGGCTCAGTTGGTTGATAGTCATCCCATGCACCAAAGGGTCACCAGTTCGATTCTCTGTCAGGGCACATACCCTGGTCGGGGCATGTGTGGAGGCAACCAATTGATGTTTTTCTCTCACATTGGGGTGTTTCTCTCTCTAAAATAAAACATATTAAAAAGAATGAGGTTCACTGTACCATGAGATTTTCTTTTCCAAACTAAGTCAACAGTCCATATTGTGCACCACAGGTCTTGGTTGGGAATATGGTAGTGGAGTTTTGCCCTCCTATGCACATCTACTCTTCTACTCTAACTCAGAAGCCACTCATTTGGCTCTAAGGGTGGTTCTGATTCCTGGCTGCATTTATGAATATCAGTACTCTCCTCTGGGCAGGGTATCTAATTGTGAGTTTCTAGGCTATTGAGAGTAACTTCAACCCCTATGTTCCTCTTCTATTTAATAGAATTAATGTTAACAATATGATCTGGTCTGACTAGATTGCTATACATTTTTTACCTTAATCATTGATTTGCATTTTTTATTAACATTTAAAATAAGGTTTTTTGTTGAAATTACTGTTCCTGAATATGCTTTAGTGACATATGTATTACTCACTCAAGTAATTTTCATTCTTTAGGTTACATCTCTGAATTTTTGGTTGTAACTGGATTTACTGGGGATAAGAATAAACATTGTCATTTGCCCCCTCTAGGAATTTGGTATGATAAATGTAATTGCAGTGCCAATAAATCCTTTCCAGCTGAAGGAACAGACCACAAAAATTGTGGTTTAAGTCTGTGCTCCCCCCATTTTATTTATTTTTAATTTATTAAGAATCTTTATTGATGAGAGTATTACAGATGCCCCCCCTTTTTCCTCCATTGACCCCTCTATCTGGTTCCCACCCCACCCTAGGCCTTCACCACCCTATTGTCTGTGTCCAAAGGTAATGCATATATGCACATAAGATCTTTGGTTAATTTCTCCTCATACCCCTCCCCTATTCTCTCTGAGATTCATCAGTGTGTTCCATGTTTCCATGCCTCTGGTTCTATTTTATCCATCAGCTTCTTATGTTCATTAGATTTCTTGTTCGTTTATTTTGATTTTTAGATACAATTGTTGATAGATAATGTATTCATTGCCATTTTGATGTTGTTCTTTTTCTTAAAGAATACCTTTTAACATTTCATGTATTACTGATTTGGTGGTGATGAACTTCGTTAGCTTTTTCTTCTCTGTGAAGCTCGTTATCTGACCTTCAATTCTAAATGATAGCTTTGCAGGGTAGAGTAATCTTGGTTATAGGTCCTTGCTGTTCATCACTGAGTATTTCTTGCCACTCCCTTTTGGCTTGCAGTTGCAGTTAAAAAATAAGCTGACAGTCATATGGGCATTCCTTTTTAGGTAACTAACTGCTTTTCTCTTGCTGCTTTTAAGATTCTCTCTTTGTCTTTAACTTTTGGCATTTTAATTATGGTGTGTCTTGCTGTGGGCCACTTTGGGTTCCTCTTGTTTGGGACTCTGCACTTCTCGGATTTGTAAGTCTATTTTTCACCCAGTAAGGGAAGTTTTCTGTCATTATTTCCTCAAATAGGTTTTCATTATCTTGTTCTCTCTCTTCTCCTTCTGGCACCCCCATAATGTGAATGTTGGTACACTTTAAGTTGTCCCAGAGGCTCCTAACACTATCTTGATATTTTTGTATTCTTTTTTCTTTTTGCTCTTCTGATTGGGTGTTTTTTGCTTCTTCATATTCCAAATTGTTGATTTGATTCTTGGAATCCTCTACTGTTGACTCCCTATAAATTATTCTTTATTTCAGTTAGTGTATGCTTAATTTCTGACTGGTCCTTTTCATGTTATTGATGTTCTCACTAATTTCCTTGAAATTCTCACTAAGTTCCTTGAAAGTCTCACTAAGTTCCTGGAAGCTCTCATTAGGATCCTTGAGTAACCTTATACCAATTGTTCTGAACTCTGTATCTAGTAGTTTGCTTGCTTCCATTTCATTTAGTATTTTTTCTGGAGATTTCTTCTATTCTTTCATTTGTGACATATTTCTTTGTCTCCACATTTTGGCTACTTTTCTGTGTTTGTTTCTGTGTATTAGGTAGAGCTGCTATGTCTCCTGGGATTGATAGAGTAGCCTTGTGTAGTAGGTGTCCTGTAGGGCCCAGTGACTCAGCCTCCCCAGTCACCTGAGCTGGGCACTCTAGGTGCATCCCTGTGTGGGATGTGTGCACACTCTTGTTGTAGTTGAACCTTTATTGCTGTTGGCATCACTGGGAGGAACTGACTTCCAGGCCAATTGGCTGTGAGGTCCAGCTGCAGCTACAGTGGAAGAGCTGCTGTGCAGGAAACATCCCTATGGAGTGGGACTTGCTTCAGTGGGGCTTTGGTACTCACTGAGTCTGTCCCTTAAGTGTGTCCTTTGTGTATGTGTAGAGTTTTAATATGGTATGGACTGAAGCTGTCCTCCAGGTGCAGTGGCTCTGGGGCCTCCTGGGAGGTGTAAAGTCAGCCACTGCCTGGGGCCACCCTGCAGGAGCTACCAAGCTATTTGTAGATGGCTGCTACTTGTATTGAGCTAGGAAGTGCCTAGGCAAGGCCCAGCTGTAAAGCAAGGCAGGCTGGTGCTAGTGCCAGGTGTTGGGCCTCATATTGATAGGTACGGAGCACACTGATGCCAGCTGTTGCTTGTTTAAGAGATTCTAGAAAAGTCTGAAGCCCGAGCCAGGTCAGACCATTCATATGGAAAAGCCGCTGCAAACAGCTTGGGTTCAGCTGCAAGTTGGATGGGGTGGGGTCTCAGGGAATCACCAGGGTGGAGCAAACACCAGTGTGAGCCAGGCTGATGGAACTCAGATATGGCTGCCAGTCAGGGTAGGTCCCAGCACAGGAATAATGGCCCCAGCAAGCACCTTCATCTGGGAGAAAGCTGTGCCTGAGTTCCTGCCCTGATGCCAGACAATCCTTCCTCCCCATATGTCTCTGGTTTCCCCAATGCCACTGGTGCTCAGAGGGAGTGAGTCTAAGTCTATGTGCCAACCCTTTAAGTGGGACTGCTTGGGTTTCCAGCAGCCTCTGTGTCACTCGGTCACAATCCTCTCTGGTTTTTACAGCCTGAAATTATGGGGACTTCTCTTCCCAGCTCTGGAACCTTGGGCTAGGGGTCTGGTATGGGTCTGGGACCCCTTGCTTCTCAAAAAAAGTCTTTGCAGTGGAGATATCCCTCCTGATTAAAAATACCCCACATGTGGGTGTCAGACCAGCCCATTCCATGCCTCTGCCCCTCCTACCAGTCAAGATATGCTTTCATCATTACTTCTTTAGTTGTAGGACTTCCATTCAGTCAGCTTTCGGGTGGTTCTGAATGATGGTTGTTCTATAATTTAGTTGTAATTTTGATGTGGTTTTGGGAGGCAATGAGTACAGGCGTTTACCTATGCCGCCATCTTGTTTTTTCATCTTTTTTCTCCCTTTTAAATCTAAACCATACATTCAGACTTGATTGTGCTTCGCAGGTGTCCACTTTCAGAGGTTTCTTGACTTTGTGATCTCCCAGTAATCAGGCACCAATCAGTACTGGGGGAAAAACTGAACTTTCAAATTGATTTTTAATTTTGAGTTTTTAAACCTTAAAAACTTCATGCATTCTTTTCACAACCCCTCACACCAGGATAAAATATTTATTGACAGTCTAGCATCTAGAAATGACTTGATTTGTAGGAGATAAGAAAATAGATGATTGCAAAAAAGAAAGACAGAGGGGAAGAAAGAAAGAATGACAGACAGGGAGAAAGATCAGTTAGTCTGACCACAGAGATGACAAATGTTGCTAAATTCAACATCGTAATTGTTGCCCAAGAAGATCTTAGGAAGAGCTACCCCTGAGGTCAAAAGCTGCCCATCACATGTTGTTGGTAGCCAAGAGCAGTCCCAGCAAGGGTGAGGAACTTCATTCCTTTTTTGTTTGTTTGTTCAGTCAACTTTTAATTGAATTCCCCCCTGGGTTAAGGAATTATACTGTAGCTATAACAGTAAGTGTTGGGGGTCAGGATAGGATCTTGCCATATTTTGTTGTCACAAGCAGCTTTTCCTGACATTGGCTCTCCTCAAGCAGGAAGGATCATTGCACATTTTGGATAGCTGTGGTTCATTTCACTCAGAGTTCCATTTCAGTGTCAGCAGAGGAGAGAATGAATCTCTCTGGGTCTTGATTTTATCAGGAAAATGAGGAGTTGGCCATTAAATGATCTCAGTAGTAGCTTCTAGCTCAGACCCTTGTGTGATTGTGTTACCTGCTTTGGATCAAACAGCTCATGACAGATATTAGAAGAAGCATATAAGTCTAGACCTTTCATTACCAATCGAAATTGCTTGAGTTGTAAATGTCCTAAACAACAACACCCTAAGGTTGCTGCCTGCTAAAGATAAAGCTTCGTGCCTTCATTAACCCTGATTCTAGAGACCAGTGGAAGGATGGTCTTTGGCAACATGTTTATGTGCCACACTTTCTTTAGTCAATGGAAGAAAGCACTATCCTCAAATATGTCTTATGCTTTCTGCAAAGGTCTGATGGGTTGCATTGCAAATAGAATGTACAGGTTGTAATACTGATGATTTAAAAAAATGTTGAGGCTTGAGAACTGTTTTTTGCCATTGATGAATTGAGGTAGATTTAGGCTGCCTTTCAGTACACTTCTGATAATGTTGCAGTATGTGAGAGACATTGTAGAAAAAGGATTGGAAGAAAATTATTAGGAGTGTTGGATCATATTGTGAATGCCTGATACGAAGTCTTTGACTCCAGCCAAATTAGATTGTCCCTGATTTATGAGGGGGTCTCTTAGTAGGTGCTCTTTATTTTTATTTTTGGCAGTTATGATTAGGTAGGAATTAGAGAAAAATTTCAGAGTAGCTTATTGTTATTCTTGTTGTTTTATAACAAACTTTTGGAGATAAATTTCATCAAATGTCACTGATTTGTTGGTGAAAAGTTGAAACAAATCTGCCTTATTGTTAATATCTGTGATAATATAGCCTTGAAATTATAATCTTAGTATAGTTTAGAGATCTATGAGAAACAGGGAAAAAACATATATCACATTATTATACCCAGTGTATGAAATTAATAATCTCTCTGCTTCTTCCTCTCAATACCTGAAACCAGTCTTAGTGTTTCCATTTCGTTTTTAATAGTTAAGGGATAGCAGAGCTATGATTATTAGCAATAAATTTTATTTAAATATAATTTAATATGAGAAAACCAAAGGAATATGCAAACTTGAGGCTGTTTTTATCCTTTATGGGTAAATCCAATCATATGGATTGTAAATGCTGAATTATTTGCTCTTTCCTGACTGACTTATCTTGGAGTAATTTATATTTACAACATGCTGTGCACAAAAGCGTGAAAACCAGAACCATACAGTTTTGCTACCATCTGAAATCATAAAATTTTTTTAATTTACATAGTAAATCTGGGATAGATTAGAGTAGAAAACTCCTACAAATCTGAGATATGAGAGTGGTAGCAACTTTCAGAGATAAATAAGTTACCTATTAGTCTGATTAAATGTCTCTCCCAGTTACATGATAAATAATATATAACTTTCCTTTTTCACTCTTTTAAGTTTCTTTATAAATATATTTACTTTCTTTGCACTTGTTTTAGATCTTAACAACATTTCTTATCCCACACCCAGCTTTTGATTATAAACAGTTTCAAACAGAGAAATTGAAAGAATAGCACATCGAACTTGCATATGTTTATTACCTAGATTCATTGTTAACATTGTGCTGCCTTTGCTTTATCTGTGTGTGTGTATTTTTTGCTGAACAATTTCAGGTAAATTGGGGTAAGCAAATTACCCCCTATTTTCTTAAACTTCTAAAAACAGGGACATTCTCCTATATAGCCACAGTGACATTTCAAAAATGCAAAAAGTAATATTTTCATGATATCCGATATCTAGTCCATATGTAGATTTCCAGAATTATCTCCAAAATGTCTCTTATAGCTGTTTATTTATATCCTGAGCTGAGATCCAATCAGTGTTCATGCTTTACAATAGTGTTATGACTTTACAATCTCTTTTACTTTTATTCTAGACTGTAGTACAGCTTTTGTATCTTTTTCTATGACGTTGGTTATTGAAAAAGTCCAGACAACTTGCCTTGGAGAATGTCCCACATTGAGGATGAGTCTGATGGGTTGTTTCCCTTGGGGCCATTCAGTTTTCTGTCATCCCTGTATTTCCTCTAAATTGGAAGTTAGGCAGAAAGTTTGGAGATGATTAATTCTTTTAATCTTTCTTTTAGGCTAGGGTGGAGGAGATTAAGAATGAATGTTGTCTTTTCAGGGCAAGTTCCGTAAAACCCAGACCTCTGTGATACTGAGTTAAGTGGTGAAGTATATGATTTTATTGGCAGGTAATACTTGTAAGCTTCTGATTAGAATCTCTTTGTTATTTTAAAAGACTTAAAGGAAAAGTTAACCATGCCTCTCCCATTCCTTCCTGGCTCTTCTCCTTTGGCTTCCCTGGCACACAGGACTGTGTGTCACCAGTAGAGCCTTTTCACACAGTGGGCAACTGTCCTGTGTACTTTTCCTTCTGTCTTACCTACTAAACAGTGAGATCTGACAGCAGGGATGGTATGGTTTTTTGTGGAACTTCTTTTAAAAATATATATATATTTTATTGATTTTTTTACATAGAGAAAGGGAGAGGTATAGAAAGTTAGAAACATCAATGAGAGAGAAACATCGATTCAGCTGCCTCCTGCACACTCCCTACTGGGGATGTGCCCGAAACCAAGGTACATGCCCTTGACAGGAATCAAACATGGGACCCTTCAGTCCGCAGGCCTACACTCTATCCACTGAGCCAAACCGGTGCATTGGTTCTCAACTTTCTGGCCCTTTAAATACAGTTCCTCACATTGTGACCCAACCATAAAATTATTTTCGTTGCTACTTCATAACTGTAATATTGCTACTGCTATGAATCATAATGTAAATTTCTGATATGCAGGATGGTCTTAGGCGACCCCTGTGAAAGGGTCGTTCGACCACCTAAGGGGTCGCGACCCACAGGTCGAGAACCGCTGGGTTAGGGCTTGTGGAACTTCTTGAAGCCCAACACAATGTTGCCATAGGCTAATTTATTTCCATTTTAAACTTTCTTCTTAAATTGAACAGGAAAGGAGTTTTCTGAATCCACGACGGCATTGTCTCTGCTTGGTAGGTGGCTGTTTCTCAAATGCTGGCTGGATTCATCCTCTCTCTTGTCCTTAGTTTGGCTACTTTCAGTCACATCCAGGCTTTAGGTGCTCCCAGGTGAAGTGAGAAGGTAGGTTTGTATATCAGTGGATGTCCTATTTTTGAAGGAGTTGTTGTGTTTTCTCTGAACTTAATTTTCCATTGCCTGTGGCATTTTTTTTTCTAAGTGCTCTGCCAGCTATATCTGTGGAAACATGTGGATTCTCTTTTGCTTTCCCAGAGCTCAGTATATCTGTTAGACAAAGTCCCTTCCTGCATAGACATTCTGATTGGCTCTATGGCCTTAAAATGTCAAGTAAGTATACTTTTTTGCGTGAGTGCCCTGCGACTGAGCCTAAACTTTGCTATAAATGGCAAAGTTACTGAATTGCTGTGGCTCTATGCCAAATGCTGGAAATAATTTTAGGATATATAAACACAGCTTTCATTTGAAAATATTTATATTATGGGCCATTGATAAGCACGTATGTGTGTTACTCATTTTCATAATGAATTCGTTCCTTTCTCCAATTGTAAAAATAAACCTTTATTAATATATAATTTGTTGGAATGGAAATGATTCCAGTAGGATTATTATGACTTCATTATACTCCCTTCTAGAAAGGCATAATGGAATGAATACTTTCATCAAATTTTAAAAAAAGAAAGAAATATTACTGAATATGCACTTGATAAATAGGAAAGGCTACTTTCAGCATTAACTTTTAAGTATTTATTCAGCTAATATTTTTGCGGATTTTTTTTTTTTTTTGAGAGAGAGAGAGAGAGCAAGAGAGAAAGGAAGGGAGGGAGAGAGAAAGAGAGCATGGGCAAGAGCCAGAGAGAAACATCAGATTGTTTTTTCACTTATTCAGGTATTCTCCATGCTAGCCACTAGGGTCCTGAAGGCCATGAAGGTCAGGATTTTGCAGAGCTGTCAGTCTAGCAAACCTAATGAAGTTAGACTTTTGAGACATGGAAGGGGCCACAGAAAGCCAGCAGAGCAAGCCCCTTGCTTTTAGGTAAATGAGATATTAACCCCTGTTCCCCATGAGAAGTTGAAAGCAATAATGGTGCTTGGAACAAATGTAGGAATCGGAATTGGAGCCTGGGTTGTCATCTTTTACTGCACTTTCTCTAATAATAAATCATTTTGATTCAATTCATTAGGTTAATATCAAGGATACTAATATTTATAATTTGAGAAATTAGAGTTCAACCATCTTTTTGAAACTTAACTATATTTGCCTTGGAGTCATTCTTGAACTTTGTAGTGGAACTGGGTGAAAATATCCCTGGTTTGTTTTCAGGCTTCCCTAGTGCCATATAGTATGTTAGTCAAAACTAGTATCTTGCTTTAAAACCATCAGAACAGCAAAACCTCCTACCCAGCAGTACTTTCTGTAGCTCAGTCTTTATTTTGAATGTCAGCATTACATTGCAGAGGCCCTACAAATTTTTCTGTTGGTGTGATAGATTTTTAAGTGTATTATCTCATTAAGGCCTCACATCATTAGAAAATTATGGTCTCCTGACTTTGGATTGCTAATTTTTGTTAAACACAGGAGTTTCCTGATTCAGAACGAAGCCACTGTTTATAGGCAGCAGTTTTTGAGAGACTGTACCCCAACTTAACCATTATGGCCCCTGAAAATGTAATGCCTGTGGGAGTGTCTCAGTGATATAGGCCACTGTGACATCTCATCCTTGAAGCTTCTGGATTTTCCTTTCCCAGTCTACAATAGCAAGGGTAAGGAGGGGAGAACCAACATTTGCTGAGTACTTGTTCAGCACCCTGTGGCAGTCATGACAGAATTTGAGAGTCACACTGCTCTGGATAATTTATTTAATCCCACTATGTCTCAGTTTACCTATAAAATGAAATTAAATTGGTAGAGTATGTTAAGTACTTAGCAAGTGTGAAACAGATGGTGCCTAGCATTACTCACTCTGCTTATATTTCTGCCAGTTTTATTATCCTGAACTATTCCTCTGATCACATCATTCCTCTTCCCAATCTCTGTTCTGTGAGCTGAACAAACTCTGGTGATTCCCTACTACTTATGGGGTAAAATCCAAACTCCTTGGTTTGTTGTGTGAGGTGAGGCCTCCTGTGGTCTGACCCTGGACCACCTTTCCAGACTCAGACTTCCCTTCGTGCTTGCATTGGCACAGAAAACGGGGATCAGCTCTCATGCCCAACATGCTGTTGAATTTATGGCTTCCATAAGTTTGTGGCTTTTCTCTACCTAAAACTCCCTCATTACTTGCACTCTCATGCCCTCCTTCTCCCTTCCCTCTCTGCCCCAGCCTATTCCACCACCTCCAGTTTCCATCTGCTCAAATCCCCTTGCGCTTTCATGGACCTGTGCCCTGAAGTCAAAGTAGCCTTTCCTGTTTCTCTCTAAATTGGAAATAATGTCATCCTCCCCTAAATTGCTAATCCTATATTTATAGCTCTCTTAAGACCCTAAGGAAGTTTAATTAGAATTCAAGTCATTAAAAATATTAACCAATTTCAGTACTTCCATTTATTTAATATGGAAGCTTATCAATGTATCTTCAAACATTTTTCAACAAGAATTGAAACAAAGATGTTTAATTTTTTTAGGAATTTTTTTTTTTTAGACACATTTAGTTAACTGGAACATGCCATTCTTCAAACTTTTCTGCAAATTCCACTACTTGATAGCAGAAGAATATTCTCATGCTGGAGAATACAAAGGCAGAAATTAAAAGTCTACACAGAGAGTCACTGAATCTTAGAGTTAGGGGAAGGCAAAGTGCCATTCGAGAACCTCACTATGATCTCAGATAAGTGAGGCGATGTTCTCAATAAATTTGTTATGTGGGTTGATCCTAGTGGCTAGTTTTTTTAATGGCTGTGTAGTAAACCAGTGGGCACATCTGTGCATTTGCAGTATGCCTGTAACATGATCCAGGTGGGGGCCATCCTGTAGATGGTAAGGCCCTGATGGAGGCTACCACTACATCAGGTCCGGGGAGCATGGGATTTCCCTCGCAGTCTCTGTCAGTTTCCTTTCTTGCCTTGCTGAATTTTAAACTTACCCTGCTCTGATTTCATATGTGTTCATTGTGGTAGCTTTGGTTCAGTTGGCCCACAATAATGATATAGGAAAAAAAGCCCTGTATTTTTTGTTAGGTATTTTTTTATTATGCATCAGTTCCTATATAAAGCTAATTTTAATTTGATATGGTAAAATTTAAAGGTATTATTATGAATTAAATATTATAACTTTAAATGATGTAGGATCTGTAATGATATAGTTATGTAAATAATAATAATAATAATAATAATAATAATAATACTAATAATAATAAAAAATAAGGACTACGTGACAGGGTTGGCTCATTTAATTCTCACAGCCCCATGAGGCAGTAACTATTTTATCCTCACTGAAGCACAGAGAGCTTAAGCAACTTGGCCAAGATCACACAACTAGTAAGTGGCAGAGTTGGGATTTCAGCTCAGGCTGTCTGATGCCACAGCTCAGGCTGTCTGATGCCAAAGAGCAAGTCAAGACATTTATTGTCTTTTCCTTTCTTACCTATAATCTTACTGTTTGGCACTGGGCCCTTCCTTAATTTCAGGGTGAAATAACTGGAAAACACACATTTATTTAGTTTAGCAAAATAAACATAGTTCAAAAAACATATTTGCTGGTGAGGTTTCTAAGGAAGTCACTACAAGACAGGGGATGGATCCTTGTTTTCTGACGAGTGTTACTGACCCAAATAAAAATTTAGACAAGGGATCCTTACAAAATAATAAATGAATTTTTCTCTTCCTGGAGAAGACCTTGGACTTACTATCATGCCTCCTTGAGGGAGAGAATGTTTAGGGTCCTAGGAAAGGTACCAGGTGTCCTGGGAGTTTGGTGGAAAGGAGAGTTGATTTCCAGCCAAATTTTACAGTAGAATTTAATATTTAAAGTTTCTAAATTTGACTTAATGAGTTCATATGACTTCATAAATGACTGTTTCATTTAGCTTTGATGAATAAGAGTCACCAAATTGTGTAAAATGCTGCAAAATATGTAAAGACAGCCATCCCCACTTTCAAGTTGGTGCTTTCTAAACACAATATATCTAGCTCTGAAATGTGAAGGTTGTAATAAGATCAAACAAGTGCATAATTTAGGAAAACCTGATTGACGTTTATATAGCTCTCCAGTCCATAGCTATAAAGAAAGTCTCATAAATAAATTTGACTAAGTCATATTCACACTGTTTTCAGTATTGTCACTCTAACTTCCTCTCACTTTTCAAGCTCTGGGTTTTCTCCTACTGTATTCTGAGTTACAGTCTTTCCTTAATTACCATCTTCATGATGATCATGATTAAGTTTGTTTTCCCACTGGTCACTGCAGTTTTTAAAAAAAAAAAGTTTATTGATTGATTTTAGAGAGAGAGAGGAAGGAGGAGAGAAAGACACACAGAGAGAGACAGAGAAACATTAGTTTGTTGTTCCACTTATTTATGCATTTGTTGGTTGATGCTTGTATGTGCCCTGGTGGGGGATCGAACCCTCAACCTTGGTGTAGTAGAGATGACGCTCTAACCAACTGAGCTACCGAGCCAGGGCCACTGCAGATTTAATTTTATGCCATTCCTGGTCTTTTATCCTTTTGTTCTCTCATCGCCCCAGACCTCATAGAGAACCATATTCCGTTATTGTGGGCTGGAATGAATGTAACAGTGGGTTACACATTTTCTTTAGGGAACTAAGAAGATGAATAAACCTTGTGCCAACTGTTAGAAGAAGCATAGCTTTCCTGATTGTGCTTCCTGTAAACTGCCCTATTCGTGAAATATACTCACTTCCTCACCACTAATGTGACAGACCTCTTCTGCATCTCCATAATATTTCGAATAAGTAGACTTATGATAGATATAAACTATCCTTCGTAGCTCTCCTAGGTTTACTGACATTTGTTCCTCCTGAACATAGCCAGCTGGGGCTGAGCCACATATACCTAAAACGTCCACCTACCTTTCTGTTTTAAACGTAATGTTAAATTTAATTTGTTTTTAAATGTGAACTCAGAAGAGAACATGGGTTCCAGCAATGACTCAGGGTGAGTTCCTATGTCATAATTCTGCACTTCTGGAACGTTCACACCTGACAGGAATTGACTCAGGAAACAAAAAGAACAGGAAAGGCCCCTAGGCGCACAGGGCATGGCCCAGACACAGCATGGAGCGGAACTGGCCATGTGAAATGAAAGCATGCCTCAACATTTTTTCTTTGAGTATTATATGTAGGAGAGAGATGTTAAAAGTGGGAAGGTAATTAAGAATGGCAAACATCTTTAAAATTAAATAGAATAAATCTCAACTTTAATTAAAGCTTTCGTAGTTGTGTTATCAAAAAGGCTTTTGAAAAGTAACCAGTTTTTGACTTTTAAAAAGCAGAACCTTTAGAACACAATGCTTCCTGTTTTGGTATACAACAGGAAAGAAGTTCAGAGCTGAGAATGAATAGCTGTTATGGACAAGGGAATTGAGACAATAAAAAATGGTTCCTTATAGCCCTGGCTGGTGTTTTTCAGTGGTTAGAGTGGCAGCCCAGGCACTGAATGCTCATGGCTTCAATTCTCCATCAAAGGCACATACCTGGGTTGCAGGTTTGATCCTCAGTCCCTGCCAGGACTCATGTGGGAGGCAATCAATCGATGTGTCTCTGCCACATTAATGTTTCTCTCTCTCTCACCCACCCTCCTTCCCTTCCACTCTCTCTAAAAAGGAATGGGAAAAATATTCTCGGGTGAAGATTAATTAAAAAAAAAAAGGTTCCTTACAAAGGGGGTTAAATATGTGGTGGGAAAGAGACTAGACTTTGGGTGATGAGCACCCATGGAGTATACAGATGTTGTGTTATAAATTTGTACACCTGAAACTTATATAATGTTATTAACCAATGTTACTCCAATAAATGTAATTTTAAAAGATGGTTTCTTCTCTAGAAGCACATCTTTAGTGCTTCTCTCTTTCATTCCAAGGGAGTGTTGGCTGGGGAATTTTGAATTTTGCCTACAGCTCTGAAGAAATACTGGGATCCTAATGAACTTCTGGGTACCTGGTACCTGTCCTATGACCCTAAACATTCTCTGCCTCACGGAGGCAATGTGATTTGATGCATCTGATATAGTAACAGTAAATCAGAGTCTTTACTTCTCTAGAGAGATTAAAAATCATTTGTTATTTTGCAAGGATCCTGTATTAGTTGCATTATGCTAGTCATCTGTTTTTATTTTTATTATGGAAGACACTCGATATTGCCATGAATAGTAAATAGGAAAAAAATTGGGAATTTTTAAATCTTGATTTTTATCTTAAGGATATATATGGAAATGAAATATTAAGAAGAACAGAGATCTTTGTTGGAGTGTGAAAGAATGCCATTGAATTCTAACTTTCAAATGAGACTTTCAAATGGGACTTTCTTTTAATTTATCGATTTTAGAGAGAGAGAGGAGGGGAGAGAAAGAGAGAGAAACATTGATTTGCTGTTCCACTTATTTATGCATTCATTGGTTGCTTCTTGTGTGTCTTGACCAGAGATGGAATCCATAACCCTGGTGTATGGGCACAACATTCTAACCAACTGAGCCACGTGGCCAGGGCTTCAGATGGGACTTTAAAGGCATGAATAGACAAAGGGAAGTGCCCACTGGAGAAGGTGGGAAGTTCCATGGTGGATAAACAAACAGCTGGTGATTGGATCAAAGTCATGCGGATGTTGTGTGGTAGATGCTATGCTGGTAATCAAGCGAGGTCCATAGTGATCAGCGGTTTGCTCAGTACTTAGCCTGATGAATTTGATGGAGTGAGGGGAGAATTCCTCCCTCCCCCCACCACTTCCCAGGAGATAGTCACTTGTGTGTAGTCTGTGTAGTTCAGATCACTTGAATTTTCAAATGGCCTTTTAAAAGGGTCACCACTAATATGTTTAAATAGATATAATATTTATTACTATAAGCATTAAGTCAGCTAATACAGTCAGTCCTCATTGGTTGCAGATTCTGTATTTGTGAATTCTACTTACTAAGATTTATTTGTAACTCCCAAGTCCATATGCATGGTGCTTTTGAGGTAGTTTGCAGATGTGTAGAGCAGTGAAAAAATTGAGTAGCTGAGGCCATGCTCTGCTTTCTTGTTTCAGTTCTTATACCATAAACAGGAGTCCTTTTTTCAGGCCTGACATTTTTGTACTTTTTGTTGGTGAATCACTGTTTAAAATGCCCCCAAGCACAGTGCTGAAGACTGGCTCCTGTTCCTAAGGGCAAGAAGACTGGTGTGTCCTGTGGAGAAAATGCATGTGTCAGGCAAGCTTCCTTCAGGCATGAGTGCTATTTGCCATGAGTGCGATGTTAATGAATTAAAAATGTATATCAAATAAGGTGTTTTTAAACAGAAACACACATAAAGTATGGTAGGTATTGATCAGTTGACTAAGATGTTGTGACCAGGTCCTGGCCAATGGGGCTTAGTTGGTTGAGCATTGTCTCATGCACTGAAAGGTCGCTGGTTGGATACCTGGTCTGGGCATATGCCCTAGTGTAAGGTTCGGTCTCCAGCCGGATGTGTACGGAATGCCTTCAATGTTCCTCACATCAATGTTTCTCTCTCTCTCTTCTTCTTCTTCCTTCCACTTTCTCTAAAAGAACATCAATAAAAACATTTTTTTTAAATAAAAAAGGATGTTGTGACAAGGGGAACATCGCAACTTAACTCTGTTTTCTCTGTTAACAGTGGTTTGGTATTTGCTAATTCAGTGTGGAAGATAACTATAAAACAGAATTACCATGATTAACAGGGATCAACTGTATGGTATGTAGGAACTCCTCTCCTTCCATCCTACTTGTTTCCTCTAAAATTTGAAAGACAGCATGGTTAGATCATAAACCATATTATATTACCAAGAGTACCAAGGGTTCTGGGAACCTTTGGGAGCTTCTTGATACCATTTTATAGTTGGTCAATCTACAAGTGTGGATATATGTTGGTGTGTTGGTCTGGACCCACAGATCTAGTAAAGTGACAACAGTTTAAACTTTAGTTACTTCAGTGAGTCAGTGCATATTGTACTCATTTCTCTTCAAGTTCTGGGAATACCACTTTCCCTTTATGTGTAAAATGGCCTCTTTTGAGCAGCCTTGGGGTGGTTTTCAGTGCACAGTGGTTTTCAGCCAGGGTGCCCAGTTCAGTGCACAATCATATAAAAGTAGATTATACAGGAACTTGCCTGTCTGGGGAAAGAGGTGATTGCAAATTTATAGAAGCTTTTGCATCAGAATGGGTGATTTTCTACAGGCTCAAGAAAAAATTTAATTTCAAAAAATTCAAGGGAAAAAGTCTGTCTTTCTGGACATCCTATGACTTTATCTATTGTAGTTTCACAACCCTGACCCCAGCTGGGTAGGAGGATACAAACAAAACAGCCCTGTTCTGTAGTTCTGAGGAAATGCTTTCTGAGGCTATTTGGTTAGATAATAAATTAAATAAATTCAGAACTTCCAGGATGGGCTTTCTGAAAGGGAAATGTGTGAGGCCACAAAGCCTGGGGTTCAGCTTCCAGAGAGCAGTCAAAAAGTTGTTCTCTGCTTCCAGAACCTTGGGTGCGACTGTGTGTATAAAACCCCAGGTTAAACACTGTCTAATGTATAAGATTTTTAATTGTGGTAAAATACACATAAAATTTACAGTTTTAACCATTTTTAAGTATATAATTCAGTAGTGTTAATATATTCACATTGGCATGCAACCAATCTCCAGCTCTCTTTGACTCTTGCAAAGAACTGAAACTTTACCTATTAAACACCAACTCCCCTTTTCCCCAACTCCTAGACCCCAGAAACCACCATATTACTCTCAGGCTCTGTGAATTTGACTCCTCTAGGTACTGCATATAAGAGAAATCATACAGTTTTTTGTTTTTTTTTTGTGGCTGACTTATTTCATGTAGAGTAATGTCTTTAGGATTCATCCAACTAGTAGCATGTGTCAGAATTTCAATGTTTTATATAAATAACATTTTGTTTATCCATTCATCTGTTGATGGTCACTTGGGTTGCTGCCACCATTTGGCTACTGCAAATAATGCTGCAATGGCTATCTACACTAATAAAAGAGAAACATGGTAATTGGCGTACGACCGCTACCCTTCCCATTGGCTAATCAGCGTATCCTTATGCAAATTAATTGTCAGCCAAGATGGCGGCCGGCAGCCATGCACTGAAGCGAGCAGGGAGGCTTGCTTGCTCCAGGAACTGCAGACTCCAACGTTCCCTGCCTCACTTGCCGGCCTCTCAGCTGCAACTCTAAGCAACTATTACTATGTTGCAAATAAGAAGCTAAACAAAACCGGCTTTCAGTCAGCCCCGGACCGCAACATTGTATCCATGTTTTCAGCAGCGAGGCCTCAGAGCTAAAGCTGGACCAGAATAAAAAAAAAAAAAAAAAGAAAACAAGGAGCGGTTGGGAGCTTTTAGTCAACTGCCAGCGGGAAAACAGCCCTCAGCCCCTCAGCCAGCCTGGCCAGGCACCCCAGTGGGGACCCCCACCCTGATCCAGGACACCCTTCAGGGCAAACCAGCCAGCCCCTACCCGTGCACCAGGCCTCTATTCTATATAGTAAAAGGGTAATATGCCTCCTGGCACCGGGATCAGCGGAGCAGCGAGGCTCCCGGCATCGGGATCAGCGTGACAGGGGGCAGCGCCCAAACCCCCTGATCAGCCCTGCTCTGTGCCTGAAAGGGGGGGGAGCTCCCCAATCCCCCGATTGCCCTGCGGCTCTGTGTGTGACAGGGTGCGGCACACCAACCCCCTGATCGGCCCTGCTCTGTGGGTGACAGGGTGAGGCGCCCCAACCCCCCGCCCCCACGGGCCCTGCTCTGTGTGTGACAGGGTAGAACCATAACCTCTCCATCGGCCCTGCCCTGAGTGTGACAGTGGCGGTGCCCCAACCCCCTAATCGGCCCTGCTCTGTGGGTAATAGAGGGTGGCGCCCCAACCCCCCTCCACGGGCCTTGCTCTGTGTGTGACAGGGTAGAGCCATAACCTCCCCATTGGCCCTGCCCTGAGTGTGACAGGGTGCAGCGCCCCAACCCCTTGATCCGCCCTGCTCTGTGTGTGACAGGGGGCAGTGCCCCAGCTCCCCTATCGGCCCTACTCTATGAGTGACAGGGGGGAGATCCTCAACCCCCTGATGGGCCCTGCTCTGTGAGTGACAGGGGGCAGCGCCCCAACCCCCTGATCGGCCCTGCTCTGTGAGTGACAGGGGGTGGCGCCGCAACCTCCCCATTGACCCTGCCTTGAGTGTAACAGAGGGTGGTGCCCCAACCCCCCAATCAGTCTACCCTGAGTGTGACTGAGGGTGGCATCGCAACCTCCCAATCCGCCCTGCTCTGTGCATGACGGGGCGGCGCCCCAACTCCCCAATCGGCCCTGCTCTGAGCCTGACCAGGGGCTGCACCTAGGGATTGGGCCTGCCCTCTGCTACCCGGGAGCAGGCCTAAGCCAGCAGGTCGTTATCTCCCAAGGGGACCCAGACTGCGAGAGGGCACAGGCCGGGCTGGGGGACCCCCCTGCCCCCCCGCAAGTGCACAAATTTTTGTGCACCGGGCCTCTAGTCTATATATATAAAAGGCTAATATGCAAAGTGTCCCCTCTGGAGTTCGACTGGGAGACCAGGAGTTCAATTGTTCACTGTGATGTGCACTGACCACCAGGGGGAAGGAAAGCCCTGGCCGGCAGCCAGAAGGCCCTGATTGGCTCTGACTGCTGGCCAGACCTAGGGACCCTACCCATGCACGAATTTCATGCACCAGGCCTCTAGTAGGTGTATAAATATCCATTTGACTCTTTGCTTTCAATTCTTTTTAGGTACATACTCAGAATTAAACTTGCTGGATCATATCGTAATTATATTTTTAACTTTTTGAGGAACCACCATACTGTTTTCCATAACAGCTGTACTATTTTACATTTCAACCAGCAGGGTACAAGGGTTCCAGTTTCTCCACATCCCTGCCAATACTTTTTTATGTTTTTATTTTATTTTTTTTGGTTAATCCTCACCCGAGGATATTTTCCCATTGATATTTTTTAGGGAGAGTGGAAAAGAGAGAGGGAAAGTCAGAAAGAAACATCAATGTGGGAGAAACACATCGATTGGTTGTCTCCTGCATGTGCCCCGACCAGGTCCCTGGGCTGGGGAGGAGCCGGCAACTAAGGTATGTGCCCTTGACTGGAATCGAACCCGGGACCCTGTGATCTGCAGGCTGACACTCTATCACTGAGCCAAACCGGGTAGGGTGCCAATACTTGTTATTTGGTGTGAGGTGATATCTCACTGTGGTTTTGATGTGCATTTCTCTAATTAGTGATGTTGAGCATCCATGAAAAAACATCTACTTAAGTCTTTGCCCATTTTTTAATTGGGTGGTTTGTGGGTTATTTTTGTTGTTGAGTTGTCGTTTTTCTTTAAATATCCTAGACATTAACATCCCTATTCAGGTATATGATTTTTAAATATCTTCTCCCATCCTGTTGGTTATCTTTTCATTTTGTTGATAGTATCCTTTCATGCACAAAAGTTTTTCGTTTTGATGATGTACAATTTATCTTTTTTGTTTGTTTGTTTCCTGTACTTTTGGTGTTGTGTCCAAGGAATTATTGCCAAATCTAAATGTCATGAAGCTTTCCCCCTATGTAGGTTAAAAATAAACCAGATAGAACCAGCTTACCTTACATTACCTTACCTTAGAACTATTCTTGCTGCCTGGTAGATTCTAAATTAATTTTTGCTTAATCAATTTTTGTTAATGAGTCAATCAGTGACCATGAAGTCCTTTAATCTATTATTTGTCATGGAGAGACATATGAGGGTTGGGAAAGACTTAGGGTAAATGTATTAGCCTCCCTTTGTTAACTTCTTAGCTATTTCAAGACATAAAAACATTTGCTTTAAATACTGAAAGGTAAACAATTTAGTAGATTTAAAGGAATTTGAGTAAATGTTACTAAATGTTAAATGTGTTGGTTATGTTAAATGTGTTAGACCTTCGAGAGAAAATGATCCTATATTATTTTCCCACACTAGGGCATCGCCTGTGTGACATTTTGCCTGTGTGATGTCCCTGGGCCACCCTCATGCTCTGCAGTATGCATTGTCTACTCTCAGGCTTTTTAATGTAGAAACATTAACATTTTTATTCTAGTAATGTCTTCATGGTTTGGGAATCTGGCTTCTTGTCTTTCAAAACTTGAGGTTGTTTATTGTTTTGGTCTGTGCCTTCAAAACACCTGCATTTGAAATCTTTTAGGTGTTTTGAGGTAGTTTTCTCAGATAGTTGGGTTACTTCATGCCAAGAATAAGTTTGGGGTCAAGACTGTATGGTCAGCTCTTCAGAGGATGTATTTATTTATTTTTAATTGATTTTAGAGAGAGCGGAGAGAGAGAGAGAGAGAGAGAGAGAGACATCTATGTGAGGGAGAAACATCAATCAGTTACCTCCTGTATGTGCCGGACTGGGGGATCAAACCAGCAACCTTTTGGTGCATGGGATGACGCTCAGCCAACTGAGCCACACTGGCTAGGGCGAGGATGTATTTATTTTTATTCATTTTTGTTTGCCTTTTCTTAGGTCATGGTCTTTTCTGCTGCTCCCTTTTGCTGTTATTACCTAAAACTGAGTTTACTACTGAACCCAAGGCAGCATTTTCCAAGCTTTTAAAATCATGACAACCCCCTGCCCAGTAAGAAATACATTTTACATCCTGACCAGTTTCACACACACATACACACACAACTGAACCTAAGGTATTTGTTGCCATGCACCCAGTTCTTGATAAAGATGTGGTTCCATTTCTTTACATAAAATGCTGGTCACTGAATTGATTTGTTTAGTCATACAGTTTTGCAGACACTGAACACTGGCGTCGTAGAACTTTGTTGCTTTGTTCTCTTGCAATAGTCAACCGTTCTGCTTATGACTGATCACCTGGTACTGTGGGACTCTGTCAGGACTTCAAAGCAATTTGATTGTCAAAGTCATACTAGCTCTGGCCGTGCATTTAGTTTTCCCTGTCTAGGCAGCTGCTCCTTGGGAGGTAGGGCTTGCAAAACAGATTGAAAGGTCCACAGAAACAGCCTTGTACTTGGGGTTGGGGTGAGTGTTCACAAAGGAAGGCTCAGCAGGATGGAAATCATATGTCAACCACCCTAGCCCTTAAAAGCTTAGGTTTATGCCCACCTGCAATAGCACACCATCACTTGCCTTGTGGACGCTGCGAACAGAGGGGCTGTGTTGAGTTTCGTTTTCTATTCTTTACAACCCTTAGCAGCATGCCTTGTGTGTAAAATATGCATCAGTCTTGGGTCTGGTAGAGTCTCCTCATTCTCCCTCCTCTTTTCTCCAGTGCTTTTTCTTTCTCCCTATAGAAAATAGGGAATTATACACAGCAAGAGATAGACTGTATGGAATGACCTGACAGGTAACTTGTTTGGGAGGTGGAGACTGCCTGTATGTAAAAGCTTATATTTGAGGCAAATTGGGGGAAATGAATTTTTAAAATAAGGAAAAGTAAGATTACAGAATTTTAAAAAATGCCATAGAGGAGAATGACTAACAATTATCTCATTGACTGTAGGTAAATAGAGGATTTTAACAGGTTAAATCACTTGTCCCCTAAGGTTGATTCAATGTCCTCTTGAAATCTGAGTTTTCTTATCCAATTCTTTTAAATCCAGAAGGGGCTTGACTCCATCTGAAGAATTGCAAAACCCTAAATGAACTATTGGGTTAATAAGGCTAATTGGATTTCCATAGCAGCTTTTAGGTTTCTTGCTACACAAAACCTGCCAAGCAGAGCTCTGTTGAGTTTGTTTTTACCCTGTGAAGATCCAGTAGAAGCAAGGAGCTTTTTGTGGGTGAGCTGTGAAGTGGCAGGTCTCTCCTGCAATTACCAGTGCCTGGGACCTTACAGACATAAGCTAGGCTTGCACCATGGCGTCAGCACTGCTGTCTATCTCTTGAAATCCAGCTACTGAGTCTGAATTTTCATCTACTTTCTTTTTCATCGGGAAGAAAGAACCTGTTTAACAAACCTGAAAATTAATAGCTGGTGTATTGTAGTTGGGTGTGTAACCTGGATGTTTTTGTGTCCACTGATTTGCAACTTTGTGACATAAATTAGAGATCATGGACTCAGCTGTGGTGTAATGGTAACTGCCCTGGATCTGGATTCGAAAGATCAAAATTTGAGATCTAGCCCTGACCAGTTTGGCTCAGTGGATAGAGCATCGGCCTGCAGACTCAAGGGTCCCGGGTTCGATTCTGATCAAGGGCATGTACCTTGGTTGTGGGCACATCCCCAGTAGGGGGTGTGCAGGAGGCAGCTGATCGATGTTTCTCTCTCATCGATGTTTCTAACTCTCTATCCCTCTCCCTTCCTCTCTGTAAAAAAATCAATAAAATATATTTTAAAAAAATTTGAGATCTAGTTGTGTAGCTTTGAGGAAGTCACTTATCCTCTGCACACCTGAGAGCTGTCAGGAAGATGAAATGGGACTAGGTATTGCTGACTTGAGGAATTTTCGGTTCAAATTGAATAGAGCCTTTATTGTTGGGTGTGGGAATTTTTGGGAGATGATCTAGCATCATTGTACAATGGAGTGCCAGAGAAATAGAAGTGCGTTTCTTCCATTTACTATGTCAAAGGTAGTGTCATGCCTCCCCAGAACACGTCATTAAATCGGAGACAGAGTGTCCACGCAGGGTTAAGAGCATGGATTGCCATTAGTCAGCAGTGGATCTGAATTATCTCCCTGCAATTTACTGTGTCTGCATCCTTAGAGAAAAGCTTACTTAACCTCTTGCAGACTTCGTCTTTCCTTGAGTTGAAGTAGAAATAAGAATTATTATAAGAATTATTTTTTTAAACTCATAGGGGAGTGGTGAAGGTAAAATGAGATAAATTTATGCAAAGCTCTTTGCACTGTGGTTAGCATCCAGAATGTGTTCAGCATCATTATTTCTTAAAGCCCATTGCTTCTGATTCCTCAACATGCTTCTCTGAACAACAGGCTGAAATTCTGTGTGGTCAGAGAGTTGGTTATTGATTGCCACTGCTCAATACCTTAAAAAATAATAAGCAAGTAAAATTAAATAAATTTGTTTCTTGCTGAATAAATGGCTATATTTTTATAATTAAAATTCCTGCGTTCTGTGGCTCCACCTTTTAAATTATTTTGTATTTCTTGCAGTTTCCATGCCCTAGAAAGGAGAAGACTCCTCTTCCGTCATTATATCCGTTAAACAGAGATATGCACCACCTCCAGATTACTTCCTTTTGGCGTGGCGTTGTTTTGAGTAGGGGTGTGTCTGATCTGTAAGGGAGGAACAAAGCGGCACTGTGGAGATCTGTACTGGGAACCATCCAGTTTCCTCCTCCTGACCTGACTCAAGTCTTTCCTGCAAGTCTTCTGTCAGCCCCATTCTCCTTCTATCAGCTGCCCTCCTTACGTAACCCAAATAGGTTGTTTCCAAGGCTGATGTCTGCAGCGGTGTTCTGTGTCTAACAACAAAGACTTAAGGAGCGCTCATATGTCTTACCAGAGCAAATTTAAGTATAAAGTGGTGGATGCTAACACTGAATGCCACCAATAAGTTTGAAAATTATACCTACCATAGTTGACTTAGTCATCAGTCTTTTTTTTTAAAAAGATTTTATTTATTTTTTAAATATATTTTATTGAATTTTTACAGAGAAGAAGGGAGAGGGATAGAGAGTTAGAAACATCGATGAGAGAGATCGATCAGCTGCCTCCTGCACAGCCCCCAGTAGGGATGTGCCCGCAACCAAGGTACATGCCCCTGACTGGAATCGAACCTGGGACCCTTGAGTCAGCAGGCCGACGTTCTATCCACTGAGCCAAACCGGTTCGGCAGTCATTAGTCTTAATACTTAGAAAACTTTCTAAGTATTGGAGAATTCTAAGCATTTCAAAATACTTTTTAATCTACCTTCACCTTTTTAATCAGATGACTTAATATTCAACGTACTATGAAAAGAGGTTATGTTCTGCCTACCCCAATACTTTCGTTTCTTTCAAATAAGGATTTAATTTCAATGATACACAGACTTGGGGTGGACGTGATAGTCTCTAAAATCATTTGTCCTTGCTATTGTAGAGCTTTCCAATCCTGAGAAAGAAGAACAAAGTTGGAGGGATCACAATACCAGATATCAAGCTATATAACAAAGCCACTGTTCCCAAAACGGCTTCGTACTGGCACAAGAACAGGCATATAGGCCAATGGAACAGAACAGAGAACCCAGAAATCGACCAAAGCCATTAAGCTCAATTAATATTTGACAAAGGAGGCAAGAGCATATAATGGAGTCAAAACAGTCTCTTTAATAAATGGTGTTGAGAAAAGTGGTCAGATACATGCAAAAAAATGAAACTATACCACCAACTTACACCATACACAAAAATAAACTCAAAATGGATAAAAGACTTAAATGTAAGATGAGAAACCATAAAAATCTTAGAAGAATCCATAGGCAGCAAAATATCAGACATATCTCGTAGCAATATGTTTACCGACACAGCGCCTAAGACAATGGAAACGAAGGAGAAAATAAACAAATGGGACTACATCAAAATAGAACTTTCCTTTTAAAATCAGCTTGTGTAGATTCCAAACCCCTCCCTTCCAGATTTGTTTTGCTGGCTACAATAAATTTCTTTTCTTTTATTGTAGAAAAGCATGGAGGAGTACTGAGAGAATTGGGGGTGGGGTTGCCAGACTTAGCAAATAAAAGAACAGGACACCCAATTGCAATTGACTCTCATATAAACACTGAATATATTTTTAGATAACTATGTCCCATGCAAGAGTTAAATTTGTATTTCAGATACACAAGTAAAAAATCTTTAGCGTAAGTATGTCTTTTGCAAAAAATTATTGGTCATTTATCTGAAATCAAATCTAACTGGGTGTTTCTTATTTTATCTGGCAACCCTAACTGAGGTAGGGAGTTGTGGGGAGGGGTCTCAGAAAATCAGGTGGGTTATTTTGGCTGCCAGAGGGTGCTGCAGTGTGATGGCCTTACTATCTGGGTCTACAGCTCTGTGCCTTCTCTTGTAGTCACAGAGGATAGGATGAAGGTGTTGGCTTTAGGTAACAAGATAGCTTCCTTCTGAAGGAACACAGTGGGCCAGTCTCCTGGAAAATTGACTTAATGATAGCGTTATTTTAATTATCATTGTCTACCTTTTCTTCCCAAGATACAGAATAAGCATGAATTATAGCTGAAGCAGAGCAGGCAGAACTTAGATCTTGCTCAGCTCTCAGTTACTCCTACAAGGTTTCTTTTCCTCTTTTTTTCATGACCCAGGGACTGAGATATCTCAGAAAAATCTAATGGGAATTTGTGAAGTGCTAGATGAGCTGAGAGCCTAAGTACCTTTAATGTCACCTATGTCATCATAGCACATTCCACAGAGTTTTCAACACTATTCTAAGGAACCAGACAAAGTCCTGATCTATATCAAATTAGCAACAGACAAACTCTTTTAGTCCAAATGCTTTCATGAGAGGAAAAGATGCATAAGAGAATGTTCTAAGCTATGTTGGATATTGGCTGAGGTGTATTGAGTAAGAACTCAGATCGATGAGCAAAATGTTGAACTATGTCATAGACACCTTTTCCTCACTTAGGCCATCCAGGAGGCATCTTCTGTTTAGCACACAGCAGTACTGAGAGAAGTACGTGAAAGAGTAATCTTCACCTATCCTTCCCAAATCTTAACTATGCTGAGTTTAAAACACTTTTCCTTTAAGGAAAGTTGGATTGACATAAAAGCACATGTGTCTGGAATTATCTCTCTGAATCCTTTATAAACAAATAGGCCAAGACTTGGAAGGGCACACCTTAGGTTACAGAGTGTTTTCCTGGGCTGGGCTCCAAAGCCTCCTGACTCTTGAACAATAATGTGCTCTTTCCATGCTGCTTTACATGGTTATTTTATAGCAGTCTTGTGCCTTTTATCCATTCATATTCACTCGGAAAACATGCTTGTTTCCTTCAGGAGCAGAGGTGCACAAATGGTGGAATATTTTCTGTATAGAAGCTCCATTGACTGTATGCATTGAGGATGAGGGAACTTTTTCTTATTACCCCTCCTCTTTCTTTTTTTCTTTCAGTTTTGTTGACTAAAAATGTTACATTTCGGGAGATGACTCAAAAACGGAACTATACTTTGTGATAATGGCTGAAATATGTGATTGGAATTCATTTTAGGTTTAATAGTGACAGTTCACCTGTAAAATATAAGATGTCAGAACTTGGAAGAATCTTAGATTTGCTCTAGCTCAACATTTTCTCTCATTAGAGAAAATGGAGACTCAGAGATGCGAAGTGACTTCACAAAGTCACAAAGCAAAGTTAGTGGTAAAGCTGACAGGAGGACCAGGGTTACCTAACTCCAGAGCAGAGCTTTCGCCCAACTCTTGAAGAAAAAGGAGTTCAGTATAGTTTAACTTTTCAAATAATTGAAATATTCTTGTAAGTGCCCAAACTCTAATTTGAACAGTTTTTACTGGAAGTCATTCTGAAATGCTGTCTCTTCTGAAATCTGAAGTGACTATGTATGTAGAGCAGGGGTGGTCAACATCCGGTATAGGGCCCAAGAAATCACTTGGTCTGGTCCTGTTGAGGCATTAGGGGTGAGTTAATTAAATGTTTGACCAAATATAGCAGGCTAATTTTTAAGTTGATAATTTTGTATGGCCTGTGACTGATGTTATAAATACCCAAATTGCCCTTTGCAGAAAAAAGGTTCCCACCCCTGATAGAGTATGCTGTAACTTTTTCTCAGTCTCATCATTATCCACACTGTCATGTGAGCATCAGTTATTGCTTGTGGTTTAATACATATGCACCCTTTGCTTCTATAAATCTATAAAACACTCTGCCTATAGTTACTTGTATACTCAAACTCTAGCATGACAGGCCATTAGTGCGTAGATCTGAACTTACAACTTTTTGGCATCCTTCCTCATTGTCAGTTGTCACTTTTTGCTACCTTCAGTGGTGATACTTACAATAGCATTTCCCTGCTTCCCATCTCACTTTGCTGCATTTATTTTTCTGGTGAACCAAGAAACTCCAAACCTCTGGGAATTGTGTACATTTTCATGGGAGGTATCGGCAAGAGTGGGTATTTGTGTGTGTGTGTGTGAATGGTGGGTTTTTTACTTTATTTTTGTGCTTTTCTGTAAATTTGGATTTTTTTAAAACAAAAACTAGATATTTTTATCCTTAGAAACAAGTCTGTATTACTTGGATACACAATGTGCATAGTGGTAAAAAGATTTTGAGTGAGGATTTTCCTGCCCTGTGACCCATGCTTCATTTTCTTCTTATTGGAGAAGGTCTGTAGTGAAATACTATTATGTTTTAAACTAAGCCCAAGTGCTCATTTTACTGTGAAGTCATTGTTTAGAGAGTCACCTTCAACCACCTCTGTCAGCTCAAACTTCAAAGCACTGTTTTTGTTCTTCTGCTATGGCATTTACCACTTTTTGTCTTTTTTTTTTATGTGCAATTCCTTTCCTCTGCTAGGCAAGGTCCTCTATTATATCATGTATTCCTCTTGTCTAATGCTTAATAGGTTCCTAGAAGTAAATATTTGTTGAGTGACATCTGTAGAGGCTTGTCATTTACCATTGTTGCTTACCTGTTGGATTTTAGATTGGTCTTGATAGTTGAGGCTGCCTGCTGAATGACTGCAGGAATGTCAGAGACTGCTGTATGTAATACATATTAACCTTTCTAAACAAATAAAGTGTTGTAAGGCATTGCATTAGTCATGCTGTACTCAGCATTTCTGGGCATAAGAGGGGTAATTCTGCTCTTAGAGGTGGAATAACTGAGGCAGAGAAAGGGAGTTTGGGGTGACCCAAGTCATATAATAAAAATTATTGAATGAAACATATTTCAACCTAATTGTATCCATTAGTACACTGAAATTATATTTTTATATGAAGGAAACCCCACCTTCTAAAGACCTTATGGATAGAAATTCATTAGTGTGGTAGGTCAAATAAAGACACCCCATACGTCGTTTCGCTTAAAGTCACTGTTTCCAAGAACCTATTGACGATGTTAAGTGAGGCTTTACTGTACTCTAAGTGTAAAATACAGACCATATTTCAAAGAGTCAATATAAAATATTTTGAATACAGGTTGAACTAATAACATTTTGGGTATATTAAATATTAGAATAATTTTACCTATTAGAAAATTTTAAATTACATAGGTGGTTTACATTATATTTCTATTTTGAGGCACTGATTTAGAAAGAAAATAAGGCTCTATATGCCATGATAGTGTGTAGAAGGTGTTAAGTATTAGGAAGCAAAGTAGATTTCCTTTCTATTCTGTAATGTCAGTATCACTGAAAAGCAACGTGACAAATCCTGCACTTGAGACCTCAATTTTCCTCAGCAAAATAAAACGGACAGCCTGTGTGGCAAAAGTAGGTTTACAGTTGTGATTACAGAGTTATTCTTGTATTATTATTTATTAACTGTATTATTTTCCATGTGAACAACTGTAAACCTACTGTGCCCCACCTTGTATGGATACAAAGCAGATGAAAATACTTAAAAGATGTAAATGAAGCTTTAATAGTTATGCAATGAAATAAAATAGGTCTTTCAAGAAATGCCTTTTATGTTTGCTGTTGTTAAAATGCATACTGTTGTTAAAATGCATATACTTGATATATAGTTATAAAGGTGAATGGACATTAATGAGTAGAAAAATTATGAATAGTTCTGTCTTGTACTTTTAAATATGTAAGCAATAAGTAACTTGACATACCATAAAGCTTTGATACTGAGCCTGTTATATCTCGGTGTGCCAAGTGTAAATTCATGAAAAGAGCTCACAGTTTTGTTGGAACTTCCACATCATTGGAGCGATGGGATTGCATGTGTTAATTTTGAAGGACTCCTCCCCTCCCACGCTCCTCGCCCCCTCTTGGCACAAGACCAGTTAGATCACTCGGAGAAACTATCTTCATTTTGTGTTTTCTGGGGAAAATGTATTGGCTAGCATGCTGGAACTGTTCTTTTTAAGTAGGTTTATTGTGTTTTTAAAGCAAAATCGTAGAAACAGGAAAATTCTATACTCTATGTATGTGTTACTAGAGACGTAGATGATTTCTCAGAAAATACTGCAATATTGTTTTGAAGATAAAATTAATTCCTTACTTATCTTTAAGGTTTTGTATTTTGTTGTTTATGCATTTGGTCATTAAGAACCAAAATTTAAGAAAAACATTTTCATCTTTACCTGTTGAAACTATAGAATGGAATGATTAACTAATTGTTAGGGTTCCTGGTTAAGAATATGTACATTGATGTGTCACATAATTTGTTGATAACAATAATATTTCCTGCTCATCTCCAAGACAATAAAGTTTGCTATTTATGCACTTGGTCCGTTATTGGAGAACCAAAATTTAAGGAAAACACTTTCATTTTGACTTATTGAAATTGTATAGTGCAGTGGTTGGCAAACTGCGGCTCAGCAAACTGCGGTTCGCGAGCCACATGCGGCTCTTTGGCCCCTTGAGTGTGGCTCTTCCACAAAATACTGACTTCTGGGCATGGGCCACGAAGTTTCAATCGCACTGTACGTGCGCACCCGCACATGGTATTTTGTGGTATTTTGTGGAAGAGCCACACTCAAGGGGCCAAAGAGCCGGATGTGGCTCGCAAGCCGCAGTTTGCCGACCATGGGGTGGAATGATTAAGTAATTCTAAGTGTTCGTTTATATATATATATATATATATATATATATATATATATATATATATACACACACATATATAAAAACATAATTTATTGAAAGTCAGTTAAAAGTTACAGAAACCTGTAGTTTGCACATTATTATTTTAGATCACTATAATAGATGTTTCCAGGTTTTCAGTTTCCTAAAACAACAATAAAATCAGCCCATTAACCTCTAAAGTTTTACTTAGTACTCTGCTTCTTCCTCATAAGTTATCACCCCTTCCCTATCACTTCTTCCTTGATAATAAAGCCCCAGCTTTCTCAGGCCTCTCTTTACCTTCCATGTGCTTTAGGTAAGTGGTCTAAGACTTGAGGGCTGAAACGTAATGTTGCGTTTATTAGAATCGCTCTAGGAACTTTAAATACAGATGCTTATGCTCTACCCACAGAGATATTGATTTAATTGGTTAGGTGCAGGGCTTGGCTTAAGCCATTTTGAAATGGGTTCTTTGAAACTTGTGGCTTGAAAGCATTAAAATAGATGCATTATAAGTAAGGTGGCCACAGACTTCATCACTCAAGTCTGATGCATTGCTAAACATCCTCAAATTCCTTCTTCTACCCTAAGGCGTTTGATCCAAATATTCTTTTCCAGCATTAAGCACAGCACGTTGTTTTGTTGCTTTAATACTTCCTAATATTTCTTTGGTGAACCAGGTTGTGTGTGTTTTAAACTCTGGAGTTCACTTCATTAATTATGCTTTTAAGGTAGTGTAGTGTGATATTTGGCAGTATCTGAATTCTGAGGGCCTTTTGTCTGGTTCCAGAGAAATGAAATTGTTAGAGAAAAACTAGAAGACAGACTATGAAAAGAACTTAGAGATGAGCCATGAACAATATCATGACATTTTGTCCCAGGAAGAGATGACAGTGTCTCAGAAAATCCTATTGGAGTTGTGTTATAATGTAGGAAGTCCTTTCAGAATTACCATATGACATTTGGGCATCTGAGACTCTGACCTCATTCCATGGCCACACCTCCTCATAAATTTAATTGAGAGTGCCCTTTTTTTTTTTTTTTTTTAGGGCTATGGCTGGTTTTTGTCCATATCGATGAATTCATTGCATATCAGTGAACCTGAGTTACTGCTTCTGATCACATATCAGTGAACCTGAGTTATTGCTTCTGATCACATATCAGTGAACCTGAGTTACTGCTTCTGATCACATATCAGTGAACCTGAGTTACTGCTTCTGATCACATATCAGTGAACCTGAGTTATTGCTTCTGATCATTTAGTTCTTATTCCTAAAAATATTTCTTCCATGGCTAAGTGGCATTTTTGCTTTTTATTTTGTTTTGTTAATCCTCACCCGAGGATATTTTCCCATTGATTTTTAGGGAGAGTGGGAGAGAGAGGGAAAGACAGAGAGAAATGGTTGCCTTTTGCACACACCCCGACCAGGGCCCAGGTGGATAGGAGCTTGCAACCAAGGTACATGCCCTTGACTGGAATCGAACTCGGGACCCTTTGGTCCACAGGCTGACACTCTATCCACTGCGCCAGACTGGCTAGGGTGGCATTTTGCTTTTTAAAAAATCCAGACCTTCATCGTAGATGGGTATTGGGACCTGCTTTTGTTTTATTGGATTGTAAGCACAAGTGTTTCAGAGATGTTTTTATCCCCAAGATTGGGTATTTTCCCATTGTATTTTCTTTAAGTATTCCTGACATGTACAGATATGCCCAACAATGGTATTCTGTGTGGATGGTTTTGTGTTTTTTTTTTTTAAATATGCTTTTATTTATTTCAGAGAGAGTAATGGAGAGGGAGAGAGAGATAGAAACATTGATGAGAAGGAACCATCGATTGGCTGCCTCCTGCACACCCCATACTGGGAATGGAACCCACAATCCAGGCATATGCCCTGACTGGGAATTGAACTGGCGACCTCCCGATGCATGGGATGATGTTCAACTAACTGAGCCACACCAGCTGGGCTGTGTGGATGGTTTTAAAATGTATTGTCATTATTAAGGGTTTGATAGAAAAATTTCCAAGAAACTTGATGCATTAAGTACTGGTGATGAGAGCCCACCAGATGAGGAGCAGTGCGTTTCTGGTCTCTTCTCTGTCTTTCCTCTCTGTTTGCACCCCCTGTAAAGGCAACTCTTGTAGTTATGGTGTGTAAACAGTTTTAGTAGCTCCCTTATAGTTTCCTTCTAGAGTAATTAAACATTGCTTCTTAGAAATGTAAACATGAGACTTAGAATTAAGTTGTGGTAATGCATTTGGCAGAGGAATTGTGTATTAAAAATATCCTGAAGTGAGTTTCAGTTTTGCAGATAAGGAAACTGGCTTTATTTAGCAAATTGGAACAATACAAGACCTGTGCCCTGATGTCAGTACTTTCTCTTCCCAGATGAATCTACCTGGGCACAAGACCAACTTCCAAATAAAACTTGAAAGTAAGTAAGTGCACAAAATAGAGACAGAGCCCTATAAACTAAATTTTTATGCTACAGTGCCATAAAAATAATTGATTTGCTATCGAAATAAGCTTAAAACAGAACTGCGGTCTGACAGATGGATTTTCCTCTGCCTGTAAGATGACAGTATCCCTTATCCTGTCTTGGTTGTAAGCCCGACCTGTAAAATAAAATAGCAGCATGGTGGGTGCAAGTGCCTCAGTAGCCCTGTAGACTGCTGTTTATTATTTAGTGAGTTTCTGAAAATAAAAGTAGGTGTAACTTCTCAAGTTACTTCCTTCCAGATTCTTCCCAGAGAACTTTAAGTAGTTTTGTATTGGAAAACAGTGGTGAAGTATCATTTATAAAAACAAAACAAAAAACAAAATGCCCCAGAATAAAATCTCTTGTTTCTTTGTGATGGTGACTGATCTGAAATATTTGTTGTCTATGTGTCTTGGGAGGCATAATACAGTGCTCAAAACTGTCAGGCCGTCTGTGTCAGATGAATAGCTCCCAGGGCGGGCTTCTGGCTGACTTTGAATAATGTGTTTTCGGTTGTTTATACTTGGATGGTTTGGATGAGAATAGTCAGGGAGTCAGCTTTTTGTTTCAGGCACAGGAGTGTGGTGAATTAGACACAACTTTGGACTGGGGATCGGGGATTTGGTTCTCATCCTGGACCTGTCACTTACTAGCTGTGTGTCAAGTCACTCCATTTGTCTGACCTCCCTTTTTCCTTTTGTAAAATCAGGATGTCAGTGAATCTGTGTGGTCCCTTCTGACACTGTGTTTTTGTGAGCTGGAGCCTGCACATGTGAAGTAGGAGCTTCAGGAAAGGGTCTTTGAAGCTGAGCATTCCTATTTGTTACTCAGGGAGGCTGAGAGAAGTGGCCCAAGGATCTAGAGCTGGGTTCTTGCAGGGTGAGTCTCAACTTCATTCAAGTCTCCTCTGAAGGTCACCTCTGTTTGATGTTATTGGTCCTTGCCTACCCCTTCTATTCAAAAGACATATGCCAGGCCTTCTCTCTGGGGTAGCTAAGTCATCTTTCTGTCTTAGATCAATTTATTCAGATTCTCCTTGGAGAAGGATAGTTTTTAAGAAAGTTCCTGAGGGATAATAAAAGCTCTCATTCAAGAAACTCCCCCAAACTATTTTTCATCATGATAGGGTGTCATCCCTCATTTTGTCTTTGCTCATTCATTTAATAAATATTTTTGAGAGTCTCCTGATTATCAGGTATTACTAGGTATTTGGACACAAAGATAGATCAGACACAGCTCCTATCTTTGAGAAGTTTTACACCCTCGTAGTGATGCCCTCAAGCTATATATATGTGTGTTCATATATATGAAATTATAGCTACTTCAAATTTTAGCAAACCCTGATATGTAGGAAAATTATTCTTTCATGTTAATTGCATTGAATTTTGCTTTGAAATTTTTTCCTCAACTTACAAGAAAAATTGGTGCAAAAAATTGTAAATACAGATCCATCTTCTGCATTTACCATGATCTGACATTATACTACAGCAGCCACTCATGAAGGCCTCAGTGGGCATTTCTTTGAAGCTTAAGTTGAATATAAACCAAAACAAAAACAATAACAAAACATAGAGTACCCAAAGTATTTTGTAGGGTTTCTTTCCCCCTTGTCACTGAACATTTTTACCTGTCAGTTATGTTTTCTTTTTTAAGTTTTGCCTATGAGGAGGCCCAGAGTGCCTAGGTAGGTAGCCACGAAGAACTTTACTGACTTCATAGTGCCCCCTCTGTTGTGTTTTCCATGCCTGGGTTTTATTTTATTGTTATTAGGTGAAATAATAATTATTATATAGGTGGTGCTTCACAGTTTACAAGTATTTTTATATATATATATATATTTTATTGATTTTTTACAGAGAGGAAGGGAGAGAGATAGAGAGTTAGAAACATTGATGAGAGAGAAACATCGATCAGCTGCCTCCTGCACACTCTCTACTGGGGATGTGACCGCAACCAAGGTACGTGCCCTTGACTGGAATCGAACCCGGGATCCTTGAGTCTGCAGGCTGACGCTCTATCCACTGAGCCAAACCAGTTAGGGCGTTTACAAGTATTTTTGTGTTAAGTTTCCATTCCAAATATTTTCTTTTCACTCGTTTTAGTTTAAGAAGTTGGGTTTGAAGCAGTGATCAAGTATTTCCATAAAATCCACCAGGGAACTAATTATTCAGCAGAACAGGCTCAAAATAATGGCCTGGGTTTACAGGACAGAGACAAGGAGATGACAAAGTTATATAAAGAGAAGACACTAAGGAGAAAAATCATTCTCAGTGTAAATTTATTATTAGAAAGAGATCACACACAAAGCTTGGTGTTTGAAGTAAGAAGAAAGTGAACATTGGATGAAGAGGCTGCTGGATTGGCACCTTTTACTACTGTGTTTCCTTTGGAAGAATGAGCAAATTGTGAGCCTTCTGGATTTTTAATGAATTGAGAATTTTAGCTAAAATAGATTCTTATGTTACAACATTTTCTAGATTTGATATCCACATACTCATTCCTTGTGTTACTGTCAGCAACACATTTTTCAAAATGCCAGAATTGCATTTTACTTCTTTTAATATTGACTCAATATATGTTCAGACAAAAGAGTACATTTAATTTCCTTTTGGTTCAGTACTCATTTAAATGAGTATGAATGGAAATAATGTAATTCTGGTGTTTATATTTGACTAGAGGCCTGGTGCACAAAATTCGTGCACTGGGGTGGGGGGGGGAATCCTTCAGCCCAGCCTGCGCCCTCTCACAATATGGGAGCCCCGTGATTGATTGCCCCGCAGAGGGAGACCCCACCCACTGCCGCCGGCCGGGTAGCCTGGGCCTCCCTCTTTGGGGCAATAGTGGAGCCCCCCAGCCGGTGGCCTGGGCCTCCCTCTGCGGGGCGATTGTGGGGTGATGGCAGGGCCCCCTGACCAATCACATCACACCCGCCTTGGCAGCAGCAGTCAATGCTGGGTCGCTGCAGTGCCCATGACCCAGGAGGGACTGAGAGGTCAGCAGTTCAGCCTGCTCGCCAGTCCCTGCCCACCTGAGCCTGCTGCATGCACAGCCTGGCATTTGGTCGTTCGTTCGGTCATTTTGGACATTATGGACCCTGGTTCTTTATATATTAGGATTGTTAAAATATTTGGACTCAATAATACATTTACAGGTTTGCAAATTTGATAGCTATGATGAGGTACAGAATGCAGTCCTTCCCAGGTCTGTCCCCGGCCACCTAGTTCACCTCTCCCCAGGCAATCAGTGTTGCCAGATTTTCACAATCCTTCTATATACACCAACAAATGCAGAAGAATATTATTTTTTTCCTGTTTTTACACTAATGACGATGGACCGTGTCTACTGTTCTGTTGTGTATGAATTTATGTTTAGTTAATTCCTGAGGGGAAAAGAAGTATGGAATAAATTGAAAGTCTCTAGTGGTCTCCACTAGAAACAAGTGTGTAGCTCAAATCATTGCCAAACCTTAGTTAGGTGATTAATCAGAACATGGGGCTGTGCAGTGGTGAAGTGACCTTTTACAATCCACCATATTCTTCTGAAACAGGACGAGTTGTATAGCCAAAGTCTATAAGAACTCGCTGTTTGCCTTATTATTTATGGAGAATTTTGCCATTTTCAAGTTTCTTAATTTAATTTAAATTTTAGTTATGACTCTATTAATTAGCACTTATTTTTTCCATTTTATGGGAACAGTGAATAAATAACTAACTAATGATAATTAACTACTTTCTATCAAATGCTGAAATGTTCTGAGGAACTTATTACCTTTCTTGGCTTCTGTAAGAAATGTAGTGTAATTAACCGAGTTCTTACTGTGTTTAAGGCAAACTTGCTTTTTAGGCATCGTGGGCTCTGAGAATAGGGAATGGGTCTTGGTCTGCCACATGGCACACATGCTCCTTCTTTGCAGGACACCTTTCTCTTTATGTTGTGCACCTCAGCACCCAGGAGATTTTTGGGTCAGTAGAGTAGAGTAATGTGTGAGCATGTTGTATGATATTATAAAGTTATAGAAAGCCCAGTATGATAAGGTAATATATGAAGTTAGTAACCACTATATAATTAGCAGGATAATATTTTTTAAATTCTTACCTGAGGATATGTTTTTATTGATTTCTTTTAGAGAAAGAGAGAGGAAGGGAGAGGCAGAGGTGAGGGAGAGGGATATGTGGGGGGGGAGGGGGAGAAAAAGAGAGAGAGAGAGAAAGATATATATATATATATATATATATATATCAAACTGTCCAGGACAAGGATAATATTTTTTTATATAGTTGTATTTTTACACTATCCTATCTAATAAAAGAGAAACATGGTAATTAACCGTAACTTCGCTACCCTTCCCATTGGCTAATCAGGGCTATATGCAAATTAACTGCCAACCAAGATGGTGGCCGCCAGCCAGGCAGCTGAAGCGAATAGGAGGCTTGCTTGCTCCAGTGACGGAGGAAGCCAAGGTTCCCCGCCTGCCTTGCCGGCCTCTGAGCTGCTCTCTAAGAAACATTGTTGCAAATATAGAAGCTAAACAATCCCCAGAAACCTGCTTTCAGCCGTCAGAGCTGGAGCGAGCAGGACCGAAACAATGTTGCAATTATAGAACCCAAACAAACCCTAGATTCCTGCTTTCAGCAGCCAAGGCCTCAAGCTGGAGCCGGCCTCAGAGCTAAAGCCAGCTCTCAGCTCCAGTGACAGCCATAGAAGGTAAATAAATTCCAGAATAAAAAGAAAAAGAAAAAAGGAGAGGTTGGGAGCTTCAGTTGCCCGCCAGTCTGAAAATGGCCCTCAGCCCCTCACCCAGACTGGCCAGGCACCCCAGTGGGGACCCCCACCCTGAAGGGGGTGTGACCAGCTGCAAACAGCCATCATCCCCTCACCCAGGCTGGCCAGGCACCCCAGTGGGGACCCCCACCCTGAAGGGGGTGTGACCAGCTGCAAACAGCCATCATCCCCTCACCCAGGCTGGCCAGGCACCCAAGCTGGACCCCCATCCTGATCTGGGACACCCTTCAGGGCAAACCAGCTGGCCCCCACCTGTGCACCAGGCCTCTATCCTATATAGTAAAAGGGTAATATGCCTCCCAGCACAGGGATCAGCGAAGCCGCGAGGCCTCCCGAACCCGGGATCAGTGGAGCTGCGAGGCCTCATGCCCCAGGATCAGCGTGATGGGGCAGCGCGCAAACCCCCTGATCGGCCCTGCCCTGAGTGTGATAGGGGGGAGCTCCCCAACCCTCTGATTGGCCCTGCTCTGTGCGTGACGGGGGGAGCTCCCCAACCCCCTGATCAGCCCTGCTCTGTGCATGACAAGGTACGGAGCCCCAACAACCCTAATGGGCCCTGCTCTGTGCTTGACAGGGGACAGTGCCCCAACCCCCTGATCAGCCCTGCTCTGTGCGTGACAGGGGGTGGCGCTGCAACCTCCCCATCGACCTTGCCTTGAGTGTGACAGGGGTCAGTGCCCCAACCCCCCAATCGGCCCTACCCTGAGAGTGACTGGGGGTGGCATCGCAACCTCCCGATCCACCCTGCTCTGTGCATGACAGGGGACGGCGCCCCAACTCCCCAATCGGCCCTGCTCTGAGCCCGACCAGGGGCTGCACCTAGGGATTAGGCCTGCCCTCTGCCACCTGGGAGCAGGCCTAAGCCAGCAGGTCGTTATCTCCCGAGGGGTCCCAGACTGTGAGTGGGCACAAGTGGGGCTGAGGGACACTCCCCCCCCTCCACCAGTGCACAAATTTTTGTGCACTAGGCCTCTAGTTTTATGATAAAACAGAAGACTCATCAAGTGGGTGAGAGTGTTGCTTTGAGCAGTTTGCTTTTCATCTCTTCATCCTTCAGACATTCATCTAGTGCCTTCTCTATAATCCATAAGCTAGAAGGGCTGAAAGATGGGCAAGATACTGGGTTATTGTGTATGTGTTTTATTGGACTACAAACATAAAACCAGTATTGCATTTTTTTCTTTTTCTTTTTTTTTCTTCTTTCTTTTTTTTTTATTGCTAAAAGTATTACAAAGGGTATTAAATATGTGTCCTCCCCCCCCCCCCCCTTGACAATCCCCTGGCCTCCCTTACCCCCCAGTGTCTTATGTCGATTTGTTATACTTATATGCATGCATACAAGTCCTTCGGTTGATCTCTTACCCCCCTCCCTCCTGCCCCCCAACCCTCCCTGGCCTTCCCGGTGCAGTTTGACAATCAGTTTGAGGCAGCTCTGCCTCTGTATCTATTATTGTTCAAAAGTTTGTAATGGTCTTTATTATCCATGAATGAGTGAGATCATGTGGTATTTTTCCTTCATTGACTGGCTTATTTCACTTAGCATAATGCTCTCCAGTTCCATTCATTATTGCATTTTTTTATACGTAATAGAACTGTTTATGCAAGGTTGTGTGCAGATCAGCCCCTAGTAACTTGAATTAAATGGGTTGTGCTAAAAGAAGTTACTATTAAGCCCTGTGATAAAAAGTTTGTGAAAAAAAGAATTTCTAAAAATTGAAATCTAAGCATGGTCATTTCTATGTCCTGGATGCATTTCTATGGTTTTTCTAAAGTCAGGATATTCTGTATCTCTTCTATGTTGTTTGAATTACAGTTGCCCAACCACCTGCTTGCTTAATAGAGTGTACCACTAACTAAATCAGTGACACTGAACCCTTCAAAGGAAATAAAACAATTTATCGTTGTACAATCTTGGCTATTAAATAGATTTTAATTCTCTTCAGCTTGAGTGTGATTTACATACTTCTTAACCGACAAGTGTCTGCAAGTATTCTTGCTTGCAGAAGCTCATTGAGAAATCAGTGCAATACTGACAGTGTGTCTAGCAGCAGGCATTAACTTGCAGAATGTTGTAAGTGAATTGGATCTCCAGTATCATAAAACTTTCTTACTCTTTTCATGCCACCATGGGAGTTTAGAGCTAGAAGACTGAGTATGATCAGTACCACTCAAATAATACTAATTTTAAAATAAACCCAAGGGGACCTGTCAAGATCCAAAGAACTCATGAAATGAGAGGTAAAAGAAATCCTGATTGTTTATTGAAATTAATATATGCTATGAACTAACCTAAGAAAATTACACATCTTTTTACATTTGCTTTCATTTTTGTAAAAAGTTTGCAATTAGTCATTTCAGTAAAGCAGCTCTGTTGTGGAGTCATATTCCTCACTGAGATGAAGCCTTTTGGGAAAACAGCATTTGGAGAGAGATCCACGGTGTAGTAGCTGATCCCACTGGCATGTGTCCCAGAGTGAGCAGGGCTGAAAGCTTTTAGTGTAGTTAAAAGATGCCTGCTCTGTCATTTGTACCCACTGAAACTGAGCACGGGACTTTAGACCAAGCTTTACATTATAATTCCAAGGAGAGCAGCTGGTGAAGGGCTGCAAATTATATGTGAGCTGGAGATCAATCATCTGGGGTCTTTAATGCAATCCTGCCTCATCTTGGGAGCTATTTGATAATAATAATAGTAATAATGCATACTCTTGGTGAAAGATAATGCTTGCGGTTATTAGAATGTGTAGACTGAGTAGAGGCTTTGACATAAAGGTGATAGTGGTGGTAGAAGGCAAATCTATAATAATAAAAGTGTAATATGCTAATTAGACTGGACAGCTGAACGACCTTCCAGACATCATTCCATATGTCCTTCTGGACAAAGCCGCGGTGGCAGGGGCTGAGTCAGAGGCAGTTAGGGGTGATCAGGCAGGCAAGCGAGTGGTTAGGGGAGAACAGGCAGGCAGGTGAGTGGTTAGGGGCAATCAGGCAGGCAGGTGAGTGGTTAGGGGCAATCAGGCAGGGAGGTGAGTGGTTAGGGGCAATCAGGCAGGCAGGCAAAGTGGTTAGGGGTGATCAGGCAGGCAGGCAGGCAAGTGGTTAGGAGCCAGCAGTCCCGGATTGCGAGAGGGTCCAGGCCGGGCTGAGCCCCCCCACCCTCCCTCCCGTGCATGAATTTCATGCACCAGGCTTCTTGTATTTAATAAAAGGATGGTGATGAGGAGAAGGTTAATATTTTGCAGGATAAGGAAAGCCATAAATATGTGATCAGTTTAAGAGTCTTACATAAAATGTTTATAAAATGTTAGCTTTTCAGTATCAGTAAGGCAAAGTGCCCAGTCTTTAGCTTCTTTGATAAAAGTATCCGGTGTTTATGTAAGATTGTAAGATTTGTAGACAAAATAGAACATTCCACAGTAAAAGCTTCTTTTATTCATTTTTGTTCTCTGGTGCTTGATTTGACTAGTTGGAGTTTGAGAATGGATGTGTTCCGTGCTTTTTTAAGGACAGCACTTTGAGAACCCACCAGGACCCACTTAACTTAGTCTCAGAATGACAGTGCTTTAGCAGTCCCGCAGTTTCTCCCTATTCTTACCCTTGAAGAGTCATCTGTGCTCATTAAGACTTGAGCTGTTGCAGCTGATAACCCGCATTTTCAGTGGAATGCACTCTTTTCATTTTTCCATGGTGAGAGGATGCACATGCCTCTTAACACTTGGAGTGGGGGAAACGAGTTAAGTCGGCTCGCGTGAATTGCGCGTACTCCGCGGGAGCCGTCTTTAACTCGGTTCATATAGATTTGCGGTGGAGTGCGGGAAACGTGTAAACTCGGGCCGATTGTAACTGCGTATTACCAAATATTTGTTTGTAATCCACCCTTTTGGTGGATGGAACAAAACCAAAAGACAGAGCCATCTTATATTTTGGCGGGAAATTCACCCCACACCGGAGTGTTAAAATGGTGGTTTGAATTTGCTGAGAATAATTAGGAGATCCACAGAATTGAAGAGCCTTGTAGGAAAGCAGTGGCGCACAGAGGTATCTGTTGTGAGAACATTGCAGGGCAGGGAGAGGAGTGGGCAGCGGGAGAAAACTCCTTGCAAAGTTAGAATTTAGTTGCATAGTCTGGTGACATAATTGTTTTAGTCAGGATGAAGAAAAAAGAAAAACTATTAACACCTTTGGAATGACCTCGCTCTATCATTGACAGGAAAATCTCAATACTGTGAGCTTAATCTAGTGACTCCAAATACGTGAATTGACTTTTCAAGATACATTTTTACCCTTCTTACAGCATTTACTTGTGGAGTGGAATGTTGTATTAGCAGATTCATCATGATCAGTAATCTTCCTACCACTGAAACTCTTCCTGTAACTTTCTCAACTTTCAGTAGCTCCCACAGCTCCTGAGTCATGTGCACAGAGACCCTTGACAATGGGCTCAGCCTCATCTTTGGCATTACCCCTGTTCTGACCAAGCTCTAACCATATCCACTTGCTTACCATTCATGGCCGTACCATTTTATCTGTTTGCCTGCCCAGCCCTCTCCCTTGGCCCAAATGCTCAGTGATGCCCCATTGGCATGTTCAAGTTGAACTAAGTGTCTCTTCTTCCTGGATACCCTCAGTCTCAGGTAAGACTACCCTCTTCCAAACTCCCTGAACATACTCTGCATGCCTCTTTGTCCCAGCTCTCTATTGCCATGAAACAAGTCACCCAAAAACAGCAGTTTAGAACACTAGAGATAATTTCTTTTGCTCGTGAATCTAAAGATGACTGGCCACAGGGAAGGAGTACTGTCTGGGAGTCTCATGAGGTTGGATCAGAGGGTGCTGGTAATTCATCTCAGAGGTGTCTGTGCTGGCAGGTTGGGTGCTGGGGCCTGAAAGAGTTGTACAGTTGGGGGCTGGTACTGCCGAGGCTCCTGGGGCAACTCCCTCTCTGTGCCATTTCTCCACATGGCAGTCTCAGGGAGCCAAGTTCTTCCCTGGTAGCTGAAGGCTCCTGGAGTAAGTGTCCCAGGAGAGATTGGCAGAACCTGCTTAGCCTTGAAAGTCACGCATAGTCACTTTTGTCGCATTGTATTCAAAGGTCTGCTCACTTTTGGAGGAGTTACATAGACTCCACCTCTTGATAAGAGGAGTGTCATAGAATTGAAGGGCATGTTTCTTTTTAAAAAATATATAATTGTGGTAAAATACACATACCATAAAATTTACTGTCTTAACCATTTTAAGTTTACAGTTCAGTGACATTAAGTACATTTACATTATTATGCAACCATCACCATTCACCCACAGAACCTTTTTCAAACTGAAACTCTTTACACATTAAACACTAATTCCTCATTTTCCCATCCCTTCAGCCCCTGGCAATCACCATTCTACTTTGTTACAAAATTTTTCTTTTCAATACTGATGTCAAAACCTAAGAATGATTTATATATTATTGGCCATGCCATTTGAAGCTTTATTCAGTGCCATTTCTTTTTTCCATTTTTTATGACTTTATTGGGGTGACATTGATCAATAAAATTATATAGATTTCAGGTGTACAATTCTACAGTACATCATCTGTACATTGATTTTATTGGGTGTTCACATCCAAACCCAAGTCTCCTTCCATCACCATTTCCGCCTCCCTTTACCCTCTTATACCTCCTCTCTGGTAATCAGTGTTTATGAGGGTTTTTTTAAATTTATTATTAATCTCTTCACCTTTTTCACCCAGCCCTGCAACCCCCCTTCTCTGTTTGTTCTCTTTATCTATGAGTCTGTCACTATTTAGTATGTTGGTTTATTTTGTTCATTAGATTTCACATATAAGTGAAATCATATAGTATTTATCTTTCTCTGACTGGCTTATTTCACTTATCATAATACTCTCCAGGTCCATCCATGCTGTTGCAAAGGGTAAGATTTTCTTTTTTCTTATAGGTGAGTAGTATTTCATTGTGTAAATCAGTGGTTCTCAACCTTGGCTGCACATTAGAATCACCTGGGAATCTTTTTAAAATCCTGATTTCTGGGCCTCATCCTCCATAAATTCTGTTTCTTTGTTATGGGGTGGGGCCACAACATTAGTAACAAAGAAACAGAATTTCTGGAGGATGAGGCCCAGAAATCAGGATTTTAAAATGATTCCCAGGTTCCCAGGTGATTCTAATGTGCAGCCAAGGTTGAAGACCACTGGTGTAAATGTACCATAGCTTTTTTATCCGCTAATTGACTGAAGGACACTTGGGCTGCTTCTAAATCTTGGCTATTGTAAATAAAACTGCAATGAACATAGGGGTGCATATATTCTTTCCAATTAGTATTTCAGGTTTCTTCAGATAAATTCCCAGAAGTGGAGTCGCTGTGTCATAAGGCAGTTCCAATTTTAATTTTTAAGCAAACTCCATGCTATTTTCCACAGTAACTTCACCAATCTGTACTCCCACCAACAGTGCACAAGGTGTTCCCTTTTCTAAAACCACATCCTTGCTAACACTTATAGTTTGTTGATTTATTGATGATAGCCATTTGAACAGGCATGAGGTGATATCTCACTGTTGTTTTAATTTGCATTTCTCTGATGACTGGTGACCTTAAGAATTTTTTCATATGTCTATTGGCCTTCTGTATGTTCTCTTTAGAGAAGTATCTATTCAGGCCCTTTGCCCATTTTTTAATTGGATTGTTTATTTTTTTTTTTTGGTGTTGAATTGTACAAATTCTTTATAAATTTTGGATATTAGCCCTTTATCAAATGTATCATTGGTGAATATGTTATCCCATTCAGTGGGTTGCCTATTCATTTTGTTGATGTGCAAAAACTTTTTTGTTTGATGTACTCCCATTCGTTTAGGTTTTGTTTCCCTTTCCCTGAGGAGATATATCAGAAAAAATATTGCTGCAAAAAGTGTCTGAGATTTTACTCCTTTGTTTTTTTCTAGGAATTTTATGGTCTTGAGTCAACCACATTTAAGTCTTTACTCCATTTTGAGTTTATTCTTGTGCATGGTAATAGAAAGTGGTCTAGTTTTATTGTTTTACACATACCTGTACAATTTTCCCAATACCATTTATTGACTAGACTGTCTTTACCCCAGTGCGTGTTCTTACCTCCTTCATCAAATATTAATTGACCATAAAGGCATTGGTTTATTTCTGGTATCTCTATTCTGTTCCATTGATCTATAGTTGGTTTTTATGTCAGTACCATGCTGTTTGATTATTATGACCTTGTACTATAGTTTGATATCAGGTAGCATGATTCCTCCCACTTTTTTCTTCTTTCTCAAGATTGCTGTGTCCATTCTGGGTTTTTTATGGTTCCGTATACATTATTGAAATACTTATTCTAGTTCTGTGAAATACACCATTGGTATCTCGATAGAAATTGCATTGAATTTATAGATTGCTTTAGAAGTATGGACATGATAATGATGTTAATTCTTCATATCCATGAACATTGTATATGCTTCTACTTATTGGTATCTTTTTCAATTTCCTTCTTCAGTATTTTAGAATTTTCTAAATACAGATCTTTTACGTCTTTGGTTAAACTTATTCCTAGCTGTCTTTTTTATGTATTTGTAAATGGGATTATTTTCTAGTTTTCCTTTCTTTTTAAAAAATGTTTTTATTGATTTTTTTTTAAAGAGAAGAAAGGAGAGGGATAGAAAAATAGAAACATGGATGAGAGAAAAACATTGATTGGTTGCCTCCTGCACTGGGATCGAGCCTGCAACCTGGGCATGTGCCCTGACCAGGAATCAAACTGGGGACTGGTTGGTGCATGGAACGACACTCAACCACTGAACCACACCAGCTGGACTAGTTTCTTTTTCTAACATTTCATTATTGGTGTGTAAAAATGCAACTGGTTTTTGGATGTTTATTTTGTATCCTGATAATTTACTGAATTCATTAAGCAGTTCTAATAGTTTTGTGGTGGAAACTTTGGGGTTCTCTATCATGTCATCTGTGTATAAAGACAGTTTTACTTCTCCGTTCCAATTTGGATGCCACTTATTTATTGTTCTTGTCCAGTTGCTGTGGCTAGGACTTCCAGTAATGTGTTGAATAAGAGTGGTGAAAGTAGACATCCTCAGTAGGCACGTCCCTTACTGGGGATTGAGCCCACAACCCGGGCATGTGCCCTGACTGGGTATTAAACAGTGACCTCCTGGTTCACAGGTTTCCTGATCTTCAGCGAAATGCTTTTAGTATTTGCCCTTTGAGTATTTGCCTGAGGGTTGGTTATACATAGCCTTTATTGTGTTGAGTTATGTTCCCTTTATTCCCACTTTGCTGAGAGTTTTTTTAAAAATCATAGATGGATGCTGGATTTTATTAAATGCTTTTTAAGCATCTACTGATTTGATTTTTATTCTTCATTTTACTTATGTGGTGTATCATGTTTATTGATTTTGCAGATATTGTACCAACCATCATGGTGTATGATCTTTTTAATGTATTGCTGGATCCAGTTTGATAATATTTTGTTGAAGATTTTAGCATCTATGTTCATCAGCGATATTGGCCTATAAGATTCTTTATTTGTATTGTCTTCATCTGGTTTTGGAATTAGGGTAACGCTGGCTTCATAAAATGAGCTTGGGAGTCTTTCTTACTCTTGAATTTTTTGGAATAATTTGAGGATAGATTTTAATTGTTCTTTGAATGTTTGGTAAAATTTACCTGTGAAGCCATCTTATCCAGGATTTTTGTTTGTTGGGAATTTTTTTTATTACTGCTTCAATTTCATTAGTTGTAATCAGTATATTCAGATTTTCTGATTCTTCCTTATTCAATTTTTGGAAGATTGTATGTTTTTAGGTTATCCATTGTGTCCAGCTTGTCCCATTGTTGGCATATAGTTGTTTGTAATATTTTCTTACAAAATTTTTTATTTCTTTAGTGTCAATTATCACTTCTCCTTTTTTATTTCTGATTTTATTTATTTGGGTCCTCTTTTTTTCTTGATGAGTCTGGTTAAAAGATTGTTAATCTTGTTTATCTTTTCAAAGAACTAACTCTTGGTTTCATTGATCTTTTATATGTTTTTTGGATGGTTTCATTTATTTCTGCTCTTATGTTCAATACTTCTTTTCTTCTACTCATTTTGGACTTTGTTTGTTGTTCTTTTTCTAGTACCTTTAAGTGTACTGGATTGTTTGATGTTTTTCTTGTTTCTTGAGGTAGATCTGAATTGCTTTGAATTTCCCTCAAAGGACTGCTTTCACTGTGTCCCATAGATTTTTGGGTTTTTGTGCTCTCATTTTCACTTTTTTAAGGTTATCTTTTGATTTCTTCCTTGATCCATGTTAACTAATTCATTGTTTAGTAACATGTTATTTAGACTCCATGTCTTTATGTGTTTTTCATTTTTAAAAATTTTGATTGCTTTCTAGTTTTATACTATCGTGGTTAGAGAATATGCTTGACATGATTTCAATCTTCTTATATTTATTGCAACTTATTTTGTGTCCTAAAATAGGGTGTATACAAGAACATGTTCCATGTGTACTTGAAAAAAATGTATATTCTGCTGCTAAGGGTGAAATGCGCTGAAGATATCAATTAAATCCATCTGACATTGTGTGTCATTTAAGGCTGCTATTTCCTTGGTGATTTTCTGTCTGGATGATCTATCCATTGCTGTTAATGCGGTGTTAAAATCCTATATTATGACTGGCGAGCTCTTCCTTTATGTTCATCAAGATTTGTTTTATATATTTAGGTGCTCCTGTGTTGAGTGTATAAATGTTTACTTCAATTTTAAATGATAGCCTTGCTTGGTAAAGTTGTCTTGGTTATAGGTTCTTGCTTTTCATCACTTTTAATATTTTATGTCAATGCCTTTTGGCCTGAAATGTTTCTGTTGAGAAATCAGCTGACAGTCTTATGGGAACTACCTTATAGGTAACTGACTGTCTTTCTCTTGCTTTTAAGATTCTCTCTTTGTCTTTAACCTTTGCCATCTTTAAAAAAAATATTGTTATTGATTTCAGAGAGGAAGAGAGAGATAGCGACATCAATGATGAGAGAGAATCATAGATCAGCTGCCTCCTGCATGCCCTTTACTGGGGATTGAGCCCGCAACCCTGGCATGTGCCCTTACCAGAAATTGAACAGTGTCCTCCTGGTTCACAAATTGATGCTCAACCACTGAGCAACACCAGCTGGGCACCTTTGTCATCTTAATTATACTGTCTTGGTGTTGCCTCTTTGGGTTCATCTTGTTGGGACTCTCTGTGCTTCCTGGACTTATGTGTCTTTTTCCTTCATCAGGTTATGGAAGTTTTCAGTCATTATTTCTTCAAAAAGGTTCTCGATCCCTTGCTCTCTCTCTTCTCCTTCTGGTTACCCTATGATGAGGATTTTGTTATGCTCCATGTTGTCTCAAAGGTCCCCTAAACTATCTTCATTTTTCTTTTAATTATTTTTAGTTTTTGCTGCTCTTATTGGGTGTTTTCTGCTGCCTTGTCTTCCAAATCGCAGGTTCGATCTTCTGCTTCATCCAACCTACTGTTTATTCCTTCTAGTGTATTCTTCACTTCAGATATTGCATTCCTTATTTTTGACTGGTTCTCTTTTATGTTTTTTATGTCCTTTTTATGTGTTATTGAAGTCCTCACTAAGTTCATTGAGTATCCTTATAATCATTTTTGTGAACTCTATATCTAATAAATTGTCTGTCTCCATTTCATGTAGCTCTTTTTCTGGCAATTTCTCCTGTTCTTTCATTTAGGACATGATCTTTGTCTCCTTTTTTTGGCTGCAGCTTTGTGCTTGTTTCTATGTATTAGGTCGATCTGCTATGATTCCATGTCTTGGTAGGGTGGCCTTATGTAGTAGGTGTCCTATGGGGCCCAATAGCACAGTCTCCTTGATCACCTAGCCTGGGTGCTCTAGGAATATCCCTTTGTGGGTTTTGTTAGCCTTCCTGTTATAACTTGAGTCTTGATTGCTATAGGCCCATTCATGTGTTGAGAGGACCCTCATGCTGTTTGACTGTGAGGATCAACCCCGACCACACTGTATGAGTTGCTGTGCAGGTGCTCACCACACAAAGCAGATTTCTCCTCAGCAGGGTCTTTTGCCTGCCAAGATCTCCCTTTGGGTATGCTGCTTGTGAAGCTAATTGCATGCTGGTCTGATGTTGTCTGAAGCTGGCCACTGTGTTGCTGGTTTTGAGGCCTCTTGGTATAGACTCTTGTGCAGCCCAGTGTCCAATGCTGCCTGTGACTGGCCCTGGGCAACCTGTCTGGAGTTACAAAGTTTGGAGATCCATAGTTTGCGGCTACCTTTGCTGGGCCTCAGAGTGCATGGGAAGGACCAAGCTGTGCACCAAGGCCTGGGCACTGGTCAGCAAATGCTGGGGTCCAACCCCAGCAGGTCCAGGGATCCCCAAAGGTGTGGACGGAGTCGGCGAAGAATGAATGACATGGAAACTGGGTTCAGTTCATCAGCATAGCGAGGTTCTCCCTCCAGGATCTCCAGCGAAGTTCTGGCTAGGATCTCCAACTAAGTTCTGGTGCCATGTTCTCTCGCTAGGTTCTCCAGCCAGGTTCTCCATGTTCTCCATCCAGGTTCAGTCACCAGGTTCTTTAGCTAGGTTCTATCCAGGTTCTTTTGCCATGTTCTGTCTAGGTTCTCCAGTGAAGTTCTGTAGCCAGGTTCTGTCCAGGATCTTTTGCCATGTTCTCTGGCTAGGTTCTGGTTAGGATCTGATGAGGATCTGATGAGGATGTGATGAGGATCTGATGAGGTTGTGTTGTTTATTGTCTTGTTACATCCGTATTTATACCAGCCGATTTTAATCCTGTCAATTTCTATTACAAAGGTTAGGGTGTTTCTTATCTCCATTCCAGGGAGTAAAGATTATGTAGCTTAACTACCCGCCTGGCACTTAATTAAGGGGTTGTATCCCCTCCCTAACCTCAGGGAAAGATTTCCACCTGGGGAAACAACCTTTCTCGGAGAGGTGACCTTGGTCAAAACACATGGCACTAAGGAGAGCAAATATTAAGAACAGTATGCCATATACGTCAGGTACCTCGAAACATATGCTGTGCAGATGTTTCTTCTCTGCAGCAAGGATGGACCGGCTCCCGGCAAGCAAAAGGCCCAAGCCACCCAGAAATCATCCTCCACCTGCCTCAGCCTGCCTCCTCTTACCTCTGCGGGCTGGTTGCTTGTTAGGCTCAGTCACTGAAAGAGCCTCTGGTGGTACTCAAATTTCATGATTCTTAATGAGTCACCAGGTAGGGGCGAGTGGTGTTCACCAGATTGAAAAAGATTGAAACTGGGTGCTAGTGCTGGGTTTGAGGCCACTCAGCAAATATTCCAGGGTATACCAAGTCTAGCTTCTCTCCCACCGTGCGCCCATAGACCTTTGTGGTGGGTCCAGGCTTCAGGGAGTCATCAGGGTGAAGCCAGCAGAGTTTATCAGGCCCAAACAGACCAAGATCTGGCTTTGTGAAGGGAAGGCTCTGCACTGGTTGGGTGTGAGGGAAAAATGCACATTCTACTTTCCATTTTTATGAGTTTGACTACTCTTGATTCTTGCTATAGGTGGCATCAGTTAGTAGTCATTCTTTGTCAGTCTTATTTTACTTAGCATAATGTCCTCAAGATTCATTGAAGTTGTAGCATGTGTTAGAAGCTTCTTTTTAAGGCTGAATAATATTTCATTGTATGTATATACCGTATTTTGTTTATTCATTCATCTGTTGTTGGATACTTTGGTTGCTTCCACCTTTTGGCTCTTGTGAAAAATGCTGCTGTGAATATGAATATGGTTGTACAGTGGAGGACATGTCTTAAAATCACCACATTGTCATGCTTAATTCTGACTTACGGGGTCTTTTTCTTCATTAGACTGGAAATACCTGAGAGCAGAAACAGTGACTTCCCATCTTTAAATCCCTGGGCCCTGGATAAGCACAAAAAGTATTTTTGTATGAGTAACATATGTGTGTATGTATTGGAATGATTGGATATAACTATACATCGAATATTGAAGGTTTCATTTCTGAAATGTGAGAGGGCCATATTGTATCATACTGAAGATGGGAGGGGGGTCATCCCATGACATACATCCAAAAGACAATCACAGCAGAGCTATCTTCTATTACTTTAATATACTATTGTATAGCATCTGGCACCAAGTAAACATTTTTTAAAATATATATATTTTATTGATATTTTTACAAAGAGGAAGGGAGAGGGATGTTTCTCTCTCAGAAACATCGATGAGAGAGAAACATTGATCAGCTGCCTTCTGCACACCCCCTACTGGGGATGTGCCCGCAACCAAGGTAAATGCCCTTGACCGGAATCGAACCTGGGACCCTTGAGTCCGCAGGCCGATGCTCTATCCACTGAGCCAAACCGGTTAGGGCCAAGTAAGCATTTTATAAGTACGGGTTGAGTTTAGTTAAATTGTACTTGGGAAATGGGCTATGAACCTATAAGGTGATATTTTAATAATTTTTATAATTTTATGTCTTCTACTCTGCTAAATATATGGTCCTGTATTGAGTAACTTTCTGGGTAATTTGAGGAGTCTTGAAGTAGAACCTTTTCCTTTGTGTGTTGATTAGTTTCTATTTAATTGTATTTTAAGCCTGGCAACCTTGATAATGACATAATATGCAAACTGGTTAATATTCAACTCGATTTTCATTAGATCACTTTTAGTCGTTTTCAAGTGCAGAGATGGGTGGTAGCAGTTCTTTAACCCAGTTCCTGTGGTTATATTATACTATTAGTGACCTTGCGTGGCATGGTGGCTCATAATAAAATTTGTCCTTCCATTTTAGTTAAATTTAAAGATCAGAGAGGAAGGAGGACATATACAGTACATGCATCAGATAAATAGTCATTCTTGTTTTTCTTGATTCTTTCATTATCTGCACCTATCAGTGGGTTTATGCAAAAGAAATAATACATCCCCCCCAAAAAGAAAACAAAAAAGTGATCATAATATCCTTACTTGCTGCTTTATTATAAATGAGGTAAACACCAAGCAGTGCTTTCCCTTTTTTAAAAATAATACTTTTCTTAATCCTCGCCTGATAATATGTTTATTGATTCTAGAGAGAGAGAAAGGAAGAGAGAGAGAAAAAAAACATCAATTGGTTGCCGTTTGTATGCATATCGACTGGATATTGAACTCAACCCATGTATGTTCCCTGACCTTTTGGGAGTATGAGACGACACTCCAAACAACTGAGCCAACTGACCAGGATGGCAGTATTTTCCTTTAATTTCTTCGTGTTTATTCCTCAAATTAATGTATGAAGAGTGGTTAGACGTTTTCATATTCCTCATACATCTTTTAGTTAGGCAGTGTGGTAAAATGGAAAAAGGTTTGGAGTTGGAATCAGATAGATACTCTTAAGTTTGAATTTTGGTCTTGTCATTTACTTGTAAATGTACTACTTGGAAAAAAATAGAAATTATAATAGTAATGTCTGGCCAATGTCTGAAAATATATGTGTATATACAAAATTCAATAGTAACATTTTGGTCTTCAGCATCTGTGCACTTCTGTGAATGTTGGTGATGGAAATGTGATGAAAGCAGAATCCTTCATCTTCCTGGGAGCTAAAGTTGTGAGAAGGGATGGTTCTGTGTTTAACAATTTCCTTTTGTCTAGTATCATAGAGTTTTAGGTAGGGCTGGATTTTTATTTGATACATGGAAAAGTGAGATCTAGAGAAGTAAATGAATTATGCAAACAGATAAGAGGTAGAGTTGGGGACTTTGCCTAGTGTTTTATTGTAAGTCAGTACTTGTCTGTTTTCCCAGTCTTTTCAATCCTGATCCACCTCACTTCAGTGCAACACACACACACACACACACACACACAGAGAGGCACTCACACACACACTCAGATGGCAAAGATCAAGAAGGATAGAATGTCCAGGCTCCTTTTCCATGGGAGCCTACTAATACTGTTGCTGGCTAGATGTGGTTCATGTTTGTTGATCACTTACAACAATACATATTTTGAAGGGCTAAAATAATTCCTTTCTAGGCTTTTTAAAAATATTTTATTACTGAACCCATGTGATATCCTTGAGGCCCCCCATTTCTTCTCTTTTTCTCAGTTTCCATGGCCTGAATTACCATAACAGGTGTCTTGGCTATAACTATATCTACGCATTCCTGGAAGCCTCATGTTCTGCAAAATCATGCATTCAAAAGAACACGACTTATGGGAAGTACAAGTTTGGGGCCGACCACTCTAAATTGGTGCTCCTTTGCAACCAGAGAATTAGCAAAAACAAACACCAGAGTAAAAATAGTAGCATGGTGCAGAAGACATCAAATTCCTATTGTGTACAGGCACGTTTTGGTAAATACTTCTTTAACATATTAAAAAATGTGGGGCTGGTTGATGGAGATATGAAGGAGGATATTAGGCTAGTGAGTATTGGGAGACAGGAGCGAAATGCACCAAGCTCTGTGACACTCCTAAGACACGGGGCATGGTGGGCTCTGGTGCTATGCTGAGTGTCGGCTTTAATATATATTATATATACACTAGAGGCCCGGGCACAGATTCGTGCACCGGTGGGGTCCCTTGTCATGGCCTGTGGGGACTGGGCTGAAACCAGCATTCAACATCCCCCGAGGGATGTAGTAGCATGCAAAGTGGCAGGCAGCTGGGAAGGAGGCACTCCCGCTCATCCCGGCCCTGCACATCCTGGTCAGCTGAGCGGCACTCCCGCTGTGGGAGCGCACTGACCACCAGGGGGCAGCTCCTGCGTTGAGTGTCTGCCCCCTGGTGGTCAGTGCACATCATAGTGACCAGTCGACTGGTCATTCGGGCGTTCAGTCCCTTAGGCTTTTATATATATAGAATAGATTTGTGTCCAGCTGCTGTTACTGGGAGGGAAAAGGCAGTGATGTGTAGCAAATCACATATGAAGCAGTGTGAAAAAGTTAAAAATAAAAATAAAAAGCGAGATAGAATAAATAAAAGACAGAAATGGGCTATAGACCATGAGACAATAATCAGTATTCATTGACTGTTTATTCATTGGGGAAAAGTGTGACTCCCGCATTGTGCTGTAGTCAGTCCCTATCACCAGTCTAGTTCACATGACAGAAACTGTTGGGTAGCAAGACAGACAAGATAGCATGTTGTGCTACTGTTGCTTCTAAATATCACTGAACATATCCATTGGATTACCCATAGTGTAATTTAAAAAAGTTATTTTAAATGTATTATTTATTCTGTATTTGACAGTGGCCCATTAAACATCCCTGAACACCAGAAAGTAAATCAAGATATTTCAGAGAACTTTTCCCAAGAACTTTTAATGCCACCTGCTTATTAAGCTATGGGAAACATGAAAAAAGGCGAGGGGCAAAAGTTGCAGAGCTTCTCAACCTTTTAAAACCTGAGGCAAAGAGCATCTAATGAGACTAGGACAGAACCCTTTTAAGGGAAAAAGACACCTTTCCCCAATGAATAAACAGTCAATGAATACTGATTATTGTCTCATGGTCTATAGCTCATTTCTGTCTTTCATTTGTTGCATCTCACTTTTTATTTTTAACTTTTCTACACTGATCTTATAGAAATGCATTTTGTGTCATTTGTGCACCAATCAAAAATAAAACAAGCACCATTAATGCTGCTAAATGCATGGGTCAAGAAAGTTTTGAAAATGGCGAGGAGCAGCTGGTTGAAGTTGTCATGGGCTGTTAACTACAGCTTCTTAATAATTTGGCCTTGATTCTGTTCTCATCAAGCCTCCCACCATCCTGTCAGGGCCCAGTATGTGGGTGCTCAGTGAAGCTCTGGACTTCATGGAGGGTTCTGCTGGGTGAGCTGGGGGACAGTCTGTGCCTCTCTGGTCTATGGGAATGGGGAGGAGGAGGATACTTGGTAGAATAAGATGTGACAGGGAAGGCTGGGAAATGGGGGGGAAATGGAAGCAGGAAAATGTATTAGAAGCCAGCAGCGCAGGTTGGAATCTGTGTCTCACATCACTTCCTAAGAGTAACTTGCTCTTACTGTCCATTACCATGAACAGGCATTAAACCACACCATAACAATATTTGAGTAAGTGCTCCATACCTGCTCCACCCTGCAGGAGGAGTTAGGAAGGGGAGATATCCCTTAAAGCTGGATGGGGCAGAGGTGTCCCCTAGTGGGTGATAATCAGCAGGTCTTTAAAGAATGGAGAGGATTGGGGTAAGTGAGATGGTGGTGTGAAGGTAGGGATAAGAAGTAGGGCTGAGGGAGAATTCTGGACAAAGGAAAGAAACAGATTTCTTAGGGCTTGTGAGGATGACAATTATGATGTCCATGGACCTCGTTCCTGGAACCACAGTGCAACTCATTCTCCCTCTCTCTCCCTCTCTTTCCCTCTTTCTTTCTTTCTTTCTTTCTTTCTTTCTTTCTTTCTTTCTTTCTTTCTTTCTTTCTTTCTTTCTTTCTTTCTTTCTCTCTCTCTTTCTCTCTCTCTCTCTCTCTCTCTCTCTCTCTCTCTCTCTCTCTCTCTCTCAATATTCTTATCACTCACTCAATGGATACTTACTGAAAATTGATGCCAATGGCCATATGGAAAGTCTCAGAGCTTATCTATGGGTCTCTGGAGCATAATTGGCAGGTGGAAAGCAGATGGCTAGGGCAAGAATATTGTTATCTTCCTACCGATGACAGTTGTCTATACTTTATAAAAATGGGCATTCTCTTTGTGGTCCTAGCTTCCAAAATGATTGAAGGCTATTCCTATTTATTATTATTACTTTCTCAACAAACTGATCAAAAAATGACATTGATTAGACTTTACAAGGTTGGATTTAAGGCTTTCATAAGTGAGGGTCATCTGAATCTAAAGATATGTCTTATTTTGCCGTGACTCGTTGGATACGCATCTGAGGTACATTTACTACGTCTGTGCAGTCCCACATTTGCTGAGACCTTCAGCAGGCAGTCAGGTCTGTTCTTTGCCAACCTTTTGTGTGCGTTAAGAAAATGGGACCAGGAGAGGACTGCATTGTTTGATAGATGGAAGTTATACTCAGCATTGTAGTTTTGAATGCATGATGAGAGGGGCATTCAAAAAGAAAGACTTGCCTTCCTTTTGAAAATGGCAGTCAAACTGATATTCAGAACAATGAGAAAGAGTGCTAATTCATTTAGTATATGAAAGATGGTAAAATAAATGTGGTCGGCAGTCATTTACATAAGGCATTTACAAACTCTTCCCTCTGGAAAAGCAGGCTTTGGGGAGATCTGTTTTGTTGTTTGTTTGTTTGTTTGTTTTTTCTGTTTTTCTGCAGTTTCCCGGTCCCTCTAGTTGTGCCTCTAGGAAGAAATACGCTCCTGAGGACTGGGAATCTTTCTGTCTGAAGGCCAAGGGGAGGCCTTAACACTGCAATCTGCCCCCTCCTTCCTCTCTCTGACTCTATTTTAGATCTTCAGTAAAGATTTGAGGCTTTTTTTCAAGCTTTCAACTCTGAGGTATTTTAGAAAGCTGTAATTTTGTTTGTTCTTTGCAATGTGCATGTGGTTTCTTAAAACACAAGTGTGCTTATTTTCTGCATCCTTTCCATAGCAAACATTTCCCTCTCAACTACAGGCTCCAAAAATGGGTTCTTGAGTGCACTTGGCCTGCAGTGTCTTTTGGAATGCTTATGGAGAGTGACTGTCTCTACAATGACCAACTTCTTGCAATTTTGAGGCTTGCTAGGTGGCTTCCACCCTTGTCTTGGAGTTTGCCCCTCATGTGTTTAACAGCCAGACATGCCCAGTGCATTGCACATTTTCTTTTTTAAGTATTTTTTTTATTGATTTTAGAGAGGAAGGGAGAAGGAGAGAGAGATAGAAACATAAATGATGAGAGAGAATCATTGATCGGCTGACTCCTGCATGCCCCACACTGGGGATCAAGCCCGCAGCCCAGGCATGTGCCCTTGACTTGAATCGAACCTGGGACCCTCCAGTCTGCAGGCAGTCGACAACCATCTATGGACATTGCACATTTTCCAGCAAGCCATGCAATACTATTGAATTACTATGAAACTTAATTTGATGATAGTGAGGGGGTGTCTATAATATAGCACTTTGGATAGTTTTTGCCAATAAAAAAGTAATTTGTGGAAGTCCGTTAGCATGTAGCGTGGACTCTGAAGATCCATTATTTGGGTTTGAATCCCAGCCTTTCAAGATTTTTTTCTATAATTTTATTGTTTCTTCTTACAGTTAAATTTTTAATCTACCCAGAATTCATTTTGGTATAAGGAGTCGAGTTTGGATCTAGCTATTTTTTTAATAATTATTTTTACTGTGGTAAAATGTACATAAAGTAGAATTTACCGTTTTAGATATACAATTCAGTGGTATTAAGTACATTTAAAACTTTTTCACTTTTTAGCTAGGTCTTAAAGGTCAAATTATTTTACCTCTCTGTGTCTGTTTCTTCATCTGCAAGAGGAGATAATACCCCCATTAAACTTTTATGAGATTGCCAAGTCATAGAAAACACTCTGTGTGCCGAGGACACAGTAAGTGGTCAGTAATGGTTAGTAGCCATGATGATGTGCAGTACCAGCAGGCCCCCATTTGCTAGTTAGGAACTGGTGATGAGCTGATAGCATATGTATGATGTGTGTATGAGAATGCACACATGGTGGTGATTATTGCCCATTGAAACAGAGACTGAAGACCTAGAGAATTCTCATTGCAAAAACTGGATAACTCTGTATTATTTCTGTGTCTACTTTAGCATGTAACTAACATGCAATTTGAACTTCAGGGGGAAAATAAATTTCTAAGAATTGGGTTTCAAATTGCAAAGCAATTAGTAATGAAAAGGTAAAATCTCGTGTGTCTTTAAGTTTAAATCATAATGCAAGAGGCCTAAAGAGGGTAGATTTCTGAATATATTCCATAAATACTAGCCCTTTCAGAGCTTTTAATGAAAGCTCTTTAAAAAAATGTGAGCAACAATTTGTTATTCATGAACTCTAGATGAGTAAATCCTGTGATCAAAATGAAAAAGAGAAGTCTCAAGAGAATAAGCATTATGTTTACATTTAAGTATTATAGAAATTATGTTTAAAAATAATAAACTAAATATATTTTCTTTAATAATTTCGATAAATTGCATTTCTATTATAGTGTCTAGTAAGTGATAATGTGAAACATTTTGTACTTTATTATCAACAATCTTATTACTTTTTAGTTCAGCAGAAGTGACCAACTAGATCTGTAAAAGAGGATGCAGAAATCATCTGAAACAAACAATTTCTAGCTTTAAAATTCATGTTCCTACAATGGAATATACTATATTCAGTCACCATCACAAAAATGTCTTTCTTATCAGCACTGCCCTAGCTAAATGTGAACTTTAAAAATTGGAAAACCAGGCACTTTGTAGACAGTTCACTCTTTGTTTCATATTTTTGGGCTATGGGGGAAAAAATTGTCCAAGGAAGTATTTTTGGAAGGAGTCAAATGTCTCAACTGCCTTGGTAGCTTAGCCTACGATATTTTTGTTGATTTAGGAATTGATGGCAATCCTAAGTATAACTAAAAGAATACTCATTTCTGAAGCATGGATCATGATTACTTTCTTAAAAGTGAGTGATAATGTAGCCATTAAATGTTGTTATTGTGTTACCCATACCTGGTCTGGGTGTCAGTCTAATACCATCATTATTGAATTGTGTAATAAACAGGGGGGATATAGTGCTGTAGTGGAAATAACACTGGAATTTAGTTCAGGAAGTCTGAATTCGAGGACTCACCAGGGTCCTTGGGCCATGGCACCAAACAATGGGTTTCAAGAAGTTGTGATGGGAAAGAGAAAGGCATTGACTTTATGGTAGCAGCTGTTAGAAGGATTTTTTTTTCTAGCTCATTTTTCTTTCCTCATTTTCCACATTTTTCTAGGATGGCATCATGTATTGCCATTCCTTATTTATATGCTAATTTCTTCCAAACCTAAATTTTAGCCAAGAGCTTGCTCATGGACTCCAGATGCATAATCCAATGGCCAGAAACCCACCCTACTTGGTTGTTGCATAGATATCTTACCGGTAAATTAATGTGTCAAAAACTAAACTCATCTCGACTCTTCCCTCCCACCATTATCCACAAACCTAATTGTTTTTCTGCATTCATTTTGAGCAAGTAGCATACTTCCAGGCATTCACTCAAACCAGAAACCAATGCCCTCAGCTCTTTCTTTCTCCTCACTTTCTCTATTGAACTGATCACTAAGCTCTGTCAATTTTACCTCATAAATGTCTTCCCTGTCCATTTCCTCCTCCTGATGATGATGATGACGATGATGGTGATGTCCATTCCTCCATATCAGCTATATTCTCTTCACTTCAGATGCTCCTCACTTTTCTCCTGGATTTTGTGTCCACTCTCTTTAACAACTGGCTTCAACATTGATCCCATGTGCCTCAGCCATAATGCCAGTAGCAGTTCCTCAAAGAGATACCCAACCACTGCATTCTTCATCTAGGCAGCACCTGTTAATGTGAAGGGAATTATCCACTCTGCCCTTGGCAATTTCCCAGACACCTGTCCAGAGCCGGAGCTTACAGGCCAATACCTCTTTGAAGCCTTTCTCAATCTTTCAGACTGAGTTGATATTTAACCATGCTCATAAATCCAGATCTAACTCATTGTACTTTGTTTTTCTTATTTCTCTGCCTCCGCTATTGGACTCTGAGTTATTTGAGATTATGAATTGAGTCTTAAATGCATACATATCACTATATGTAGCATCTGGCATGGTATGTCTGGCTCATAGAAGAATAAATAACTATATGCACAGTTTTTTCCTGTGGTAGAAGGGGCTTGGGAAGGTGCTACACAGTCCTTGGAATCTCCCTCCAGCATCTATGACTTAACTGATGAGCAGGCTTACATGGTGACTTTGCTTGGCTCTCTCCAATTAGATATGTGCTCTGGGACCAGAGCTGCAAAATAAGAAAAAAAAGAAAGAAAGAAAGAAAGAAAATATATATGTTTATTTATTTATTTATTTACTAGAAGGCCGTTGCACAAAGATTCATGCAATAGGCCTTCCTTCCCCTGGCTGCCAGCACCGGTTTTCCTCCGGCACCCAGGACCCAGGCCTTTGGTCTGGCCGCAGCGGAGAAGCCAAGCCTCTTCAGTCTTCAGTCTTCAGTCTTCAGTCTTCAGTCTTCACTCCAGCCATAGCCTTCAGTCTTCGCTTCATGCCTGCGTATGCAAATTAACCACCATCTTTGTTGGGTTAATTTGCATAGTCGCTCTGATTGGCTGGTGGGAGTAATGGAGTGACACCAATTTGCATGTTTCTCTTTTATTAGTGTAGATTATCTCCAGATTGAGCTTTTTGATAGGCAAAGTTACTAAGGTTGAATATAACCAATCCAACACAATGAATTATACACATTTCTATGAGGCATCTATATGTACTGTAGCCATCTTGGTGGTCTCACTTTCAGTTCATGACCACAAACTTCAAGTGGGTGTGTAGGGCCACCTGTCACTCTACAGTTTTCTAGTGTTGTTCCTTTCCTACTCTTTTATTAACTACTTCATACTTTGTCCCTCCTTAAACCTTAATATCTTTTCCTCCATCCCTTACTCTCAACCATTTGGGCTTGCAGGCAATCAGAAGGGAACTTCCTGTATACCTCTCCCCCATCTACTCAGTTATCTGCAGCTGTGCCATATCTGCTGCTTTACCTCCTTTGCTAGAGAATAATTGCCTTCCTGTGGAAGGGTTACCACATCTGTTTGAGCACAAGATTCCATTCCCTCCCACCTTCTTAAGAACATCACTTCATCAATAGTCTTTTTTCTTTTCTGTACCATCAGTTTCCCCTTTTCCACCAAGTAATTCCTACCAGCATACAAATATGCTTATATTTCTTCCCCTAACATCATGTCCCCTTCCATTCCATTTCTCTGCACTCCTTTATCACAGAAGTCTTGATTTACCTAAACTCATTGTGATCTCTTCCTCTCTTTCCATGCTCTATCTCTCAAAATTAAATATACATATATATAGTAAAATACACATAAAACATACCATTTTAACCATTTAAAAATATTTTTATTGATTTCAGAGAGAAAAGGAGAGGGAGAGAGAGATAGAAACATCAGTGATGAGAGAGAATCATTGATCGGCTGCCTTCTGCATGCCCCTACTGGGTATTGAACCCACCTGCGCCCTGACCAGGAATCAAACCTTGACCTCCTGGTTCATAGATCAACACTCAACCACTAAGCTACACTGGCTGGGCTTAACCATTTTTAAGTATAAATTTCTGTAGTAAGCACATCCATATTGTTGTGCAACCACTCTCCAGAACTCTTTCATCTTGTAACACTGAAACTCTATACCCATTAAACAATAACTCTCCATTTCCACCTTCCCCCCAGCCCTTGGCAACAACTCTTCTACTTTCTGCCTTTGTTAATTTGACTACTCTACTGGTAAGTAGTCCTTCCATTTCCTCTTGAACCCATTTCTATCAGGCTTTGCTCCTGCATTCCCCCTACACTTCTCAAGTCACCTGTGACCTCCCCTTGGCAAGACAAAACAGTCATTTCTCAGTCTTGGGCTTATTTGACCCAGCAGTGGCAACCTTCTTCTTGATTTTCTTCACTTGGTTTCCAGGAGATTGTACTTGTCTGGGTTTTCTTCCTTCCTCAGACGTCACTCCTTCTTAGTCTCCTCTTCATCCTTCCCCACCCCCACCTTGGGCATGCCCCAAGGCCTGTGCTTGGTTCTCTTTTCCACTTTAACTGAAACCCTTGGTGATATTACAATATATACTTATGTCTTTAGTACCATTTATACTCTAACTAGGGGCCAAGTGCACAAATTCATGCACCTTGAAAGGAACTGTGGGCGGCTAGTCTCTGGTGGCCACGGGGGCAGGTCTTGGCATGTCCTCCACACCCCCGCCTGGCCCCTCCCGCCGCAGCCCCCGGTCCCCTGTCTTCTGGCAGCCCAGCTCCTGCCACCGCCACTCCTACGCACTGATGGCACCGGCCCCGCTTGCACCCGCTGACAGCACAGAGTGATTGGGCCAGCACCAGCAGCAGGTGTGAGCAGCGGCTGCTGGCCCCGATTGCCCCTCAGGAGCTGGAGAAGCCCTCAGGGGTGATCGGGGCCAGCAGCCGCCACTCTCACCCGCTGACTGTGCTGAGCAATTAGGACTGGCTCTGGGCGCCGGCAGCTCTGGCGCCAGCTGCGGGTGCGAGCGCCAGGCAGGACTGTAGTGTGCGTGGGAGTAAAGTATTTTCAGTAACCACCAGAGGCTCACCCTGATGACAGCAACTGGTGCCCTGCCTTGGTCTGGTGCCCCCACTCACCTGCTCCACCATCCCACCATGCCTGCCATGTTCCACACATACCCCCTGGTGGTCAGCGCATGTCATAGCAACTGGTTGTTTGGTTGTTCCACCATTCAGTCTATTTGCATATTAGCCTTTTATTATATAGGATAACTCCCACCATTTGTATCTCCAGCCTGGTCTCATTTAGGGAGCTCCAAACATGTGCACTTCCTTTCACCTATATAATGAATAGGCATCTCAGTATTAACATTTCCAAAACAAACTCTCCATCTTCCCCACAATATTGGCTTGCAGGCTCCTGCATCTCCAGATGACAACTCCACTCTTTTACTTCCTGAAGCCAACAACTGAAGTCATATTTGACTGTTCTTTTTCTCTCAAACTCATATCCAATCGGCAAATTTGGTTAACTCTACTTTCAAAAGATAAAACCTGAATCTGACCACTTTGCATTACTTCCATTCTACCACTCAGGTCTGCCCATGATTTTATCTTGCCTGGATTATGGCAGTAGCCTCCTCACTGGTGTTGCTGCCCCTCACAAGATATTGTCAATACAAAATCTAAGAATCTCTTAAGAGGTCAGCCACACCCTGCTCAACACCATCCAGTGGCCAGTAAATGCCAAGTCTTTACAATAGCTGAAAGTTGTACTTGACCTGCTGCTCCATAGCCTTGTTGGTCTTAGTTTCTTGTTTTCTCACCCTTAGCTGGAGTCGGGGAAGCTTCCCTGGTGTCCCTGCTGGATATCACCCTGCTCCCCGCTTAAGGCTTTTCCATTTGCTGTTTACTCGGGGGCAGGCACTCATCCCCCAGATGTTTCCATGACTTCCTCTCTTACTTCCTCCACTTCTTCACTCCAATGGTCACTTACTTGTGAATTCTCTTTGTTCACCCTGTTTAAAATCATAGTCCTCTCCTCCATAATTCTAATCTCCTGTTTTTTTTTACTTTTCTCTCTAGCATGTACTCCTATCTAACATACTGTGTATTTTACCTGTTTGTTTTGTTTACGTCACCTCACGAGAGGAAGTTCTGGAGGGCAGGGATCTTGCCAGTGTTCGCTGCTGTTTGTCCACTGCTTAGAACTATTCATGGCCCATAGTGGGTGCATAATAAGTATTTGTTGAATGTCTTTATAGAAAAGAAGCTTTCCTAAGCAGAAAAGCATAATTCGTTATCCATTTCACTCTTTTAAAATTACAGGCTTAATTTCAAAATTCAAGTTTTTATTTTATCTAAAAGATGGCAAAGCTGGATTTATTCCCCAAAACAATATATACATTTTCAAAGAAGAACATACAAACAAAATAATAATTAAGCTGCTCCGAACTTTTTTATACACATAAAATGTCATTAGTGGTAAAAGTAGTATTTCCATTATGTACAAGTACTATGCATTTTCAAGTAAACTCATAAAATTTGTTTTCTTGTGAATATTAAATTTAAATATTACAGTAACTTTACATTTTGTGAATCATGTCTACTTAAAAATATCACTGAAGCCCAGCTGGTGTGGCTCAGTGGTTGAACATTGACCCATGAACCAAAAGGTCACCTGTTAAATTCCCAGTCAGGACACAGGCCCAGGTTGTGGGCTTGATCCCCAGAAGGGGTTGTGCAGGAAGCAGCCAGTCAATGACTCTCTCATCATTGATGTTCTATCCTCTTTCCCTCTCCCTACCTCTCTGAAATCAATAAAAATATATTTAAAATATATATATCACCGGTAATATCTTTAAGGTTTTTTGATAATGTGTGTGGTGGTACAAAACTTGTGGGTAGATTTAGAAATTTTGCCTCATTTGAAATTAATCAACTACTGATGTAATTAACACCATATGGTATAAATTTTGAATGCTACATGATTTCTACTTCAAAATGAGGGCTATTATCCTCACTCTACTTTATGTTTAACACAAGTATTTGGAAAATTTGAATGATGAATTATCTGGCTAGTGGAACTGTGACTAACTTCACAGTTAACAAAAGGAAAGATTCATTTCTTTATCTTGGAACTCTTTTATAATGCACTAATACATTCCCATGACATTTAGAAAGTCTCTTGGAGGATTAGTAATGTTATCTTTGATAATTGAAGATCATACATGGTCTCATGTCTGAGATTATTTACTTTGTAAAATAATGATAATTTTGATTTGCCTCTAAAAAGCTCCTTATTAAAAGGTGAAAATCAATTAAGAGATGAACTCAATAATATATATATATGCGCAAGTGCTATGTAAACTATAAAAGTACTGTGTCATCTTCATCAACAGATGGTTGCTGGTGCCAATTCAATGCCAAAAGGAGTCCCCAATTTGGGGTGTGGTGAAAAAAGAAAACTTTAGTCAGTACGGACAGCTTACAGTAATTGTAATACAGAGCAGTTGTCAGGTGGCCCTGGGCCTAGACCCCTCTCCAGCAAGACAGCTCTGCTTTGCTCTGGTCCAGAGACATATCTTAGATGTTTCAGTTCCAGCCAGGAAATACAATTTTCAGTTTTTGATAGAAAGAGAAAGTTTGCTCTCTGAGCTAGAGGAAGGCTGATTTATATATAGAGAATTCTCCACACCAGATCCTTGCTTGGTCTGTCTATGCAAATGAGTTCTCCAAATCCTCAGTTTGTTCCAAAAAGCACTGTCCTGATTGGTCAGAGTGGAGCTACTGTGATTGGTTGGTGAAGATGCTGATAGGGTGGTGGTTGGGGGGAGAATAAAGCTTTGCAGCTCTGATTGGACAGGGAAAGTCTCAATCCTATTGTTTGAAATACCATTCCAGGAACTACTTCATAATGTCTGGGCTCAGATGGCGGGAACAGTGCAGGTAGGCGGTTCAGTGCAGACTTCTCCCTAAAGCAGGGCTTGCTTGAGAGGCCCCTGTTTAGGAATGACTGCTAGGCTTTGTTTGTAAATTTGAATCCAGTTAGCCATCAGGAGCCCTTCTTGGTGGATGTCTTCTTTCTTGGGATTAACACATGAAAAACTTTTTAATTTAAAATACTTAAAATTTAAAATATATGTAAATATTTTTTTGTTAGAAAGGGTACTTTCTTATGACTACCTCTCTTTTCCTTATTTATTTGTGTTTTCTAAAATGCTATGGAGCTGGAACAGACAATAATAACACTTCTTAGAATTATGTTTAAGAGTAAAAAGCCTCTGAGTGAGCCTTTTAGAGGTAACTAAAATGATTATACTTTGGGGCAGGGATTTTTCTCTCTCACATCTATGCTTATCTTCAAATGTTATTTTTCTTTTTTTAAAAATTGAGTTTATTGGGGTGACATTGGTTAATAAAATTATACAGTTTTCAGATGTGCAGTTTTATAATATATTAGAGATCTGGTGCACGGATTCATGCACTGGTAGGGTCCCTCGGCCTGGCTTGCGCCCTCTCGCAGTCCAGGACCCCTCAGCGGATGTTGGAGAGCCAGTTTCAGCCCGATCCCCGCAGGCCAGGCCGAGGGACCCCATTGGTGCATGGCCTCTAGTATGCATATAAGATCTTTGGTTAATCTCTTCCCACCCTCCCCCCACCCTCCTTCTCTCTGAGATTCATCAGTCTGTTCCGTATTTCCATGCCTGTGGTTTCTGCTCCTGCATTGAGCGTCTGTCCCCTGGTGGTTAGTGCACATCATAGCTACCGGCCAGTCGGCCAGTCAGTTAGGCTTTTATATATATAGATAATCTGTAAAATTTTATTTCTTAATATTTTTGCAACTCTTTGGATAGGAGAGGTCTGATAAAGAAATCAATTTTTGCTATCAACATTTCAATAAATGGATCTGTTCAGTAAAAGCTACCTATATGTAATTACCTGTTTAGTACGTTGTGTCCTTAAGAGGTATCACCTACTAGTAAAATAACCTGGCTAAGAGTCTAATCTTTCATTATAAGCTTTTTGGCATTTACCAAAACTAATTTCTTATTTCCTCCTTTAGCCTTGGAAAGGGCAACCTTCAAACCAACTTATTTTTTTCATTCATAATACAGAATTATTTATTTCTAATTCTTTCATCTAAGAGTTGTTGTTATCATGAGGCATTTGCGTATATGATGTGCTTCATGTGCTTCTTGTCAGTTAGATTTGAAGCTCCTTTCCAGCCCAGGCCTGATTTCTTTTTTGTTTATTGATTTTAGAGGGAGAGAGGAAGGGTAGGAGAAAGGAAGAACGGGAGGAAGGGAGAGAAAGAGAGAGAAAGAGAAACATTGACTTGTTGTTCCACTTATTTATGCATTCATTTGTTGATTCTTGTATGTACCCTAACCTAGAATTGAACCTGCAGCCTTGGCGTATGGAGTCAACGCTCTAACCAACTGAGCTACCCAGCCAGGGCTCAGGCCTGATTTCTTGGTACTCCACATTAACTAACACAGTGATAGAGACTGCTCCAAGGACTTCATCTGTATCATCTCATTTAATTCTTTCAACAATTCAGTGGGGCCAGCACTATTAGTATTCTCCTATTACAGGTGAAGAATCCGAGGCATAGAGAAATTTAAGTAATTATTTCTGAGTGCACACAGCTAAGTGGTGGGACCAGGATTTGAACTCAAACTGTCTGACCTAAGAACCTTTTTTTCTAGTATATTCATTCTACAAGTATTTATTAAGCTCTTGCTGTATACCAGTAAACCATACTGTATACCAGATCCCAGTATTCATTGAGAAAATAGAAAATTTAATAATCATAATATATAAATAAATTGTATGCTGTTAGAGGTTAAAAGAAAATGTTGAACAGAATAAGGAGGTTAAGACTGATATGCTGAAAAACTTTTTTTTATGCTCACCTGAGGATATATTTTTATTGATTTTTTTTTAGAAAGAGAAGAAAGGGGGGTGGGGGGAGAGAGAGAGAGAGAGAGAGAGAGAGAGAGAGAGAGAGAGAAAGAGAGAAAGAGAAAGAAAGAAACATGGTTTAGTTGCTTTCCACACCCACTCCAACTGCTATTCAACCCATAACCTAGGTATGTGCCCTAATGAGTCGGGTATCAAATTCACAACCTTATGATGTATTGGATGATGCTCCAACAAACTGAGCCACCTGGCCAGGGTCTGATATGCTGAAATTTTAAGTAGATGGGCAGGGAAGACCTCATGGTTCATAAAGAATTATTTAACAAATCTCTACTGTTTGACATGATTTTTTTGTGTTAATCTCTTAGAGATGTAACCTGAGATTTGACTGAATCAAAACTTTTAGGAATCTGCTTATTTCTGCCAGTTTAACCCTGAAGTATGAGTGGCTTTGTCTCTGTAGTCAAGGTTGAGTCAGCTTCTGGGCTCTGCTTCACTGCCTGGAGCAGCATTCCTTCTCTAGTGCTTTCTTAAATGTGCTGTTGTCCCAGAGTGCCCCCAGGCACTAGGTCATGGGGCTCTGTGGGGTGTCTGCCAGACAGGAGTTGAAGTGAGGGGGCAGTCAGATGCCGCACACATTGTGGAGGAAGTTCAGCAGTGATAGAAAGACATAACTGAGATTTTTCTTGAGGGACACCTACCTAGGTGAAGAGGGTTATGGGTTGTTCAGAGAGGGCAAGTGGACCCAGACTATCCTTCCACCTGAGAAGACTATCCTTGAACAGTGGTCCCAGGAGGGACCAAGCAAGAGGGGTGAGATGGCTAGACATAGAATATGTCTCCTTAGTACTAGGAAAGCAGCAGGTTCATGTTCTTGTTGGTGGGCCAGGGGTTTAGATTTGGGTGTGGGGGACACCCATTTTACCCATTTATTGAGACCTTGTAATTAGTGCTAATATTCTAAAATTAAACTTACATGATAACATGTTTATAGTTCAGCTTTAAAAAGATATATATCATTTGGTCTTGCTGGAACTGGGTGTGATCCTGATTTCCAAAATTAGGCCTTTTCTTCTGACTAGAAGAGGATACATTGCAGATGAGTTTCGCAGCTGTCCTGTTCCGTCAGCACTTCTGCTCCTTGCTGTGGTGGAACGCAGGATGTTGTTGCTGGAGAGTCGGGCGTCATCCAGTTCCTCCGGAGGCACCACTTTCCTTCTTTATACAAAACAACATCGTACCCCTAATGGTGCTGACTACATATGAGATTCCATTGACTGTTTTTCTACCTTCTTCTGCTTATTTTTATTCATTTAGCTACTTTATTTTAGGGATTCGCTGAGCTTGTTTTGGCCATGGTGAAACTCATTGTTTTATTTTTGGCTGCACAGCTTTCATGTGAACGCTTCACATGAAAGAAGCGACATGGGAGGACGTGGTTCAGGTTCTGGTTTGCTGCCTGGCTGTGTTTGCAGAGCTGTGGTGTGCCTCACTCCCCAGGGCAGGGCTAGACCCCAGGAAGGGTTTGCAGCAGGAAGGACAGTGTCCAACTTGGGGTGGGAAAGAAACAAGGCACCAATGACACATGCCCTTATCCTGGAGAAAATATTAGGGACCCGGTCAAAGACCACTTACTTTAGTACAGAGCTCTGGGGTCATGTAATGTCTCCTGAGCCGGCATCTGAAATGTATCCCTAATTATTTTTTACAAGAGATACCCACAGGAACAACTGAGCTTCCCTGTATTACAGTGCTATGAATCCATAGTCCGAGCAGGGCTTTGGTGTCTTATCTACTGGTTTAAGCTCTTGCTTCTGCCACTTAGTAGCGTTACAGACCAAAGTCCATGGGTGCCTTATGCTTCAGAAGGCCAAAACTCCAAACATCAGGATTTGGAGTAAGGAAAGGTTTCCTGATGGAGAAAGCGCCAACCGAGAAGATGGGAGACCTAATGGTGCCTCAAATGCATCTTATTCTCTGGATGAGGCCACAATTTTTAAGGGGCCAGGGCAGTGGTTCTCAACCTTCTGGCCCTTTAAATACAGTTCCTCATGTTGTGACCCCAACCATAAAATTATTTTTGTTGCTACTTCATAACTGTAATGTTGCTACTGTTATGGATCGTAATGTAAATATCTGATATGCAGGATGGTCTTAGGTGACCCCTGTGAAAGGGTCGTTCGACCGCCAAAGGGGTCTCGACCCACAGGTTGAGAACTGCTGGGCCAGGGGGATCAGGGATGAGCAAATGCTGGTGGGGAAAGTTTCTTTTTAAGTTTTATATATATACATATACACACATACACACACACACAAACATGCACACACACACACACACACATATATATGTGTATGTGTGTGTATATATATATATATATGTATATACTAGAGGCCCGGTGCATGAAATTGGTGCACGGGAGTGGGGGAGGGATCCCTCTTGCAATCTGGGACGCTGGCTCTTAACCGCTCACCTGCCTGCCTGCCTGATTGCCCCTAACCACCTCTGCCTGCCGGCCTGATTGCCCCCTAACTGCTCCCTTGCCAGCCTGATCACCCCCTAGCTGCCCTCCCCTGCCAGCCTGATCGCCCCCTAACTGCCCTCCCCTGATGGCCTGATCGCCCTTAATCACCTCTGCCTCAGCCCCTGCCACCGTGGCTCTGTCCAGAAGGACATCCGGAAGATGTCTGGTCTAATTAACATATTACCCTTTTATTAGTATAGATACACACACACACACACACACACACACACACACACACATATATATATATATATATATATATATATATATATATATATATATATAATGTTTTTACTGGTTTGAGAGAGAGAGGAAGGGAGAGGGGAAGAGAGAGAGAAACATCAATGAAAGAGAACCATCAATTAGTTGCCTCCTACACACCCCCTACTGGGGATGGAGCCCACAAATAGGGCATGTGCCCTTACTGGGAATCAAACCAATGACCTCTCCAGTGCATGGGATGACACTCATCCCACTGACCCATACCAGACAGGGTGGGGACAAGTTTTAATTGGAGGATTTTGGAACTTGGACATTTATGGTAAAGGGGCATCATCAACATGGGATCAGTGTACCCTTGGCTTCTGAAAAGGTTCCTGTGTGCCACAACCTTTTGCAGCAAGGATTCAGGATCTGGAAAAGGGGCTGTGCACAAATGAACACACTAGACAAGAAATATAAATTTAGAAAGGATGGGAGCCAGGCAGATAACTTCCCTCTATCGGAGAAGCTCTCTGAAACTCCGGACCCATCAGCTTTTAATTTACTTGAATACACATTTGCCCTTTAAGAATGCAAACAGGCATATCAATGGTAAAGTTTGGTAAACAATAAAAGGATTATCAGGTTAGGGGATTGCCTTCAGCCATTCGGCCAACAACAATATGCTGATTTTCAGCCCTTGCTGAATATCAAAGTTCATTAGCCTTCCAGCGGACTTCTCACATAATTATGCTAACTACTTGTTGGTCTTAGCTTCCAGCACCTGTGTTCAAGTTTCAGTTATGTCCAGGTTCTGTGTGTGTGTGTGTGTGTGTGTGTGTGTGTGTGTGTGTCCTCTTTGGTTCCAGATGCAGCTGGAGGCCAAGGTTCTCTCTTTTGTGCATGCTTCAGCTACTTGACCTGAAGTCCTGGTCTGCTGTCTAGAAAACAGGTCAGCACCTGGTCAAACAGGATAGGGCCATTTTTTGAGCTGGCTCTTCAATTACAGTAGCTGTGTCCTCAGGCAAGTTACCTAACTTCTGTGGGCCTTAGTGCCCACAGGTATCTGGGAGTTATAACAATATCTGCCTCACTAGGTTACGCTAAGTATTCAAGAAGGAAAAAGCCTAAATTTCCCTGATCATAGCCAATTCATAATATGTAAAACTCCATTCCAGATCAGATTTTTGTTGCTCAGATTGCAACAAAAAGTAGTTGAGGAGGAGTTTAGAAGAAGAATCTAATCGTGCAAAGGTTAACTCTGGTTGGCACAGATTTTCTTTATCAAATTGGGATGCCTGGTGAGGTACTAGCCTGGTGTCCCAATTGGACCCTTCCTAGACTCCACCTCCTGCTCCTAGGAGAGCGCCACCTGTTGGTGTGTTTTTATAGGAAAAGCTAAGAGGTTGGATTTTCTACTCATCCACATTTCCCCTAAAATACAGGGAATCAACTGGATATCCAAGGAATCTTGATGCCCAAGTCACACACTGAAATTTCTGGCCATGGGCTGCAGGCCTCAGGATTTGTCAAAATCTTTCAAGTAATTCCAGTGTACAACAAGATTGAGAAATGCTAGGCAAATGTTCTATTTAGGAAAATAGCTCATATTCCAGTTTGTTAATACCGCCATATATAAGAGCTCCTCTTTGAGCTCTGTCTGCCTTCTGCCATGGATTTGCCCTTTCCAAGGCCAAGTGAGGGACATGCATCTGTGTGAGCATTGTGAACTGACTGTTCTCTTATAGTTGTCTTTAATTACAACTAGGTCCTAGATTTCTCCTTCATCTTCTTAATTTTAATTTTTTTAGAAAGAGAAGGACCAGATCTTATTTTATTTCTCTGCTTTCAACTAACAGAAAACATTTTTGAACAAAAATTTTTTTTACTGTCTGTAATTGGATTATCCACTCTAGTTTATCAGTGTCAAAACATCTTAATCCAGATGGACTTCCCTTGGCCATCTGTACAAGATGGTTTCAGTACTGGAATAAGTAAAGCATAGAGAGGTAAAAGTGCTCATCAGGCAGGACTAATCTTATCTCTTCAGAAGCTCTGACCAGCACTTACTATTGGACTCCTTTTCTCTCTTCCAATAATAAAGTTTATTGAGAATTAAATGATACTCAGAGATGAGAAGGGAAGAGTAAGTCATGTATTAAAAAACCTATTTTAACCTCTTCAGTGAAACACAGTGCTTATATTTAGCATAACTAGAAATTTAAGCTGAAGTTTCTACTTACCATGCTTCCTATAGCCACTCCAGCATTTAGCCCATCAGCCGCCATTGTTTTCAGAACTTTTTTCCCCCCCAAACATCCTATCTAATAAAAGACAAAAAGGGTAATTGACTGTACCTTCGCTACACTTCCCATTGGCTAATCAGGGTGATATGCAAATTAACTGCCAACAAAGATGGTGGTTAATTTGCATAGGTAGGCTCTAAGCTGGCTGAGCAGCGAGGCCTCACGGCCCCGGGATCAGCGAAGCCGCGAGGCCTGACGGCTGTGGCGGGGGGGGGGGGGGCGCCTTTGGCCAGAGCCCAGCCAGAGCGAAGGCCTGGGTCCCGGGTGCCAGAGGAAAACTGGTGCCAGCAACCAAGGGAAGGGAAGGCCTATTGCACGAATCTCTTTGTGCAACAGGCCTCTAGTAATGTTTATAACATTCTTACCCTCTGGATTATACACAGAATGTATTGACTTCACTTTTATGGTGTTTTGGACAAATAAAAAGTCAGTGAAGATTTCATTGCTGTACCTTTCTAGCAATCTAGCTGCAGGGATATATCATGGTCTTGCTGGCCATTATTCATGGAGAAAGAGTTGCCTTGTGTGGGGAACTCACTCAGGCCTATATCTAACTCTTAAGTTAGTTGCAACTGTAATGACTTATTAATGACTTTGGGCAAGTCACAAGTTGGTGATTTATATGAGGTGCTAGATGCAAAGCTGCAGATATAGTGTCTGGTACGATGGAAGGGCTCAGCTGATTGCAACATTATTTACCCAACTGGCTCATAGGTCAACACTCAACCACTGAGACATACCAGCCAGGCAAATTTTTGGATATTTACCAGTATAATAGATGAAAAATATTTTCCCATGTAGTTCTAGTTTGAATGAGATTATAATTTTTTTCATATTCTTAAAGAAACTTTTCTGTGAGCCATCTGTTCATATCCCTTTTCTTTCTTTTATTATTATTTTCTTGGTTTTCAGTCTTATTATTATTGACTGTAAAAGCTTTTTATATGTATGGAAATTAACCTTTTGGGTTTATGACTTGTAGGGCTTTCTACCCCCCACCCCCACCCCTCCGACCCCCCAAGTTCCTTGATTGTCATTTGTGTTTTTGGTGGAGTTTTTGTTTTAAAGTGCCATAAATTTTGTTTTTACTGTGTCAAACATATCAGTCTTGCTTTATGCCATTCATGGCGGATCATAAACACAAACTTCCTATGTGTTATACTAGTGCTGTTATGGCTTCACTTTTTACAAATAATCATTTGATTTATTTAGAATTTATTGAGCTAAAAGGAGTGAAATATGCAGTCATCCTTGGTTTGTTTCAGATGGCATTCAGTTTTCTCAAACTGTTCACTTACTTTACATCTTTTTCCTGTTGATTTAAAATGCCACCTTTATTGCATACTTTATTTCCATGTGTATGTGTCTTTCACTTATTTCCCATCTTTGTAAATTGTTCCACTGACCTTCCTCCCTGTCCACCATACTGCTTTATGATATGATTTTACCATCTAGGAGAGCTGGTTCCCCTCAGAGCTCTTCTTTTTTGAGAGATGTTATATTTGCATTGTTGTTTTACCATGCAATGTGGACTTTAGGACTTTAGAGCCCAACAAGTTTTAAAAATGTATCCTATAAGTATTTTTAAAATTGGGAGTGTATTAAATTATATAGGTATAGCTTAGAGAGGCTTGATACCTTTTTAATGTCTTCTTTTTTAAAATCATGACATATCTTTTCAACTGTTTGAACTTTTTTGGTTTTCTTCATATAAACTTTGCATATGTCCTAAGATTTTATAGGTCTTTTATTCTTTTGCTATAATAAATTGGGTCTCTTCTGTTGTATCGTTTTGCTAGTTTGTGTGTGAAGACTATCATTTCAGTATATTAATTGCCTATCCTGTACCTTTTTACATTTGTAATAGTTTTTCTATTAATATTTTTATATTTTCCTGGAAAACAATCATATTTTCTGTAAATAATGATAACTCTGTCTTTTACTTTTCAATTTTGTTTTTTCCTTCCTTTTCTTATCCCATGTCATTGGCTAGTACCTCCTGAATAACAGTAAATAGTAACAGTTGTAATAATGGCGATGTCTTGTCTTAACTTTAATGGTAAATGTATAGTTGTACATGATTTAGCAATGAATAAAAGCATAGTCTCTCTCATGCTGTAAATTATGTAAGGAAATGTTCAACTGTTCTTTTATTAAGCAATTGCATTAAGAATGAATATAACTGTTCTAAAACTGATTTATGGTGCTGAATGCACTACTTGGTAAAATTACTAGAGATCACTGAATTGTACACTTTAAATGGGTCAAGTTTATGAAATGTAAAACAATAAAGTTATTTTATAAAAAGAATGACAATTTTACCACATATCTTTTAGTACCTATAGAGATGATCATGTACCATTTTACTTTTACTCTGTTTATATGATGAACTGTTTAAATAATACAAAAATACTGATATTGCTAGAATATATCGCACTTAGTCATAGTGTGCTAATCTTTTTACGTAGTGCTCAATTCTGTGTGCTAACTTTTTAAAATAGCTTTTAGAGGGAGGAAAGAATTTAATCGATCAGTTGCTTCTTATCCGTGTCCTGACTGGGGATTGAACCTGCACCCTGGATATGTGCCCTGACCGGAATTGAACCCTCCATCTTTCAGTGTATGGGGCAATGCTCCAACCAGTTGACCCACACTGCCAGGGCTGTTTGCTAATTTTTAAATTTAGGACTTATGACAATACTTAGAAAGGATACTCATTTAATTTCCCTTTGTGTACTTTCTTTATTAGGTAATGGTATCAATATTATATCTTACTGTTTAAATAAGAATTTGGGAGCTTTTCTTTTTTTATATGGTTTGGAATAGTTTAAATATTATTAGAATTGTCCATTTAGAATTTCTTAGAATTCCCCCAAAAGTCATCTAGGCCTGTTTTTGTTTACTTATGTATTTGTTCATTGGAAGGACAGTCATGAAGGTAGCTCTTTTAATTTTGTTTCATTATAGTATTGACCTATTTAAGATTTCTGTGTGTGTGTGTGTGTGTGTGTGTCTGTGTGTGGAGTGTGGTTCCTTAAGTATGCATTATATGTTATTTACTAAACATCTTCAAGTTACACTGATTGAGTCCCTCATAATAAAGTATGAGGTGATCTGTTATTGTTGAGTTATTGTTTTTGAGAGTGGTGGCTCTTTTCATATTCAGTGTTTTATGGTATTTGACAATCTACCATTCCCAGATTTAGACATTAAGGACTGTTCTATATTTTCATTGTTGAGATGGTGACATTATATACCTTATGTGTGTTTACATTGCTTGGTAGACCAAGAGAACATTTGGCCAAGAGAACCCAGTTTTACTGCAAGTCATGTGGCAGACACAGTGCCAGTCCTTAATGGGTACAACTACTTTTTCTCCTTCTTATACATTGTAGGCACTCAGAAATCCCAGTGAATGAAATATTTGTTACCCTACCTGGTTTGGCTCAGTGGATAGAGCATTGGCCTGTGGACTGAGGGGTCCCCAGTTCAATTCTGATCAAGAAAACATGCCCGGGTTGCAGGCTCGATCCTCAGTAGGGGGCTTGCAGGAGGCAGCCAATCACTGATTCTCTCTCATCATTGATGTTTCTCTCTCTCTCTCTCTCTCTCTCTCTCTCTCTCTCTTTCTCTCTTCCTCTCTCAAATAGATAAAAATATATTTTTAAAAAATAAATATTTGTTTAGCATCTACTATAAGTTTGCTTGGGGAAGATATAAAAGTCATATTCTGAGAGAAAACACATGTTATAAATGCAAAATTGAATTAAAGAAATTAAATGTGGTAGTTATATGTATTCAGATATATTAAAGGATACAGTTTACATTCTTGTCTGGGGGAGAATAACGTTGAAATAATTTTCAGATAGAGTGAAAAGTAAATATTGATTCAGTTACCTTTCTTTCTGGCTTGAATTTACAAATTAATATAGAGAGCTAAAACTGTTTCAGTAGAATTTTTGTTTAGTTTTTAATTTTTTTCTTCATTGATTAAGGTATTACATATGTGTCTTTATCCACCCATTGCCTCCACACCACCCCACGCATGCCCTTACCCGCTGGTGTCTGTGTCCATTGGTTGGGCTTATATGCGTGCATACATGTCCTTTGGTTGGTCTCTCTCCCGTACCCCCACCCTCCTCTACCTTCCCTCTGAGTTTTGATGATCTGATCAATGCTTCTCTGTCTCTGGATCTGTTTTTGTTCATCAGTTTATGTTGTTCATTATATTCCATAAATGAGTGAGATCATGTGATATTTATCTTTCTCTGACTGGCTTATTTTGCTTAGCATAATGCTTTCCAGTTCCATCCATGCTGTTGAAAATGGTAAGAATTCCTTCTTTTTTTACTGCACTGTACTATTCCATTGTGTAGATGTACCACAGTTTTTTAATCCACTCATCTGCTGATGGACACTTAGGCTGTTTCCAAATCTTAGCTATGGTGAATTGTGCTGCTATGAACATAGGGATGCATATATCCTTTCTGATTGGTGTTTCTGGTTTCTCGGGATAAATTCCTAGAAGTGGGATCACTGGGTCAAATGGGAACTCCATTTTTAGTTTTTTGAGGAAACTCCATACTGTTCTCCACAGTGGCTGCACCAGTCTGCATTCCCACCGACAGTGCACGAGGGTTCCTTTTTCTCCACATCCTCACCAGCATTTGTCATTTGTTGATTTGTTAATGATAGCCATTCTGACAGGTGTGAGATGGTACCACATTGTAGTTTTGATTTGCATCTCTCAGATGATTAGTGACTTTGAGCATATTTTCATATGTCTCTTGGCCTTCCTTATGTCCTCTTTCAAAAGTATCTATTTAGATCCGTTGCCCATTTTTTGATTGGGTTGTTTATTTTCCTTTTGTTAAGTTGTATGAGTTCTCTGTAAATGTTGTAGATTAAATCCTTATCAGAGATAACATTGGCAAATAAGTTCTCCCACGCAGTGAGCTTTCTTGTTGTTTTGTTGATGGTTCCTTTTGCTGTACAGAAGATTTTTATTTTGATGTCGTCCCATTTGTTTATTTTCTCTTCAGTTTCCATTGCCCTGGGAGCTGTATTGATGGAGATATTGCTTCGGCATATGTCTGAGATTTTGCTGCCTGTGGATTCCTCTAGTATTTTTATGTTTTCCCATCTTATGTTTAAGTCCTTTATCCATTTTGAGTTTATTTTTGTGTATGGTGTAACTTGGTGGTCTAGTGTCATTTTTTTTGCAAGTATCTGACCAATTTTCCCAACACCATTTATTGAAGAGACTATCTTGATTCCATTGTATGTTCTTGCCTCCTTTGTCAAATATTAATTGAGCTTAGTTGTTTGGACCGATTTCTGGGTTCTCTATTCTATTCCATTGATCTATATGTCTGTTCTTGTGCCAGTACCAGACTGTTTTGAGAACAGTGGCTTTGCAATACAGCTTGAAATCTGGTATTGAGATCCCTCCTACTTTGTTCTTCTTTCTCAGGATTGCTGCAGCTATTCGGGGTCTTTTTTTATTCCAGATGAATTTTGGGGGAGTTCGTTCTAGGTCTGTGAAATATGCCATTGGTATTTTAATGGGGAGTGCATTGAATCTATAGATTGCTTTGGGTAGTATGGACTTTTTAATGATGTTGATTCTACCAATCCATGGACACGGTATGTTCTTCCATCTGTTTATGTCTTCCTCTATCTCTTTTTTCAAAGTACTGTAATTTCCCGAGTACAGGTCTTTTACTTCCTTAGTAAATTTTATTCCTAGGTATCTTAATTATTTTGGTGCGATGGTAAACGGGATTTTTTTTTTAGTCTGTCTTTCTGTAAATTCACTATTGGTGTTTAAAAATGCCATAGATTTCTTGGCATTAATTTTGTATCCTTCTACATTGCCGAATTCATTTATTAAGTGTAATAATCTTTTGATGGAGTCTTTAGTGTTTTCTATCTACAGTATCATGTCATCTGCGAATAATGTCAGTTTTAAGTCTTCTTTTCCAATTTGGATGCCTTTTATTCCCTCTTCTTTCTGATCACTATGGCTAGCACTTCCAGAACTATGTCAAACAAGAGTGGTGAAAGTGGACATCCCTGTATTGTTCTTGTTCTTAGGTAAATGGTGTTAGTTTTTGCCCATTGAGTATGATGTTGGCTGTAGGTTTGTCATATAAGGCTTTTATTATGTTGAGGTATGATCCCTCTATTCCCATTTTGCTGAGGGTTTTTATCAAGAAAGGGTTTTGGATTTTGTCTAATGCTTTTTCTGCATCAATTGATATGATTATGTGATTTTTAGCTCTCAGTTTGTTTATGTGATGTATCACGTTTATTGATTTGTGGATATTGTACCATCCTTGCATCCTTGGGATAAATCCTACTTGGTCATGGTATATAATCTTTCTGATGTTCTGCTGGATCTGATTTGCTAGAATTTTGTTGAGGATTTTGGCATCTATGTTCATGAGGGATATTTGCTGTAATTCTCTTTCATTGTGTTGTCTTTATCTTGTTTTAGTATTAGGGTAATGGTGGCTTCATAGAATGAGTTTGGAAGTGTTCCTTCGTCTTGAATTTTTTTGGAATAGTATGAGTAGGATAGGTTTTAGTTCTTCCTTGAATGTTTGGTAAAACTCACCTGTGAAGCCATCTGGCCCAGGCTTTTGTTTGCTGGAAGCTTTTTGATGACTGCTTCAATTTCCTCCATAGATATCGGCCTATTGAGATTTTTAGATTCTTCTTGATTGAGTTTTGGAATGTTGTATTTTTCTAGGAATATGTCCATTTCCTCCAGATTGTCTAGTTTGTTGGAGTACAGCTGTTCATAGTATTTTTTAACAATCCTTTGTATTTCTGTGGGGTCTGTTGTTATTTTGCCTCTTTCATTTATGATTTTGTTTATTTGGGTCCTCTCTCTTTGTTTCTTGGTGAGCCTGGCTAGAGGTTCATCAATCTTGTTTATCCTTTCCAAGAACCAGCTCTTGTTTTCATTGATCTTTTGTATTGTGTTTTGTTGTTTTGTTTTGGGTTTTTTTGGTCTCTATGTCATTTATTTCTGCTCTGATCTTTATTATCTCCTTCCTTCTGGTCACTCTGGGATTTTCTTGTTGCTCTCTTTCTAATTCTTTAAGTTGTAGAGTTAAATGGTTTATTACCCATTTCTTTCATGGTTTTTTTTTTTGTTTGTTTTTTTTTTGAGGTAGGCCTGTAGAGCTATACACTTTCCTCTTAGGACTGCTTTCACTATGTCCTATAGATTTTGGACTGTTGTGTTTTCATTGTCATTCGTTTCCAGGATGTTTTTAATTTCTTCTTTGATCTCTTTGGTAACCCAATCATTGTTTAATAACATGCTATTCAGATTCAAAGTGCTTGAATTTTTGATTGTTTTTATTATATTTTATTTCTAATATTATGCCATTATGGTCTGAGAAGATGCTTGATATGATTTCAATCTTCTTGAATTTGGAGAGACTTTGCCTGTGACCTAATATGTGGTCTATCTTTGAAAATGTCCCATGTGCACTTGAGAAGAATGTATATTCTGTGGCTTTGGGGTGAAATGTTCTGAAGATGTCAATTAAGTCCATCTGATCTAGTGAGTCATTTAGGATTGCTGTTTCTTTGCTGATTTTTTGTCTAGAGAATTTATCCAGTGATGTCAGTAGGGTATTAAAGTCCCCTACTATGATCATATTGCTGCTGATCTCTCCCTTGATATCTTCCAGGACTTTTTAAATGTATTTGGGTGCTCCTGCATTAGGTGCATATATGTTTATCAGGGTTATATCCTCTTGTTGTATCAATCTCTTTAGTATTATGAAGTGACCTTCCTTATCTCTTCTTATGGCCTTCACTTTGAGGTCTATTTTGTCAGATATAAGTATTGCTATCCCAGCTTTTTAAAAAATATATATTTTATTGATTTTAGAGAGGAAGGGAGAGGGAGAGAGATAGAAACATCAATGATGAGAGAGAATCATTGATTGGCTTCCTCCTGCACCCCCCTACTGGGGATTGAGCCCGCAACCCAGGCATGTGCCCTTGGCTGGAATCGAACCTGGGACCCTTCAGTCCGCAGGCCAATGCTCTATCCATTGAGCTAAACCAGCTAGGGCAGCTATCCCAGCTTTTTCTTTTTCATTTCCATTTGCCTGAAAGATATTTATCCATCCCTTCACTTTCAGTCTGTGTGAGTCCCTTGTTCTGAGGTGGATCTCTTGTAGACAGCATATATATGGGTCATGTCTTTTTTATCCATTTAGCCACTTGATGTCTTTTGATTTAGTCCATTTATGTTTAAAGTTATTATTGATAGGTACTTGTTTGTAGCCATTTTTATTTTTTGTGACTGTGTTCCTTCTTTACTTTTTATTTCTTCTTTTTACACCAGTCCCTTTAGCATTTCTTGCATTGCTGCCTTGGTAGTGATAAACTCCTTTAGCTTTTTTTTGTCTGTGCAGCTCCTTATTTCCCCTTCAATTTTGAATGATAGTCTTGCTGGATAGAGTATTTTTAGATTCAGTCCCTTGCTTTGCATCACTTTGTAAATTTCCTTCCATTCTTTTCTGGCCTGATGTGTTTCTGTTGAGAAATCATTTGATAATCTAATGGGAGATCCATTGTATGTAACTTTCCGTCTCTCTCTTTCAGCCTTTAAGATTCTCTCTTTGTCTTGAACATTAGCCATTGTAATTACAATGTGTCTTCGTGTGGTTCTTATTGGGTTCATCTTGTTTAGGACTCTCTGTGCTTGTGTGACTTTTTTCTTCCCCACATCAAGGAAGTTTTCTGACATTATTTCTTCAAATAGGTTTTCTAACCCTTGTTCCTCTTCCTGTCATTCTGGCACCCCTATTATTCGTATGTTGCTTTGTTTCATCTTGTCCCAAAGCTTCCTTAGGTTCTCCTCCTGTCTTTTAATTTTTTTCTCCAATTGCAGTTCAGTTTGGGTGTGTTTTGCTTCCCTGTCTTCTAATTCGCTAATTCAGTCCTCTGCTTCTCCTAGTCTACTGTTTAAACTTTCCATGGTGTTTTTTATTGCAGGTCCATCACTCTTTATTTCTTCTTGATTCTTACATAAGTTGTTGATTTTTTCATCTATCCAGTTTATGAACTCTATAATCCTTATTCTGAATTCTTTTTCTGACATATTGCATGCCTCCTTTTAACTTTTCTGCTTTTCTGGCGATTCTTTCTTTTCTTTCTTTTGGGGGTTTCTTTGTCTCCCCAATTTTGCTCTCATCAAAGGACTTATGTGTCGAGTCATGCAGGGGCTGCTCTTTGGGCAGCGGCTGCTCCTTGGGTGGTTGCGGTGGTAGCTTCCCTGTTGGCGGCGGCTCCTCTGGGAGGCACTGCTCACAGCAGTGATGGCTCTGCTCGCTGGCGGGGGCAGGCTCCTCATGCAGCTGCTGCTCGTCAGACGAGGACAGGCTGCTCACAAGGCTGCTGCTCCTCAGATGGGGGTGGGCTGCATGTGGCTGTTGCTCCTTGGACAAGGGCGTGTTGCTCGTGCAGGTGCTGCTCCTTGGACAAGGGTGGGCTGCTCGCGGAGCTGCTGCTTTTCAGACAGGGGCAGGCTGCTTGTATGGCTGCTGCTCCTGGGACTGGGGAGGGTTGCTCATGTGGCTGCTGCTCACATGATTGCAGTGGCCTGGGCTAAAACGTTGGGCTGGTCAGATGGGAGCATGTTTCAGAACTCACAGGAGCCAGTGACCTGGGTGGCTGGAGTCTCAGTGACCATGGGGCCACAGCTGTAGCAGTAGGTCCCTGACAAATGTAGAGTCCTGGGTATAATCTCGGGCACCCTGGGTGGAGGTGCTCCCAGTCACAGAAGCTCTCCCCTTCAAAAAGGTAAGGCCTCTGAGGAAGAGCTGGCTACTCCATGACTGTTTGCAACAGTAGCAGTAGCAGATACTGCCTGGTTAGGCAAGCCCGGTCACACTGCTCCCGAAGGTCCTGCAGGATCTAACTGTGACACACACACACACACACACACACACACACACACATCCACATACTCCTCTTTTGCTCCCTCCCTCACTCACGCTCCCTCCCTCACTGCTGCCTTCTTCCTGCCTCTGTAGTTAGGTCTGGAGTGTTCTTGACCCATTTGTGGATGGAGTCTCCTCTCCAGGTGTCTGGTTATGTGGCTCGCTCTCTACCACATTGGCCAAACAGGATAAAATTCACCTTGACAAGACACAACACAAAGGGAACAAAACACAAATGTACTCACAACACCAATGACTCCATATAAGTGACCACCAGAGAAAAAGAATTAGGGGAGAGAAAAGAGAGCACAAATGATATCAAAGAGAGAAAAAATGGTATGGGAGGAAAGAAAAACAAGAAAAAGGAAAAAAAAATTTTTATATAATAAAATGGTAATATGCAAATTGACCCTAACAGCAGAACGACTGGGAATGACTGGTCATTATAACACACACTGACCACCAGGGAGCAGACGCTCAATGCAGAAGCTGCCCCCTGGTGGTCTGTGCACTCCCACAGGGGGAGCTCTGCTCAGCCACAAGCCAGGCTGACGGCTGCCAATACAGGGGTGGTGGTGGAAGCCTCTCCCGCCTCCTCAGCAGCGCTAAGGATGTCTGCCTGCAGCTTAGGCCTGCTCCCCGCTGGCAAGTGGACATCCCTCGAGGGCTCCCAGAGGGATGTCTGACTGCCAGCTTAGGCCCAATCCTCTGGGGAGGGGGCCTAAGCCAGCAGGTGGTCATCCCCTGAGGGTTTTTTGTGCACCGGGC